>NW_015090831.1:7034058-7126976 GCF_001431845.1 Calidris pugnax | reverse complement strand
GTAGTTCTGACTGATCCATCTCAGGAAGGACGTGATAAAAGGGAAGAACAACAAGGATCATCAGAGATATATAAAGGCTTCAATATAAGTAGAGTTTAAATAGAGCCAGGCTCCCCGACTGAGGAAAAATCCCAAGTGAAAAGGGATGAATAGGGAATGATTAGTTACTGCTTCTCATAAAACTAGTGGACACTAAATGAATTTTTCAGGCAGCAAGATTAGAGCAAAAAAATCTTGTCCATATACATGTAAATAAATTATTGGATTGACTACCACAGCCATCAATGAAGATGGATTTAAAAACTGATTACACAAATTCAAAGGTGATTAAAATAATAGGCTGAACGCAACTTCCTCCAGTTTAGGAAGCCTCTACACTGCAGCCTGCCAAAAGCTGTGTGATATTTTGTGTTTTGACTGCTACTTTTTTCTGATATGTCTTTCTAACCTTTGAACTTGCATGGTGCAGTTTCAATTATGGTCTTTCAATACCCGAATCAGTACAACTAGAAGAGCAACCAGCTTCGGTCTTGATGAAACAGTGCAAAGGGGTCAGCCCACAAGTTTTAAGATCTGCCATAACCACCTTGTTGATGGTCTTAAACCAATCCAAGTGTTCCCTACCTCCAAAAGAGAAGGTCCCACCCTTGTCTCCATGTCCTACTGTAGGGATAAAAAAAAAAAAAAAAAAAAAGTTGTTCAGTTTTTATGGGTCTGTATCCCATGATTGGGACTGGATTGCAGTGCAGCCACAGGATCAAGCACAGAGAGGTTTGACCTGCCATGTGGCAGCTTGAACAACTCCTGGTGGTGTTCTGTACAGGACTGGTGCACACGCTTTACCAAAAGGCTTCCTCAGCATCCTATCGTCCTGCTGAGGAATACTAAGGCGCATTTTGTAGTGTCTGTTATTTAATAATGCTAACTTTTTAATGTGTGGATATGTCTGCCTTTAAAAATCCAAGGCTGCTCATAAACCTTAAAGATAACAACAGTATTCTCAGAATAATGATCAATTACGAACATACTTTCTCCACATAATCACAATACTTTGAGCTTCTGCATTTCAATATTTTCCTCTTCCAAAAATGCAAAAAACTCACATAGCCTCATTTATTCATTAGCTACACATTATATGCTACTGTTCAACATTTATTGTTGAATTATATTTCACTAATAAAACATAACTTGGCTTCCTCTGAAATTTGCTTCCTTTAACTTCATAAAAAGATTTCTTTTTTCCCCTTTGGGGCATTTCAAAGCATTTAGACTGTAATTAGCCTCCAAAATAAGCTTTAAGTATCAGATATATGCTGAAGGAAACCAAAGGTACTTTACAATGCAAAGATCACATGTGGAAATTCTACATAAAAAAGAAGAGCTTCCCTTTTCATTACTTTATAGAGTGAGTTCAAGTACATATTTCTGAGTCACACACATCTCAGTAAAATTAAATGACTGTATATAAAGCAGTATTGTTTTGTGTCTAGCAAGCAGCAACTCCTATTTTATGTAGTACTTGCTGAAAGCTGACATCCTGAATAAGACTGATGTTTTAACCTTTCAAGAGATATAAATAATAAATTTGGTCACGGACAAAAATCAGACATTTGTTCTAGAAAGTCTTTCAAAATCCTAATAACAATGTTGTTGATAAACATACATGACAGTTTTCAGTGCTTTTAAATAAAAAAATAATGAATTATATACTAAACATACCAAATATTGAATAAAACTTGCAAACAAAATAGGATGACTGCATAAAGTTCTAATAAATTAGAATACCATTATCTGCTTTGGCAAACTTACATAATGGCTTATTCTAATTTCTAGGGTTTCTACCCGACCTTATTTTGCAATTCAGCAAGCACTACTGCCATCTTCTGATATTCAGCTGTATATATCAAAATACATCTTTATTTTTTGTACAAGTGTTGTTAAATCTCTCTAGAACTTAATGTTCAATGACTCAGCCATTTACTGGTAGCGTTTTGAAATCTATTTTTCCTAATACGTTGACGTTATTTTTGTAACTTCAAAAGGTTTTCTTTCTTGATGAAGCAAATACATCCCATCTCCTGTTTCTCATATTATTGACACTGATGTCATCTGAATGACATAATGAGCTTTATCTTCACATGGAGTCATTTTACCACAAAGACCACTCCTTTGGCTGAGGTCAATTTGAAACATAACACATTTGTTCCTAAAAAGCACCACTGTTTCTCATCTAGACATAAACACTATTCCTTAGTTTTCAAAGCATGAAAAATACTCCATTTCGCACTCAAATACAAAACTTCCCTATTTTTTGAAGAAAAAAAGGGATTATCCAAAAGAAGCAATATGCTGTTTGGAGATGAGATTTTAAAGGTCACCAGAGCTCCCCAAGTGGTAATCTCAGTCACAGATTTGAAGTCCCAATTCACTGTGTCTATTTTGCAGTTTCTCCTCCAGCTTGTCAAGCAGTTATATACACAAGAAAGCAGATAAAGAGAAATAAACTCTTCAGTGATTAGGAGTGTGGCAAATATGCATAACCAGGATTCAGGTCATTGCTTCAATAAAGAGAGATTTTTCACTAAGCAGGACAGCTCCTATAGGAGAGATTTATTAGGCTCTATGTTTCCTACCCATCTCACCTGTCAGCTTGTTGGCTAATACATGTTAATCACAGTTTAAGCAGGAAAGCCAGCCAAGGCCCAAAAAACACTTATTGACAAAAGTTCACTATGCTCTTCCAACACAACATTTATTTCAACAAACTGACACATTCCAAGAAACATCTAATTATTATGAGAACTGGTTGGAAATTTTAGAGATATGTAGTTCTGAATCAGGAAAGGACAGGTAAGTGCCGGAGAGAATACAGCAGGGGACTACAAAGATGATTAGGGGCCTAGAACTTCTCTCTTAAGAGGAAAGGCTGAGGGACTTGGGTCTTTTCAGTCTGGAGAACACTGAGGGGGTATCTGATCAATGCTTATAAATACTTAAAGGGTGGGTGTCAAGAGGAAGGGTCCAGTCTTTTTCAGTGGTGTCCAGTGACAGGACAAGAGGTGACCAGGCACAAACTTGAACACAGAAAGTTCCATCTAAACGTGAGGAGGAACTTCTTTACTTTCAGGGTGGCAGAGCCCTGGAACAGGCTGCCCAGAGAGGTGGTGGAGTCTCCGTCTCTGGAGACATCCAAAACCCACCTGGACCTGCTCTGGCAGGGGGGTTGCATGAGATGATCTCCAGAGGTCCCTCCCAACTCCATATCATTCTGTGATTCTATTATTTTATGCTATTGTGGATATCACCTCCTGGAAAGCCCTCTTGCTCTATACCAACTCTGAAGTGCAAATTTTGTGGATGTAACTACAAGTGATATCCAGAATATTGATAATAATTATTTAAGTATTGGTTGCAACAACATGGCTTTTAAATATACTCAAATGGAATACTCTTTGGAATAAGGCTTTACTCATTTGATGGAAACAGTTTGTCTACCCAGATAGACTATATTATGCGATCATACATATGTAGTACATAACAATGCATATTTAATAATCTGCAATCAGTAAATTGTGTGATGCCAGTTCTCAGTCTAACCAGACTTGTTTAAATTTTCTTTTTTCATCACAGCCATTCCTGAAGATATTTCACTTTTAACAAATTAAATAACAAACAACATCAATCAGAACCTATTTGTGAATTAGTGACAAAAAAGCATACCTAGAATCAAGATGTATCAGGATCTACAAGCTGGACAAGTGCAACACTCAACTTGCGTTTTTACTCAATATCTCTAGCATGATTTTTTGGCACAGAACCATATTTTTCTACTTTACTGCTGGCTGATATCCATGTTGAGGTTTTTCTATTAGCACAGCCTATTTCCCCTAGCATTTCAGAGGGCCGCATTCAATTTCCTCTCCGGGAATTTGAGCAGAAAAAGGGATTGGCTCGGCATTCTTAAATTTTGAAGCTAGTTTCAGCTAGCTATTTCATCATCATCTTTTTTTTTTTTTTCCTCTCCTTTCTTTGACTTACACCACTGCACTTTTCTTATCCTCCTCCATGACTAAATTGTTTAATTTCCTCCCATAGTCTTTTAATTGACAACCATATTCATCACCTCAAAGGATTCTAATCCAAAGGCATGTCACTCTGATAATAACTCTTAGTTTGTGAGTTAGAAACCACCCCGGTGTTGTGTATTGGGAAAACAAAGAAAGAGGAAAACCAAAGGTAACATATTAGACCAAGTTCCTACGCAACAATGAAAGTCTAAATACCTTTTTTTTTCCTGCAGCAGATATTTACTTACAGCTAACCAAGGAGAAAAACAAACATCAGCAAAGGATTTCTTTGGCTGTTACAATGCTTCCTAGCACCTAATCCTGAATTATGTTGGTGTAGACAAAGAAGTCTGTTCCTTTTGCATGCAGGCTAGAAAAGGTAAAGTTCTACTAATTAAAACAGATCCATAATTCTTAGTCTTATACAAGCAATAAGGATCTATACAGGTGATCAAACGCAGGCTGAACTGATCACTGCATGGCCTGAGAATGTAAAAGTGGCAGGTGAAGCATTAAGTGTCTCTTGTCACTACACAGCGCATTAGAAACACGCTCCAGAAATAGCTTGGATGACTGTTGTTGTGTGTGTCATATTTTTGGAGCTGGCACAAATGCTAGAGAGGTGTTGTAGGGAATTCAGATATGGAAAATTAACACTGTTAGTAGTATAATTTCATTACCATCTCCTAAATGCAATGTATTATTAGACTGCTAATGTGTTTAGGTAAATAAAAACTGGCTTTCATGATGATTACAGGATGTAGATTAAATAGCTATGGAATCAAAATTTTGCACTACTTCAGTGTTAAAAGGCGTTAATTTAGGACAAGTTACTTCTCGAAGCACATACAATCGTAAAAGATAACTCAATCACAGGAGATGCACCAGTACTTACAAAAAACAAAAAACACTAAAAAACCCCAAAACACAAAAAAAACCAACAAACACTTTTGTCCAATAATGATTACCCTTTTAAAATACAAATGTATCAAACTATATGAACGCTTTTGTCACTTTTGAGGTACAGCTTTCATAGCAGCGTGTGCATATAGGAGGAATCAGTCTCTCATCAGTGGGTTGATCAAATCATGAACAGAAGTTTTCACGAGAAAGGAAAAAAGCAACATACAGTGCTGGCCTGTTACTCTTCACATCTTAAGTTTCCTACGTCTAGTCAACATGGAGCAAGGAATGAAGAAGAGCAACTCTTACACCCAGAAGTAACACATTGACTTCAGAATACTGCACAGTCACTATCTGTCATGCTGTGGGATTTAGTGCTTTTGCTTAAAAAAAAATAATTAAGAACTCACTATAAATTAAGCCATTTGTCTTTGCATTCATTGCATCTCTATGTATTGTCAGTAATAAGGGGGACAGTGAACCGAGGAGCAAAACTGCCACACACATACACACACTTCACTGAAATGGCTCATTTGGGCAAGAAGTAAACAGTTTGCCTCATTAAATCCACTGAGGTGATTTGATTCTAATCCTCTTAATAACACAAACTATAAAAAGCATTTCTGAATGATAACTTCATAGTTCACGTCCTGTCTTTCATTCTCCATAAGAAATGCTGTACAGTTATTTATAACAGGCTAAATTCAATTATTTGGTATTATTCACAAGGGTACTACTTCTCTTTCCAGGTATTGGGTTTATTTTTGTGGTGAATTAGTCAACCAATAGTTTCTCATAATTTTAAATGGGCTCTTATAATCATTGTTACAAACTACAACAGTGTCTTCTTTTTAAAGAAGGATAAAAGACTTAAGAGTGCTGCATATTTCATAGCTACCAAACATCTATATGATTCTCAAGGGCTGAGATATTTGGTGGATTGTGGAAATGTTGTAGCATTAAATTCATAATTTTAAAATTGAGTAAAACTTTTGCAAATAAATTTTCTCTGTCTTTGGAGATGTTACTATTATCAGAAAAAAAGTATTAATGATAATGACACTCGTATTCATCTTTTGGTGATATTTCCCATTAATTCACTCTCTCTTTAAATGACATTTACATGACAGGAATTAAAATAAATTTCAGTGTTTGACAACCAAACATAAAGGCATAGAGCCGATACATAGCAAGTTCTCTGCTCAACACTAGATTTTTTTTGTGCATATGATTTGGGCTGATTATTGCACATCCACAAGGAGAATGGCCATGCCCATATCTGACTTCCCCAGGGCACATTGGTCAAATGTGTACCACCCATTTTAAAATTAAATTGGACAAAACATACATGCATTTGATCTTTTCAAAAATGAAGAACCCAACATCCAAATGCAGCAAAACATTTTGTTCTTGATGCAAAACTCGCTACAATGAATGAGAGGAATCTCACAGGTCTCACTGTGCTTTTGACCAGGGTCTTAAAACCCAGGCTGCCTATTTCTTCATAAACTCCAAGCCCACATCACTCTTTCACACACACCAGCAATCAGACTTGATAACTACAACTTATTTTCTAGATAACATCTGTAAGTAGTTTCCAAATGACTGAACACATTCCCTTTGCTCCTCTGCATAGGTGTGATCTAGCTGCAGTGAACCTCAAAACTCACCAATACCGAAAATCCTGCCTTGAGTGAGGGAGACACTGCACTTCCAGTGATTTTGCCAAATTAATTCACCACCATTCAATCCCACCTCAGCCAGCTGGGCTTTTGATCTCCTGTGACAAAACCACAATCTCAACAGACAGAAATGACCCAACTTAGTACTTTTTGTTTATTTAAAGAATTTATGAATCTTAAATGTTATTCATCACTCTGAGAATTTCTGAGCACTGACACAGTCTGAGAATTAGATTTTAAGAAGACACTGCTTCAAGGTTTAGGTTTTTTGGGTTATTTTGGGGGGGTAGGGTGTCTTTGGGAGGCTTGCAGAAATGACCCAACTTAGTACTTTTTGTTTGTTCATTTAAAGAATTTATGAATCTTAAACGTTATCTTCATCGCTCTGAGAATTTCTGAGCCCTGGCACAGAGTCTGAGAATTACTCCATCCATTTTAAAAAGATACTGTTTCAAGGTTTAGGTTTGTTGGGGTTTTTTTTGGGGGGGTAGGGTGTCTTTGGGAGGTTTGGTTGGGGTTTTTTGTTTTGGGGTTGTTTCTGAAGGCTTCCCTGTCCTGCTTCACTTTTGCAGATTCATAGCTGCAAACCAACAGTGCCATCCACTGTTCCTCAGGATAATCTTACTCAATTTTTCCCACTGTTAAGTAAAATAAGACACTATTTTAGAGTCTCAATGCTTTTAAACACTGGTGTCCTGGTATAGGCCAGAGCTTAATGCTTCTAAAGAAAAAAGCCAAACTGCAATTGCAGGGGTTTGTATGGAGGATAATATAAAATCCTGATTGAGTTCCACAGAAAACTTTATGAGCAATTCAGATTTCTCTCCTAAGACTGTAGTTTTTTTCATTTAAATATACTGTATATAATTGAATTTTAAAAGGGCTGTAGGCTAACTTTGCATCCCAATCACAAATGGGGTAATTCTGTCATTGCATCAACTTGCTGTCAGCATGATCAGTTGTGGAACTGATGCTTCCCTCAGAGCGGTGAAGCTGCGCAGCGTAAGCAGGGAAGCTGGGCACAGCATCCGTGCCTGTGCTCAGAAAAGGTGCTTCAGCAGTAAAGCTGGGCTGGTTTTCAGCCATTTCTCCCATAATCTATACAAACCTCTATTGCTGGACGCTCAGGTCCTTCTACAAATAGTTTTCTTGATCAAAGAGGGAATCAGCAGCTTAGCTGAGACATCAGAAATTAGTCATTTGCACTGAAATTGGGAATAACATATTCATAACGTAGGAAGAAAGGAATAAGTAGGTCAGTAACAGACAGGATGTAATGAGATGTAGCACTTTTAGCATGAAATCATGAATTTTTCAATTTATTTTAGGGATTCTGGCAAATATATCATTCTAGGTAGATTTAAGGAGGTGAAGATGTATTCAACTGCATCTAAATGCCCTTCCCCAAAATGAACAGAGTTATTATGTGAATTGTGACCACATAAAAGCTGTAATTACAGACTTAGAAACTAATGCAATGGGGCCTATGCACTGCAGGACAAAACATACCAGCATATACAATCTTGGTGTAAGCTAAGAGACTATAGTTAAATACATACAGAGAGAGAATAACCACCACTTCAGTATTACTTTTTCTAGAAGTGGTATCTTTAGTGAATGCTGGAACAAATGAGTAAAATCAGAAAATCTTATCCATACAGCTCTAGTTCATGTAAAAATTTAAGTTCCTGCATGCTTTTCCCTGGTGAATAATGACTGTTACAGACTTCAACATCCCTATTCAGGCACAAAAAATACCTAAGTAATTGCTGTATCTCTATCCTGGAACAATAATACAGGCTCTTATGGCATTCAGCTGGGCATTTCTACAATTAATACTGTTAGAAGTATTGCAATATTAAAAAAGAAAAATTGCAGCATAATATTTAAAAAGAATTTGCTGTTCTAATAGAGTTTACTGCTTCTGTAGAGCTTGGTGCTTATTTGGATGCCCAGAAAGTAATAAAGAGCAGTGTGTTTCTTTATTTGCATTGAAGTATTCTTCCTCACTCACAGCACATGGAAATGGAATTATAAAGATGTTACCTTGAAAATTTGGGGTTTTATCATATTATCCCTAACAACAAAGCATCTACTTCTGGCAATATCTACCAATCAGATTATATCTATAGGAGTTCTCCCCTTGAAGTAAAATACACAGGATTTTCTGCTGATGAATGGAAATATTTTTATGGAAGGTATGTAGTTTGCTTCTTATGTAGCAAGACATCAAGATTTAATCTTTCATAGTGCATGCAGCTATAAGTAATTTTCATTTAAGCAAAATAAAATTTCCCATACCCCAGTCACAAGACTAAGTAACAAGCTATCTGGAATAGCTTGACCATCTGTAGTTTTCCACTATTTATTCCTCTTTCATTGAAATGTAACTCTAATTAGTAAACTACCACCTGTTTATATTTACAAACTGTTTTAACACTTTCTAGTATGGTTTTAAATTAATGTGTTCTCAAAGAATACTGAAGTATTACCTTTCTAAACAAACACAGACTTATTGTTAAACAGGATGGACAATATGCTGATCTTTTAGATGCATTTTTATATTAGAGTAGCCGTCAAATGACCTGCAGTATACCTGGATACTCTTTTGTTGAAAACAACATAGTTGTAAATTGAGGAAAACAATTTGTCATGGTTGTCTTTGGCCAGAGATCAGTGTGAGTTTTCAAAACTGATACTACAGGCTGTAATATAATCTCTATTTCACTTCTGATACTAAGTTTTCTGATGCCATTTCAGGGTCCAGGACCATATGTTCATCATTTATATGGTAAAATAAGCAAAAAAAGAACACACACTTTTTTAACACCATATATACATTTTGGTTCCATAACTGTTACTCAGGAGATAAAAAAGCTCTCCCCTTAAAAAAGAAAAAAAAATCTTCAAATACAGCCCCCCTATATCATGAGCTTCAGCTGCAGGAAGGATTTTTCATTTTCTCAAGAAATTTATATTTGGATTGACCTAAACAATGTTTTTCCAGTTACTATAGAGAAACATACAGTACTATTTGCATACTTCCTGGAGAGATAAAGATAACCTACAACATCTGTAAAGCCGGTACATATGTAAATTGACTGAGTATAGCTGAACCTCCCCAAGATTTTTTGTGAGAACCACCCCATAGCCTCTTCTGGAAATTCAAATAAGACAAGCCCATTTCAATAGTTTCTCCTAAATACTCCAAAAAGCACACAGAGATACAAACAAATTTTCATGGTCCATTGTTTAGGAAAAAACAGGTAACATGGTAAAGTATGTATCGTTGCAAAGTCACATTCAATTCAGCACAAAGTTCATAAAAACTGTGAATATACCATCTGTCTGTATTTACAAAGCTAACTAGTAGTGAATGTAAATAAATATGTGCGTGAATACCATGTAAATATATAGACAAAGCAGCATCACAGACGTCGCATTTAGAAAATAAGCAATTTGTCAGAATTCAATTTCAATTAAAAAATTAGGATTACAAAGTTTGTGCTGTTCATGCTAGCACATAACTTTTCAAATACATTCCACCGAGGTCAAAAAGCATGGATAAAAAATAGTTAAATTAATGCCTGTTATACTTTTCATGCACGTTCATAATAAGCAGGATTTTTTAATAATACTTGCAACATCACCATCAACACTAGCTGATAATAAAACAGAATACTTCAATTTTTTATTTTTTTTTAAACAAGATTTCAATTCCCTGGTGCAATTATGGAACTTGAAATGTAATTCTCTAGAACTCCAAAGAAATTACAGCAGAGAAACCCTGTTAAGGCTACAGCTTGATAAAAAGAACAGCTTCAAAGACCTCTTTTATATTGCTGTTGCCTCATGTCATGTTATATTCTCAGCCTGAGTTGTGTTAATGTCTGTGAAAGGACAATGAAAAGAATCAGAAAGGAAAGAAATCCATGTAGCTTTGCATTTCAAATAGTCATAGAAGAACATTTGCTATTGTCCTATTGCAATTTAACATCCTACATTGGGATGTGCCTCTGAAATGCAATAGTCACTTGGTAGGATGTTGACAGAATCATCAGTAATTATCATTTAACTGAACATTGTAAGGAGGCAGAGGTAAAACCTGATTTTTAGTCTGATGTCACGCAGCAGGTAATGGCATTTTTTCTTTACTGTTGTGAGAAATTACATCTTATTTTGAACATTTCACAATAGCAAAAACACTGAGCTTAGAACAGATACTGCAAAGCCACATTAAAAAAAAAAAAGAAAACCAAAAAAATACTTCAGTTCAATTCTACACATTTATAGACAAGCGATCTAGTAAGATCTGCTTCTGCAGAAAAGCAGTGTACAGCACTATCAGAGAGGCCTGTACAAAGATAGCTTTGTCACATTGGTCCATGCTTTTCCTGGTCAACTCCAAAGTGTGTTTCTAATTAGATTTGAACCATTAAATAAAGAAAACACTTTAGTTTGAGCTTAAGAAATTACCATTAAAATTCATGAACATTTATGATTACCTCAAATTAACCACCCAACAAAGCCTTACTGTGCAGGGAAAAAAAAAATATATTTTCCTTTTGCTAATTACTGATGTGCCAGTTATCTATATTATTGATTTCCTCTGCGAAATAAATGTCACTTGGTACATTTCCAGTGTGTAATTTGGCACCTTAGGTAGGGCTCTGGACATAAGAGTTTTACCCCAGCAGGACTGAATTGGGGAGCAAAACCCCAAATTTGAAATGCCTTTTTGGGCAAAATACGAGGAATATTTATCTGACCAAATACCTCGTTTGAGGACTGCTGCCCTGGTTCTCAGAAGGAAGGTCTTGTTGCACCAGTCTCAGCTCAGAATCCAAAGGGTAAACGCCCTCAAAGTTGAAGCAGGGCCAACAGCAACAGTGTGTGTTGCGTTGTCGTTGCCCCCAAGGACAAGTGTGAAATTCCTACTGTTTGCCTTTCAGGAGCATAAAGAAGCACCACGGTATCCCAAAAGTCAAGAAGTCACAAGCCAAAAACTATCCACTGAGCACTTTCATTGGCAATTCCTATATGGTCTAAACAGCCCAATGGGAAGCAAACAGAGTGAGAAATAAAACACTATTTTTCCCCCCTCTCTGTTTTTGATTTCTATTAGCCAGTCTCCCACCAGGATGAGGATGATTGATTCACAGAAATCACACAAATGCAGGTTTTACTACCCTGGAACCTAGCTGCTTCACGCAAGGATTTGCAATTAAAAATTTGTCTTTAAAGCCCTATTGTCTATACCACAAGATGAAGCAGCTTAAGGCTGTGTTAGTAGATACATCTTTCCTGATTGAGTATTTCCAACTTACAGAATGACGTATGTCCCCAGATAAATGCATTTGTTTGCAGCCATCCTAAACTGCTCCTAACCAGCAGCAATTAATATAAGCCTTGTCCTGTTGTTCTGTATCTTGTTTATTACTCTTTGAATCAGCAGAAAGAGAGGGAAAAACATCAAGAACATCCCGATTCTGCTTCAGTAAGCTTCCAGTAAGCTTCCAAAAACCTAACTTTTACTGTATTTAAACAAAAAAAGCATGATGCAGCTGAAGGCAAATGAGTTTGTCTACATCAGCAAAGAACTGGAATTTGTCTCCATGACTGTCTTCAGTAAGCACTGATGCCTTTCAAACTTACTCCTTATTTCCTCTAAAAATTCATCTACAGATTTCCACTTCCAGAAACGAAGCAGACAGACTGACATAGATCACCTTACAAGGTTCTCTGATTTCTTTTCATCTTGGACATCTTTGAGTTTGGAGGGGAAACTGGGAATTGGAAGGTGTAAAAAAAATAAAAAATTGTCAGTCCATTCTGTATGGGAGAAAAAGGCTGAAGACTCTTGGAGAATATGATGTTATTCACTAGAGCTCACCATGCAAAATGGGAAATTTCAAACAAGACAAACTTCAAGCTTGCTAAAACTATGTACCATAACCATCCAATTTTAAACTTAAGTGCATTCCATGAAGTCACAAAGAAATAGAGTGCAACAAAAGTCTATGCCAATCAATAATGGAATTGCGATACCTGTCTCAGTTGCAGAGGAAAAATCATAAGAAAGCTTGGATATACCATCATGGGACTGCAGCACTGGAGCTGAAGTTCAGCCTCAAGGAGTTCTGCTGGATCCTGTGATGACATCTCTGTTCAAAGCGGTGCTCTCTCCACAGTCAATTGCTCAGAGGAATTAACATTTTTGGACAAATACATTTTTAAATTGGACATGTTATGGCCAACACCCCAACTGCTCCACCTTTCAGATGGGAAGTGAAAGGTGGAGCCAGTACTAGAGTTACAGGTGGCCATAAATATGGACAAGATGTTTTATTACACCATGGACCAGACAAAAGCACTGCCAACTTGGTTAGGCTTGTGTTTCTGTAGGGGTTGCACAACGCAACTGGAGATGAAGTGGTTAGATTCCTATATCTCCTACTGTCTTCTAGTTTTGAGGTTTTGTAACCCATGTAAAACTACTATGAGCATCCCTTCACAGGCATACATTTCTTGAAAATAGCTCTCTGTTATTATTACAGTGCAAAGAATATTATATATTGCAAAGTTTTATATTTATGTACAAAATTAAAACAAAAAAAAAGGAGCAATTGTCCCAATGACCACTCCACAATTTCCTTGTCATCATCAACTACAGCAGATACAAGATGACCACAAAGTTATCTTTGCTCTTATTCTCTCAAAACTTTTTCATCTCACCTGAAAGAATCTGTGCCAAGATGAAAGACTGGACTACCTCCATTATAGATATAATAAACTGTAATTGAGGTTTCAGGTGAACATTTTTACTCTGCTTCTGTGCAGAGCCAGCCAGGTCAAACAGAATAATGAACAATAAAGAAAAGAAAAAAAAGGAAAAAATATTCTTGTATGAGGTTCCTAAACTGTCACCTAAAACATGAATAACACTTGACATGCCAGAAGTTATAATTTCAGTTATGTTTCTGATATGAGAAAGTGTGACAAAATACTTGCTCACGCAATTAAAATCAAAGTCAATATTCAGCTATACAGACAGTAACAACATTACAGTCTGTTAATGTAATTTAAAGTTATCTGTGCAGCTCTTAACACATCATATTCCTGTTATTCCTTAGAGTTGTCATCCCTATTTTCAGCCAATCTTTGCTTTTGCATAATAAAATCTACTATTATTAAATCCCTACTCACCTAGTAGATGTGAGAAAACTGTAAGTTAAACAAGTTTAAAAAAAAGCAAGAAAAAAACCCCAACAAGATAAATCATTTAACTTTCCTCATCTCAGTTTTCATGAGAACACTTGAAAAAATGGAGGCTCGCAAACCAACAGCTCTCAATGACTGCCTAATAGTAGCAGACTACTAAGACACACTGCCTCCAACTCTATGCTATAAATTTGTAGCTGATACAGTTAGATTCATGTGGGAATGCTACTAGGAAAAAAATTTATACATTCATGTACACCACTCTCTTATTTCACCTTTACAAATAAACATATAAGAATATATACCTATCTACCCACCAGAGAGTGGAATTCCTTCCCCTATTGTTGACAGGGGAACTGATGCACTGTCCTGTCTGGTACCTCTTTGCAGATATGTTCTATGCAATTAAAAAAACATCTGGCAATTTTTTAGGAGAATCGTAACAATAGCAGTATTCTTTTATAACAGCTACCTGAAGGACATCTCAGTTTGGGAAAATTGAGTAAACGCTAAGTAACACTGTTATCAATGTTTCTATTCAACTGTCACACAAGGCCCATTTAGTTTTCCTCTGGAATATCTAAAAAATACCACATATTACCTAGCACCCTGACAAAGATATTGATTACTATGCAGACTAGGTAATAAAAAAAACAAACTAGTAGTCTTTATTTGTGTTTACAATATTCATAACTGAGTCTGTTATCCTCTATTGCCCTCTAAACACCCTCCATCTCTCCACGTTTCACAGAACCCTACTTAACAGCCTGTAAAAAAACACAGCATCTAAAAGGAGGTTTCATCACAACAGTCCTGTTACCCAGTAATGTCATATTATCAGTCACATCCTCAGCTAGTTTAGGTACTTTGATTTAACTGCTTTAACTGGAGCAACAACCATTGCTCTTGACTCCTCTGGGAGTCTGATCTACAGTATAGAGCTGATGTATCTATGCTTTTCATTTGTGGCAAAATAATCTCTGATCTTCAAGAGATTCACATTTGCAGAAGGTCAGTAAATGATCAGCATTACATGCTTGTTACGTTACCGAAATTAACACTGCAGAAATGCAGGAGATAATGATAGATATATCAATCATGGTTATAAACAACATACTAATAAACCCTAAAATAGTTACTGTAGTTTAAATATGAACGACAACATTTCAGGGCTATTTTCTTTTACTTACTAACATTTTAATTACAGTCTCAATAACACATTACACTGCAAAGAGTAGAAACCTTCCCAATCTTCAAATTGAAATTCAGCTCCTACACTCTGTTTATCAGAGAAGCAGAAAGGATGGGTACCAAGGAGTTAACCACCTTCCAGCAGTTGCTAGGTAACATACTCTGTCATCCCTGCATCCCTGTCCCAGGGTGTTCAACAAAGTCTACCGAAAATCAGTATTGCTTCATCTTAAATTTCATTACTCAAGCACGTCTCCCTCTCTTCTCCTTTCAACCATCCCCCCAGCATCCAGAAGATGCTGAACAAGCATCGTTCTGGAGTAAAACAGACTTAATCTTCTTGATTTAATCTTTCCTAAAACCCTGCTGGTTTTCTCTTTTCCTTGTACCCAGAGCTGCAGCCCTACCTCGTTAGCCTTGCTGCAGTGCCAACAGCACTGAGAGCTCTTGGGAGCAGGAGCTACCGGAGGTGGCCCCAAAATGCACAACACAAAATAACCTTTGGCCATCTTCAGCTGAACCTGTGTTCTCCTTGTGCTCTGCACTGAGTCTTAATTCCCACCTATTCTCAGCTGGCTTATAACCTAGAGAAAACCATATTTCAGTTGTATATTTCTGAATTTATTGGGTTTTGTGAAATCACTTCCAATCCAATTTGAGAGTGGGTTTTTTGTGGGGGGTTTGTGGTGGTCATGTGTTTTGTTGTTTTTTTTTAAAAAAAAAAAAATCACCAGTGCTATCACAGACCAGAATGCATTCAAAGAACAGAAAGCCAATGTCATTTCAACAAAAGCAGAATGGAGATATTAAATAGCTATTTCTGAATTCTATTACAAAAAAAAGTGAACAGCCTGCCATTCCTTTTTGTCACTAGGTGAGCTTTCCACACCAAAAATTCAGCTGCGGTATTTCACAGCTCTTCCTCTCTTAGGGTGACTTTTGCCTCTGAAAAAAGGTCTGCAAAAGACCCATGATGCTACAGAAGGTGAGGTCTCCCATAGCAGACTAAATATCACCACTGATATTTTCATCAGCTACAATGTTTTAAAATATGCTGATTCCAAAATAAAAGCTTTGAATCTCTCTTGAATTTGAACTGCAGGTGCTGCAGAGATAGATGATCACAGACAGGACAAATCCAGTGTCCCTCTGCATGCATGGTATTAGCATTCACAGTAGAAGGCATTTCTTCCTTGCTAGGATACAGAAAATCACCAGACCACACAAAATTAAACCCACCAAATTATTTCAGTTCTATAATGAACACTCTCTGTTCAAATTAACTTCAACAGAAACATGTTTTTGTTAGTCAACATATTTACAGAAAAGCCAACTTTAAGAAAAAGTACTAGAAAGGACTTATCACTATAGACATCCCATTAACTTCTAAAGAATTCAGCTGTGTTTTGGTTTGGTTTTTAACTTATATAAGAAACAGGAACATTAGACTGGTGATAGAGGTTACTGATTAAAAAAAAGATTTTTACTTTTTAACTGATTTCCTCAATTCTCTATTACTAGATGTTTCAAGTATTTTTATTTAATGGAAATACTAACAATGCAATTGCAAGTCTTTAAAAACAACAGCCAATTATTGAAAAATAGTAGGTTGGTTAAATAGATGATGTTACAATCAAATGAGGAAAATCTAAAACAAAAACCTAAGCAAAACAAAATTATTATTTTTCTTCTAATAAAGAAACACTACCATCTTTCATGACTTCCTCCTTCCTTTGACAAGTCATTGGGCCTTACTGCTTTAAGGCCTTTATTGTTAGCAGACGCTGACTGAAGAGGATACTTGCCCGCATTCTAATTAAACCATTTTTTAATTCCTACTCTGAGGGCATAAAAGCTTGAGAAACAAAATGATTACTGACTGGTACAGAAGTTCAATCGATACAGCCCGAATCATTCCTCATGTTGCTTTATAATCCAAATGGAATACTCATTACATATTACAGAGCAAATAAAACAACCAGTATGTTACTGTCGGGCTACAAGTGCAACAACACTAATTACTGCTACTCTTCTGTCTGGAGAAAGGGTTTGGGGTTTTTTTTATGCCCTTGTTTGTAATTTATGACATACAAGTATAAAATAAAGGTTTCTCTACTAAAGAATATCTTGATAATACCTTTTTATTCACTCAAGACTCCTAAAAAACTTAAAAGTTTGAAATTTAGGCTTATGTGATGCATTGGGTTTTTTTTTACTGAGTGGCGTTTTGTTTCTGTTTATAAATTACATTCAAAATTGCCTCTATGCACAAAATAGATGCCTGGGTCTGTGGATTGCTGAGGACAGCAAAATGAGCAGAGAAGAGCACAACTGCCCACTCTCTCTGTGCCAGATTATTCTTCTTCCCATAAAAGCTCAGTTCTTATATCTCTACCCCAGAACAGCAAACTCAAGCAGTTTTAGCACCACTGAGCACCTGACAGGAGGTCCTAGATAAGTGTACAGCCTAAACTGTTGAAAAGAGGGTATATAAAACTTTATTAAGTTTCATCCCCTGAAGCCACAAACAGGTCTAACTACCTTAAAGGCAGCTGAGATGTACCTAAATTCTACAGATTAATGGATATATTACATGTGGGGGCATAGATATTAACTCAGGAAATATCATGCTGAATTTGAGAGGGTTATAGAGTGCCATAAGATCGTCAAAGTGAGAGTAAAAAATAAAATACAGCAATTGGAGTGAACCTTCTCCTGCTATTGGTCACACATTGATAACTGGCTCAGCTCCAAGAGGGAGATACCTATTTCTTTTCTTTCTTCTGAGGGCAGTCAATCAGAACTGTCCATATACTTGATAAATACATGGCCTACTCTGGGAGGCAGAGAAGATGATGGTGGACTTGTTAGATTAGTTCAGTGTCTCAGGAGTAGCAACAGAAATTCATAACTGGTCACATCTCTTACCAGGAATCAAGTGTGTCAGTTGATGTCAGTATCTTTGTTCTCCTGTATCTCCTCAAGAATCAGCCAGGATTGATGGTCAGTCCTGGTCATTCCCAAGAAGAAGTCTCTCCCCTGCCTCCACCCCCCACAAGCAGGGTCCTATTCTCAACCAAGGAGACCTGTCTGCTGCACACAGAGTGTGTGTGGTGGGAGGGAAGGAGCAGGAACCTCACCTGCCCAAACTGACCATGGCTTAAAGTTGGGCAGGTGGGCTGGAAAAGACTGAGCCAGCAAAGAGTCTAATTAACATTAAGTCCCAAGGAGTAGACTTTACATATCACTCCAAGAGAAAACCAAAATCTCTAATGTCTACTGGAAAAGCCTCTTTTTTAATTTAACCTGATGCTCTTGAAAGATTTCAGGAGGACTCACCTCATTTTGACCGTTATAGCAGAAATACTGATACTAGTCCTAAGGCCAAAACATAAATGCAGATAAAAAAAACAGATGGAAGTTTAAAAAGATAGATTCACAAAGAATCATAGATTTGAGCTACAAATTGATGATTCTTTTATCTATAATTTTTTTTTTTTGAGAACCGTGCTGTATTGTTTCAGGCATTGTAAAAGCAAATGAGGATAGCCATTGGCCTAAAAAGTTTGCAACCCAGGGAAGCAAAGAGGAAGATGGATAGCAGGACACAGTATGGCATTAGAGCAGTTTAGTGGTTTTTTTTCTCTAAATATTATGTTAGAATGGAACATCCTATTCAGGCTGAAAATCTCACTTTAATGAGTTCTGCAAGTATAAATAAAAACTGACAAAAGCATATCTCTCATTAACATTAGAGCTACTATAATTTTTTCCCCCCAAAGGAAAAGATAATTCATCATACCTGGTTTAGTATTTAGTGATGGTTGCATGCATTTAAAATATGTATATGTGTATACCTATGCATAAATGTATATGTATGTATATATTATGCATGCATGTATGTATATATTCAAGTCCCAGTAGCTACTTGCCAGCCTGATCATTATTTCTTACAGATGGCAAATGTAAAAGTCACTTCCTACCAGGTAAGCTGGACTGGTTAAATAATTTTTTTCCAAGCCTGAAGTGTAATATCAAATATATTATGCATGCATGTATGTATATATTCAAGTCCCAGTAGCTACTTGCCAGCCTGATCATTATTTCTTACAGATGGCAAATGTAAAAGTCACTTCCTACCAGGTAAGCTGGACTGGTTAAATAATTTTTTTCCAAGCCTGAAGTCTGTAACGTGCCATTCCCTTTCAAAGATCATATATATTTAGAAAGTTTTATGACAAAAAGTTGCAATGGATATCAACAAGAATGCTACAGCAATCAATTTAAAAGTCAGATTAGCTAATCAAATTCTGCAGCTCATGTTTCCATTGGTGATACTTTATTCTACAACTAGCTTCAGAGCTTTCAGATGCTCAGAGAGGTGATGCTTCTCAGAACATGCTGATCATTCCCCTTTGAAAAATTCATAATCTAAAGGAAACTCAAGTTTACACTTTCAGGTGCTGAGATATTCCTATTTTGGAGGTTTCAGGACAGTTGTGGTAGTTTGAAGCTTTGTGGTGTTTGACTTTTTAGAATATTTTCAGGCAATCCTTATTATCAAATATCAGTGTGCACAAGATTTCTGTACTAAAGATTTAAAGTTTTAAAACATATTTAGAATGGAAAACACAGCCAGACTTTTATTTATATGCACGCTGGAAGCCAAAAATATGAGTACAGTAAGCTAGCAAAGCATGTATAAGCGAAAAATCACCATAGGCATCAAACTTAATAAACATAAGAATAAAGAGGCATTAGATGTTGCAGAAAGGGAGCAAGCATTTAAATCACATACACATCTTGAACCAATTGTACAAGGGAAGAAAAAAATTAACTTGAGTTGCAAAGTCAGCTGACAGGGTGCAGCACATCAATTAAATTACAGACACACAGCACGGGCAACTTTTTGGCTCTATGTGCATTCCCATTGCAACTCAGTCTCACAACCAGATTTCAGAGTGCTTCACGGAAGAGGGTGGTGTTAAGAGATGTTGCTACAGGTCCTAAACTCTGTTATGAAGAGAGGCTGAGAGAGCTGGGGTTTTTCAGCCTGGAGAAAAGAAGGCTCTGGGGAGACCTTACAGCAGCCTTCCGATATCTGAAGGGAGCCTACAGGAGAGGTGGAGAGGGACTCTTTGTCAGGAAGTGCAGTGACAGGACAAGGGGTAATGGTTTTAAATTGGAAGAGGGGAGATTTAGATTAGATACTAGAAAGAAATTCTTTACTGTGAGGGTGGTGAGGCACTGGAACAGGTTGCCCAGAAGAGCTGCAGCTGCCCCACCCCTGGAAGTGTTCAAGACCAGGCTGGATGGGGCTTTGAGCAACCTGGTCTGGTGGGAGGTGTCCCTGCCCAGGGCAGGGGGTTTGGAATTCAATGATCTTTAAGGTCCCTTCCAACTCTAACCATTCTATGTTTCTAAGGAAGTTTCAGAAATACTGAAACCCACAGGGAAATAGATTTGGGTTTTTTTCCAGCATTTCATGACATATCAGTTGAGACAGCTCTAATTACTGCTCACACAGCAGATTAACGAATACCTGCTGGTGTGCATTTACATCCTCTGAACTAGTTTCAGTACAAGCAGCAGTTAAATGCCCACACTTTAAGATTGCCCCATTTAAATCACAACAGGACTACTTGGTTAATAGTACCCGCATCCTTAACATCTCTGGATCAGGATTTACTGCAGAAAATAAATATTAAGTGATTGCCACATATATCAGCAGAACCAGAAACCAAGAATACCATTTCACACAAAAAATGTTGAGCTTTTCATGTGTTTTCATTCTGAATTAAGACATATAGACAGTTCTATTACAATTCCAGAAAAAAAAATGAGATTAGAGACAGATCAGAGGAAGTACACTAGAAAGTAGTATTTCCAGACTATGCAGCTGAGATTACATTTCCACAGAAATAAAGTCCTTACTCTGCTGAGAATGAAGACTTGAACCTTGACCCCTCGTTACATAGACTGGTTTCAGTTATTTATTTATCATGGACCCTCCTGAGTTTTAATTCAACATTTCATTGAGGAAAAAAAGAATAGCAACTGACATTTCTGAAATAGTTTCATGTTTTTTAAAAAAATCATTACTTTTTCTTTGTTGATCAGTTGCAATTAGCTGGTACTTTGTTCCTTCATGCAACTGCTATGCAGCTAAATAAGTCCTTAACTAGACAGAGGTTTAAATCTTGAACTGCCTACCTGGTGACTGGGGCCTGCAGTCACATCCAAGCTGTCAGAATTCCTGATAGCATGCCTCTACAAATCTCCCTATAGCATATTACTGCTATAGAAATGACAGTCAGTATGTGGTCCATATTTGCAAAAAAAAAAAAAAAAAAAAAAAAAAAAAAGAAGTCATACTGCTTTAATTACAATGGTTAAAGGTGACCCATTGCAACTGAGAACACCCAAATCTTGAAACGATATTGAGACACAAAAATAGAAAACTGGTAGAATTACAGCAAGGCTTTTATCAAGAGCAAGGCAGAAGAATTTCCAAATCTCCAAATATGAACAGTTTAGAATAGTCTTAACACTTACTTTTGCCTTTTAAAGCCATCCATGACCTCCAAGAACTTAATTTACATTAATCCCATAAATCACCTGTATCACATGGCAAGTACAAAAGCACTTCATATTTCCCTTGTGAGTTACTTTTCCACTAATGTTTAAATAAATGTAGTTACATTGATAATAAAAGTAGAAACATGCCAAATGTGTAAATACATTCTTTCATTGATCTCTATGTTACGTAAAACAAATTTTGATTTATATATCACACTTGCTGCAGCAAAAGAGTAATCTTCAGCTATCTGCTGTCACTAACTCTGAAAAGTTACTAATATTACCACTATGAGCAAATGGAGATTACCTGAATTAAGAGATGCCTACTGCTGTCCCTTCCTGAGATATACCTAGAGGTTATCTAAGAATCCATGAGGAGCCTAGGCAATTCTAAAATGCACAGTACTACCCAACACAGTTCATTAAAACTATCTAGAACCTTCTCAACTCCCGCACTTATTTAATTCTGAGTACAAACATTTCTCAAAAGTTATGGGTTTGGGAGAGGAAAGCAAAAAAACAAAAGTGCCAGGTCGTTCTCAGAGTGTCTCTGGTCAGGGAGGCACCAAAACTATGATTCTCCATGCCCCAGCGGCATCCTTCTTCAAACCCTCCATGAGACTTGAGTCAAAAAGAAGCTGTGAGTATAGGATATTGCAAGGCTGAAGGTTGTTTGGACTCATCTAGATTTTCCCTACTGAAAAAAACAAAACAATAAAAAACTCAGTATGTGAAGCCAGGATAAGTTATTGAAAAGGGAGTGCACTCTATTTATGCTATTTCTACCTTCAGTTTCTAAATACTCCCTGGAGGAGAGCTCCAAGGGCAGCTATTCATCATGAGACCCTAGCAGCATGGCTCTTTCACAAAGAATATTTACAGCTGCAGTAATCCATAGACTACATTAAGAAACTCTAATCCTATAATGATTAGCTCCCTTTTTCCTCTGGGTCTCCATGGCCAGATGCCACTAGGGCACCTATTTTAATCATTGTTTCTCTCTGCAAAAAACCTGAATTGCTTGTGTTTTCTGTACACCATCCTACTGGGCACAGCACAAGGTCACTACTAACTTAACCACAAACTTTTTTACTTTTTTCATAAAGTTTGTCCCACTGCCAGTCACGAGCTAGCTCTAGAATTTAAGCTTTTGCATTACAACCTGCGTTGTTGAAGTTGAGAATAAAACGTCTGGTACAGTAGCACTTCATTTCAAAACCTGCTTTGAGAAAAATCTTTGCCTTTACTCAATTTTTGCTTTAGCTCCTTTTTCTTAGGTTTCTTTGAATTACTAGGTTGGTTATTAACATAAACTACGTGTCAAAACATATCAGTTTAAGCAAAAAAAAAAGCCTTTCACACTACTCAACTAATATAGTTATTTTTTCCTGAGAAACACCAAACAGCACACCTGAAAAACCAGTATGCTTCTTTTTTCCCCAATAATCCTGGTCAAAAAGTCTGCTTTGTTCTTAAGAGTGATGCAAGTATCTTCTTCAAGAATGCACACCAGTCGCTTGCATGCTCATTTTCTTCAGTCTTATCTCTTATCACTACAGCTGCAGTATTTACTTAACACCCACTGAGTTCTATTTAGAGGATAATAGTACACAAACTAGTCTTTATCAAGCATGAATATTCTATAAGGTGCTTAGAAATTTTCTAGGTCATTGAAATTGACTGTCATTAGAAACAGCATTTCATCATTCATTTTTAACATACATATATAGAATACTCAGGTCTTCCTTTTTGTCAGTGACATATATCAACATTTTGTGGTAATAAATTATTGCTACAAAGAGAAGGAAAAACTGAAGGGAACATTTCAACCAAGAGCAGAGTAGCACCCTGTACTGAAGCATCATCTTAAAATTGTCAGTACATGCAAGAAAAACTGCGCAACTAGACTAGTGCCAAGGGCAACCTGTTGTTCCAAACAGGAAACCTACGGAGTTGCCAACAGGAATTCTCATGAGCCAATCTTATGCGGGGTGTAAAAAAAGACATTTTCAATATAATTTCTTCAAAGAAAAGCTTAAGTTTCTGAGGACTTCTAAATTTGGGGAGGGCTGGCATTGCAGTCATTCAGAGCTGTATCTAAATGCCTGTCAGTCCAGATCTCCCTGCTTTTGCAGGGATCACCAGTTTGATTCTTCAGGGTTCCTAGTTCCCTGAAGAAGCTACAACCTAGGGGACGTGGTGGAAGCAGCACTGGGTCAATGGTCTCTCTTGGCAGCTCACAGACACATATTGGTGGATTTGCTATCATTGAATAATACAAATCATAATCATATGAAGAAAGGGCAAAATCAGTCTTAAAGGTTGAATTATTACAATTATTTCCTTTAAATTTAATCCACTTCTGATCTCTTTAAAGATATTTCAAGGGACTTCCCAGAAAGTGGAATCTTAATACAAAACAAGAAAGCTGGTATGAAAAGTATGAGATATCCAGAAGAAGTGTTGCATACATAAAATCAGAATTTGGCATTAGAAGTTGGAATGCATTCTCTTTAATACAATTATGAAATAAAATCATTTGTAACTGACAAGTAATAACCATTTTACACATTTTATACATATTAAAAAAAAAAAATCACCCTTACAAGCACGGTTAGGAACTTTTTCCTGCCTTTCTCAAACTTAAATTAAATTTTTCAAGTATCTCAGGTGCATTACAAAAAAAAATCACCCTTACAAGCAAGTTTAGGAACTTTTTCCTGCCTTTCTCAAACTTAAATTTTTCAAGTACCTCAGGTGCACTACGTGTAACATTGTCACTGAAGTTTGCTAGTGCTAGTTCACATTTTTGACATATCTGCACTTCACAAAAATCATTCATTTCATTTTAAATCATGGTTGTATAGTTCTGATTTTTGCATAGAGAAGAATTTTCAAAATACGAAGTTTAATTTTACTTAATATTCATTTGATACTTTGATGGACTATGCATTTGAAATTCAAATGCTAATCCATTTATTTTATAATCAAGTCCATGTTTAAAAATGTTATAGGTTATTTGCAACAAATTAGAAGAGGAGCCTTCTGCTATCAGTCAACAGGAACCAATTTATTTCATTAAACAGAAATACACATTTCCACCCCACTTTAACTCTGAAAATTCAACTAAGCATATCAGTCTTCATTTTATTATGATCCTTTGATTTAAACACCATAGACGTTTGGAGTATTTAGAACGGGACCATTCAAAACAAAGCAATGATATAAATAGACCACATAGATAACAATCTTTCACACAATTTCAGTATGTACATACTTCAAAATCATGCTGAATCAACCCCTTTCCACCAAATTTAAAAACTAATATCTAGTCATATTACAATGATATTGAAGTGTCTACTTATATCTGAAAACAAATAGTAAAAATTATTTACATATTCATGCACAAAAATGACAGTAAAACACTTCAAGTTAAATATTCCAAGTGCCACACATCTGTCACGCAACAGTTAGCAACCAGGTAATATCATTAATGTTCTTACAAACACTTGCATATGCAGTATATATTTATAGAGTATACTGAATATAAAGCACCACCTCTCCAGATTAGCACTATGAATAAAATGCATGTATTGTACATTTTTAAGACACAACATGCCTAAGTCCTTTCTGACTCCAGCAGAATGAATCCTACCACAGAACGGCAAAAGACAAGTAAAGAAATGTTGTTTTAGCAATGTATTGTTAAATCTTAAATCACAGCTCACATGAATTTATTTTTTGTGAGAAATTTCCCACTGAATTCTTAGCATTTTCTAGTTCGTTAGGCCATACTGCAGAAAACACTTGAAAGGATAACACTGATTCCTTCTATGAGTCCCACTTCAGTTGCCTGGTCTTGCAGCTCACACATTAAGTGACTTGTGACAAAAACACGAACAACGTGCAAACAAGTGCACAGCTGGTACTGAGTCCCACTTCAGTTGCCTGGTCTTGCAGCTCACACATTAAGTGATAAAAACACGAACAACATGCAAACAAGTGCACAGCTGGTATTTTAAGATCTGGTGTAGTAATTGAATCTGCTTTTTCTATACACCTTGCTGTGTACCAGATACTACATTAAAAAGAATGTTTGACTGTGGTTTCTGTTTGAGGTTTTTGTGTTTGGGTGCACTGGCTTTTGGATGTTTTTGGTGGGGTTTGTTGATGGGTGAGGTTTTTTTGATTTTTATTTGAAGTTACATAGCTATTAATGACTTCCATTAAGAAAGCAAGCAACACTCCAAATCTATAAATTGCCCTTAAAGATCTTCCTTCTAAAATTCTTTGTAGAAGACGACTGTGTCTATGCTTTCGAAACTATAGTTCTTCCTTTCTGATAAGTGTCCTTAAATTAAATTCATTGGAAACATCTTGGTATTTTTTATATTTCTTAAGGACAGTACCTTCAGAACAAGTGAATGACAGCAGAACTATGGAACAGGACCCATGAAAACATTTTCTTCTTCCCAGATTGTTACCAATCCAACTACATTCTCTGCTCTTCTTGGGACTGATTTATACAAATATTTCCAAATAGAAGATGTAGAATGTCAATATGATTTTATATTTCTCAGGCAGATTAGTCATTAAAAATAATTAGATAATAATAGATAATGCTATTTTATTTCTTTTCACCCCATTTAGAACAGAATTGATAACTAACTATGATTATTAAGTTAAAGCACATACATTGTATAATACCTGACTCTGAATAGCATGATCATTTCACTTCAACATTCCAGACAGGGAGCTTTGGTAGGTGTGGGGATTTGATGAGGACTGGAAAGACTGCTGCTTCTCATTTCTCCATTTTCATTAAATGCTTTTGAAGGCAAGTAAATAAAGCCTCAGCTATTTGATTGCCATTCTAATCAAAGCACAGACAGCTTATAAGAATGTTAATTAAAGCCAGCTACAGATCAACTGACCTTCCTTGAAATGAGTTAAAATGCTCATTCTTACTCATACTGCATTTTTCTTAGACAGTTTCATAAATGTATATACAGTTTTGGCTCCTACACTAAATCAAAGACCAGGAGAAAAACTAATTCTTTCCACTAAATTACCATACAAAACACATCTCAAATATGAAACTCTCCTGGTTTGCAAATTTGATCATCTTTTTCCTAGAGCAACTTCCATGCTGAGACTGAAGGCTAGCATGGAAATACCAGTAGCAACTAGTCATCATTAACAGCACACAGTTATCTTGGCATACGCAGGCTTATTTACTTAAAATTGTTAAAATGTGAGAATGAGTCTGAAATGTATTGATTTCCATGCAAATCTAACTGTAAATACTTCGGAATAGTGAATGCATATTAAAACAGAAGCTTAATTATCAAACTGATGGATTGACTGTCCGTAGGTACTCAAGTAATAGAGTCAAGTTGAATTTCTCTATCTGTTGACCAGAATGCAGGAAGAGAATTTTTTTTTTTTTTATCTTAAAAGGGAAGGGTGTTGAAAATGAAGTTAGAAATTTTTCTTATACAAGCACTACAGAAGTTGGGTTATTTTTTAATTAAGGGGGTTTTAACATTTATGAAACATCGTAAGTACAGTCTACTCCAAAAAGGCTATTAGATTGAGGCAAGGTAAAGAAATAAAAAAGCATATATACACAGCAAACTGAAAAGTAAAACTGCATTGTGCAACATTTAGTCACATTTGCACATAATGCAAGGAATTCTGGAGCATGAGTTTTTCATTGTTACAGTAGTCACAAGGCATCAAGAGCACTTGTTTGTAACACCCATCTATTCAGACAAGAGCTGAATGGTGACCAGTCAATGTCTACCCTTCTGTCCAGTAAAACATGCTGAGAACCAACACCAACAGCATAGGGGTTCCAGGGACTTGTTTTGGTCTAGTGTTGCTGTGAGAGTCATTCAGGAGCTGGAACCACAGCTCTGCTCCTGGAGAGCATGTATTGATGCCATTTTATCAGAAAGGAATCTAGTTTGAGATCTGAGGACACTCCAAACTGGTAAGTGGGAAAATCTGAGTAACATGCCAAGGCTAAAACACTCCTGTTACAGACTCTGTGGCTGGACTGAGGAAGCAGCTCCAGATTTGGATCCGTGCATTATTCTCCTCCACATTTTCTTTCCCAATTTGCCAATCCTTGTTACACAATTTTGTAGCATTCCTCAAGATTCATGTAACTTATATCTATTTAGTTCTGGATGGAAATAGAAGTAAAAACAGACAGAAAATACTAGCTTTTACTAGGCTTGACTTCTGTTTTACTACATTTTAGGTTTTTAGAAGTTTCTGTATTGGTCTGTTCATTTCAAGAGCCGGCTTTTTCAAGGTTGATTTTCAATGTGTGAAACCAAAATAAAGAGAACTCTAGAGATCAGAAATCTAACATTACCAGGTGTTGTTACAAAGCTAGTGTCTTCAACACACCTTCTATAGCATATCAAAACATGAAGTACACCTTTTCAAATGTAATTTCAGGCTCGTTATCAGCTGCCTTTGTTCTGCAGATACTGTTATCTTTTAAGTCTACTGATAATTGCTTCTGACTTGAAAAGACAGCATCACTTCTGATCAATTCTAGTTCTGACATGTTCTGATTTGGAAAAAAGTTTGAAAGAATCTTTCCGACAAAATGGAAATGGCGTTCACTCAGCTTTAGGTTGAGAAGTTATTTAAATAGAGGATTATATACTGTAGAAATCCTCCCTTATATCATAATAAGAGGAATTTAAAAGACCAGATATACAGGAAGGAAAGTTTTATCATGAACTTAAAAGACAGTACAAGCATACTTGAAGTTCAAAGAATGTGAAAGTGTACCTGTGCAGTAGGAAATAAATCTGATTTAAAAAACGTAAAACTCCTGTAGTTCTCCTGTTGGTCTTTACCTACTTTGAGGGATTTGCATTAAAATTTCATGTATGCAAAATACAAACACTGTGTTACCAGTGGTCAGTGATATTAATTCCACTCACAGAAATCAAGTCACAAACTTCAAGGCAGACAGTGCATCCAATTTAACTAGGGTTTGATCCTGTTGTTTAAAAAAATATAATAAAAAAAAAAATCAATGAGATCCCAAAGCACTTCACAGTCTTAACTGATGTCCGAAGTCGCAGACGGGAAGAAGTAATAATAATTACAATGACAATTATATCAACTTCAGTGACATCAAACCATGACTTCTCTAGATTTGGTGGGATTAAACTCAATGCCTAAGGAGCACTCAAGACCTCAGAAAAATGCTATACTGCCCTTCGTATAAGTTGCAACACAGTGGCTTCAATGCTGTGATTATCTGTACTGCAAGATTAACTCTGGTTTTGGTATGCTCATACTTGCTGCATTAAAACTCCTGCAACAGAAAACATCCTTAAAATGGGAAAAACAGAATACTAAATGCATTGCCATGAAATGCTTTGTATTTTGCTTTAGCACCCACATAAGCAGGGGGATGAGTCAGATGTTTTAGAAACAGTCCACTCACAGCAGTTAGAAAAGCTCTCTATTTTCTGTTTTTGTTTTAGTTACTGATTCTAGTAACTTAAGATGACACATAAAAAGGAGACAAGAAATGGGAGGCCCAGATCTCTTGTTTATTTCACTAAGCATACAAAATATCTACCCAAACATGGAGAAGCTTTGCATCAGGTCTCATTTTTTTAATCATCACTGAACTGCTGATATACATCTAGTTTGTCTTCTGTTAACACCCAAGTAAATTTCCACTGTATTGCTGCCTAGCAAGTCCTCCCCATCTTTTGTGCATTTAACTTCACCATTCCAGACATTGTGTTTACTGTGTTTCTCTTCTTGCTGATTTTAGACCATGTCACTATTTTATCAAGGTTATTTCATATTCTATCTGGTTTCACTTATATTGGAAAAATCTTCTGAGAATTTAGTTCAAATACTACTTATAATTTTACTAAGTGCATTCTCTATTCCACTAGCCAGCTTCTTGTGAAAATGCTGAATAGTGCTGTATCCAGAAATCCCTGGAGGACCAAAACTCTCAATTGGCAGACGCTATTATAGTAGTTCCTCATACTCTTCTGAAATCTCCTTACAATGATTTCATCTAGATTATATCTGCCAAGTCAACTAATGGCATTGCCATATAGGAAAGTATTAAAGTTGATATATCACATACTGCTTCCACCTTCACCACTAAGACAGTTACACATTTGATATGACACCTTCTTGAACCATCGCTGATGATTTTTTTTTAACCATTTTGTCATTCCCTGTCCGCTTACATATCGATAATTTTAGAATTACTTGAGTCTTTCTAGAGATTGAATATAAAGGCTGCTTTAGATAGTTTCCTTAGTCCTTTTGTTCTCCTCTTCAGACGGATATTGTTTGCTTTCTTTAGAGCAAACTTTAGAGATCTCCCTTACTTTTCTTTCCCTCCCCCAACATAATCTGTAGGCAATAAAATAATGACTAATGATTCCAAAATTCCTGTTTGCTCCCTTCACACATTTGATATGACACCTTCTTGAACCATCGCTGATGATTTTTTTTTAACCATTTTGTCATTCCCTGTCCGCTTACATATCGATAATTTTAGAATTACTTGAGTCTTTCTAGAGATTGAATATAAAGGCTGCTTTAGATATAATTTCCTTAGTCCTTTTGTTCTCCTCTTCAGATGGATATTATTTGCTTTCTTTAGAGCAATCTTTAGAGATCTCCCTTACTGTTCATTCCCTCACGCAACATCATCTGCAGGGCATGAAATAATGACTAATGATTCCAAAATTCCTGTTTGCTCCCTTCCTTTCTCTGTGGAAGCTTTCATCAAGAATCATTGGTTTGAATTTTATAGGAGTAGAGTTTAACTTCTTTTCCTGCTCACATCTATGTTTTATTCCCCTTTTTGGAATTAAATTATAAAGAATCTGGTCATAATTAAACCTTTTTTGTGTGTAAAGACAGCTGTTTTGGTTTTACCAGGCCACTTCTGCATCATCTCCTAATGCAAATGTCCCATTTCTTTTGTTGGTTTTACCAGGCCACTTCTGCATCATCTGCTAATTCAAATGTCCCATTTTTTTTTTATATTTTTTAATTCTTTTTTAACACAGGAAGGAAAGTTTTAAATCAGATGCCCACATGAGTGTGTAAAGGCCTAGCCACCTTTTCTGTAGAATCTGAATCATTTAAAAGATATTACAGACAGGGCTGATAAGACTTCCTGCTAAGGCACTTCCTATTGTAAAGCCCTGCTTTCAGTCGCTTATAACTGCCAAAGAGAGTGCACTGAAATGTATCCACTACATCTGGTTCAGGGTGTCTGTAATCTCATTCACAAATAATTCAACTGTTTCCCAGAACAAAATGAAGAAATATGAATTGCGCTGATTTTTATTTTTCTTTAAATAGTTAATATCCCTATTTTGGCCCCTCCTGGTTTCCATACCTGAGCTGCCTTAACTCCTGCAGGGGCATGGAAGATGCATGAGGAGAAAAAGACCTCCAGTTAACCAGTGCTCAGGTTGGCCCAAATTAAAAACTAGACCATAACTTACTTTGCAGAATTGCAGTTTGGTTTTATCACCCAGGACTTCAAATACTTCTTTAAGTACAGGTATGAGAGCACAAAGGGAAGCCCAATACCCAGTATCAGCAGGTCTGGGCTGGTGCTGGCTCCAGTCTGCCTGGGTAGAAAGGGGAGCAAACATGCTGAGCTCTCCACACTCTGGGACAACTATCCATAGCCACAGCACTGGAGCATGAAAACCAGAGATACTACAATATCAATTTTATGACCCTGGAGACTAACATACAAGCTAGAAGGCCCTAATAAATTTAGTTCAAATTCAGTGTTTTTCAACAAATACATTGTGTGTCCAAGACAGAAAGATTGATCAGACTTATACATAAACCCATTTTCTGGTATATCCTCACTGCTAAATAATACCTGTTCCCTTTTTAATAATGCATTAATGGAAATCCATGAGCAGAGCCACAGACTGTTCCTCTTAGCACAGAGGACAAGGGTCCTGTGCCTTCACAGTGGATCCCCCAACAAGTTCAGCTCAGCAGAACAGCAGAGCTCCCTGCCAGGAGGCACGCCAACACTTATGTCCTGCTGTATTAACAGTACGTTTACCTGGGATACCTTGATAATTAGTACCCTTCCCAGACACTTGTCAGGTAACATGATTTTTATGCATTTGTAAGTTAATTCGGACACCAAACACAAAACGCAGCATTAGGGACACTACGCATATTGCAACGCACCCAGCAGGCACTCAGATTGGCAGAAAGATATTGCTACCACCTTCTCTATAGTAAAACTTCCCTGAAAATTACGTTTTATTGTGAATTTTCCTTGCAATCCCTTTTCTATAGCAGACCACTTAAAAGGTAATATACAACTATTCCAGCCTAACAAAGTTCACAGCATGAGAAAAGAAATAGAAAATTATCTTGCAGACTGACTGTTACAGCTCAGCAGTAGGGACAGCCTAAAATCCTCTGAGGTAGCTTTTTTAACCCTACTAATCTTTGTTGCCCAATTCAGGCTGTTAGTCATATGCTGCTGGCTACCAAAGTTTAACAAGCTTCTCTGCATCGACAGAATTATGTCTTGCTCTCTGCAGAATCAGATATAATGAAGTTGCTCATTAAAAATAATGAGCTGCTTTAGTAATGAGCCCTGATCTACAGCTTCAGTCTGTGGAATATCTTATTTTCAATTGAAACGTAATTAGATTCAATTGAGGTCCCCAAGTTGGGATATTAAAGGTAACCGCAAAAATCATACTTAATTATAGAAACTGAATACACTGAGACTTTCAAAGACTCCCGTGTAATACCTATAGTGTCGAAATATTAGTAAATATTAGTTAAAAGAAATTAATAATGCCAGAATTAGAGTAATAGTCCTTAATTGGTTATAGAACTAGTGTTACAAAACTCAAGCCATTACATTTACACCCAATTGCCTGAGGACAATTGTTTACATATTTAAAGTTAATGGCTTGAAATTCAGCAGTGTTAAGATCAAATGATTTCCATTGACACCAGTAGGAACTGAGGAAGTCTGACACTGATAAAATTCAGGCCATTAATTTATGCACAGAGCTAAAAATTACTCTTGGTGCCAAGTACATAAAGTTAAAAATATTCCAGCCACAGGGTGAAAGCAAAGATCCAGATATAGGTATCAGTGCAAGGAGGCAATCTCCAAAGCTGATGTAAAGCAAGACTAAACCAGTGCCTTTACATGAGGTCAGCCATGTAGCACAGCCAAGAAGTGATAGTAACGCACATCAGAGAGTCTCTAAGCTGCTGCTTATCACCACCAGCATTGTGAAGTGAAAAGGAATTTTTGGAGTGACAATTAATAATATTTAAGAGCAGCTAGATCTTAAGAAAAATAGCTTAGCCTGTCAAGTTACAGCTCCTGCTGATTTCCAAACATACCTCCACCAGCATCACCTCTGGCAAGATCTCTAGCACAGAGTCTCTTCCTTTCCTTTAATAGCTCTTCCATTCACACCCACCATTGCTTAATATGAAATCAATGTTGCAAAGAGTTTGGAGGTTGCTTGGGGTGGCTTCAGAGGCTTTTTTATATTTTGCATGTGTCCCCATTGCTTCTTCAAACAGCCTTTCTCTGTGCAAAACATCAGGGCTGAACACAGCCTTAAAACATCTTAATAAGGTCTGTGAACCTAATAGTAAATATTTGTTTAATTCACAAGACAATGAATTACTATTCCCAGAGTTAGAAGCCTACCAAATAATACCCAATCACAACAGATTACCTCTAATGTCCAAGTGTTTCTGCTGCAATCACCAAAGCTGCAAACTATTGTGAAGCATATTGGTAGATTTTCTATGAAGACTTTGGAAGAAACACACTGATGTTATTTTCACACATGCCCTAAGCACATCCACAAGGTAGCCATGACATTATTCCTGAAATAACCCTCAACACAGGAAATGTAGAAGTTAGAGATAGCTTCAATCACTGTATTCTGCCACGTCCTGATTTTAATATAACCCTATCCCACTGCACAAAATAATGTGATGCAACTCTCCCAACCACTAAGTAGTTTTACAATGATCATCCCTCAAGTGCTGAATAAGAAGGAAGAAATCTGTTAGTGTGGGCCAATAAATATATTAATAATGATATAATATAATCTTCCTAAATAGTCTCATGAGCAATGGAAAAAAAAAAAGTTCTGGGTCATTCTTATCCTCCTCATTGCCTGTGTAACCCAGCTAAGGATATTCAGGAAAAAAAACAAACAGTAGCAAGGGAAGAAAGCTGGAACATCTGCTTAAGACCATTTCAATAATTTATTCACTTTTTTCCTGGTTTTCAGATTCTCTTGCAAACATTTTAAACCTTGTAATCCACTTTACATATGAGCACAAAAAATGAGCAGGTGTTCAAGCTCATGTACTTTCAGTTTTGACAATCTGTACACTTAATTTAAAATAAAAGTACTTACCAGAAATATAAAAAACTGGTCACCAATGAACACAATTGAACATCTGTTGTGTAGCAATGGAAGCAGAGATGAATATAAGACTGTTAACTTCTATTACGTATGCTGCATAAAGTTAGCAACACATACATAGTTTGATACAGTGGGCAAAAATGTAAGCACCTCCATGTGCTTTTGTGCACTTTTTAGAAGGGTGGTTTTACTTTTTATGCAGTGGGCTTTAATTATGACCTACAAAATTTACAGTAATAGAAAATGCAATTTTATCCCTTCTTAATCTTCATTTTTCAATCCTCTGCTTTTTAATCATTTGCTTCATTGACCACTTACTTGGTTAATTTCACTGAATTATATAGAGCCACAGAATATTATACTTTTATCAGTAAGCTCAGAAAGGTTGCTCATTATAGAACTTTAATAACTTTGAAACAGGTTTTTGCTTGAGCCAGGAAACCTTATAAAAATGTTCTACAACATTTACCATGGACTGGGTGGCAGGACCTTGTTTTGTAGTAATTGAAATATTAATTTTTTTAAAAATAGAAATCAGTGTATTGTTACCATCCCATACATACTCATTACAACACAGAATTAAAAAAAGCCTCTGATTGTGACCCTTGTGTATCCAAAACTTTTAAGTGTGCTGCAAAATTTTAATGTTTTCGTGCGTCTCCTTTACTTTTATGTCAGGTTGTGCCAAGCTCAGCTGCAGCCCTGAGTACAACAAATTACGCATATACCCATCCAATTCCCAGAAAAAGTCATTGTGGAAAGTTTTGAAGGTGCCCACTGGCACCAGAAGGATGGGATGTCAGTGAACATCTTGGGATCCTTGCAGCAGAGCTACACAAAGGACATGGAGGCAAAGCAGATAAGCAATGGGAAGCAGAGGCAGGTTCCCTGAGGTTTTAGGGCAGAAGACCAGAGACAAAAGGAACCTACAAGTATTGCAATAAGGAAAGGAATTTCAGACAGCTGGAACAAAAAGCAAGATCTGTGAAGAAAAAAAGATCAAGTGAAAGACCTTGGAAGAAAATAAAGATTGACAGCGTGTTAGGAAGAGAAAAACAACTCTGTCTTCCCTTGCAAGGAAGTAAACAGAGTTTCAGGCTGCAGAGGCAGCAAACAACTGTTTATGCTACAGGCAGTAGGCAAAAATGGAGATCTGAAAGGAAAAGACAAACAAGGAAAAAAAAACAGAAGGTAAAAGCATCTTAAAGAGCCTCTTCTCTGCAATTACAGAGCAGCCTCCATGGGGTTCCCAACTGCAGAGCAAGAGAGAAAAGCAAGACTCTGGAGAGGAAAGCACACGGGAAAAAATAAAAGATCCCTCAATGCTTAAAGAGATGTAGAATATGCAAGCTTCTTTTCTTTTCCCTCCCTTAGCAATATAGGTATTTGACAAGAGAACAAAAAAGGATTTCAGTCAATATGTTCACTTTGGGTGGACAGCTATGGAATTGGAATGCATTGAGGTTACACAATCAAAGTCTAGAGTTGTATTTGTAGTCCAGTGAAGATACAAACTTGCACACCCACCCTCTTCACTGATCTCATAAATCAACTCCAAGGCTCCAATTAATATCTCTGTTTCTACTGTAGCAACCCTAACCTCGTGTACCACCAGGGAAAGGATAACCTGCCAGGAACCGACTAACATAATCTTAATAGCTTAATTCCACCCTTTCAGTCACCTCTAATTACTTGATCCTCACAAGGGTTACATACGCCTCTACAAGTAACCTAGAGCAACTCGCTCTTCTCCAAATTTACCATAGCTGAGTTTTCCTAGTTATCCCCAATATCCATTTGTTATTCCCCAATATTCATGGTGTTATCCATTCAGTAGGTCGGTTTTCCAGTGTTCAAAAACTCTTTACACAGCCATAAGGTTTTGCTATTACAAGTATGTGAAGCTGAGGATTACCAAATACAGAGACTCCAGAACAACTGCAGCTTGAAACACCTGCACATATATTTTATTTTAAAGCTTATATCATAATATACATCGCACACTAGCAGGCTGTAATGAATAACCATTAAAAAAAAATTCAACCAGATGAGTTTACAAGTCACAGTTCATATTAAAATTAAATATTCCAAACATTATTGTTAAATAATACCTAACAATTCTCAGAAAAATATATTTTATTTTTAAAGAGGTCTGTTTGGCTTTTGGCTTCATATTTAGTGTTTCCTAGTCCAGTGAGAATTGAAGGAGCTGTAACTGTTTTATTTCAATGCTTGTTTTCCTTTTGGCGGACAAACTCCCCCAGTATTAGGAAGCATAAAGTATTAAAACTTTAGGTCATCTTCAAATAGGAAAAAAAAAATAAAGGGGGAACTTACAAGATGTAATAGAGCAAGGTGCAACAATCCCAACAGGAGTTCAAAGTTATTACTGTACAATGATGAGGCTCAATGCAGTATTATTTTGTTATTAGTTCAGGACCCGAAGGCTATATAACTATATTTACTCAGTATTACACTCAAGGTAATTAGGCTACCTCCCAGCAGGACTTAGCTCAGCCACAACTTCACTCAGACTGATTTCAGCTCCAAGGTTGGGTTAGTAACTAGCTCAGAAACATACGCACTGCACTCCAAAGCACAGCATGCACAAGCCCAAAGTTTGGCAAGTTTCGAAATGTAGCAGCCCTGGGCTGTTTCTGCTTCCAATGTCTTCAGTGAGAGCAGATTCAAGTCACTCCAGAACAGTTCCATGCTCCTGACCCCAAAACTTCAGGCCACAGATTTAAGTTCCAGTTGAGAACCACCCAACACAAACATCTCACAGGAACCAGGACTTGTTTTCAGACAGATTAAAACATAATTTCTCCTTTCGTCAGTTACATGTATCACAAATACAGAGGTAAAAGCAATTTCTCTTTAAAAAAATTTTCAAAAAATCCCTAACATGTCATTGTTATTTATATATAAATATATATATTTATAATCGTGTATTTATGTAAATAGGTAAACCTTACCACAGACCTGAAAAAAGCAGTGCTAAATTTTCAGCTTTCTAGCAACCAGGAAACACAATGCCAATGAAATCCTCAAAATTGTAGCATTCAGGCAGATTTGGGGTTAAATGTTGAGGAGAGACTAACCGTTTCCTTTTCTGTGAAACCACAGCACACGCTGTCTCCACATTTACACAGTAATAATCTAACTACACGTTAATAAATAGTTGTCAGAGGAAGGGTCAAACAGAATTATTACAAAGCAAATTCAGATTTGCCTGTGCCTGTTCTATTCAAATTCTTTTATGGCATCTCTTTATATTAAAAGCACTCACTAGCAGCAGAATCCTCTTATCCATTCAGAGTTAGAGTTATTGGTGACAAAGTAGGTTTTAAAAAGGTGCAAGTAGCACAGGAGCACAGGAGATAAGAACACTCAAAAACCTGAAGGTTGAAATACGTGTCAAGAGTCCTGACATGAGCTACAGCCATTCTCTGAAACAGCATCACCGATGCTATTGTGAGAAGTGATACAGAACTGAGGGGGGGGGGCAATATTTGGATCTTTCAAGTGGGTTGGCAATTAACTGACTTTTAAAAGGCTCCACTCATTTGTGTGCAAGGCTGTTGCTGTTAGAGAGTTCAGATCTCTGCAAACCATTTATGTAACTTTACGCTGCTGACTAATTGCTTGACAAAAGTAAAAGCATTTTCAGGAGGATCACACTCCGACAGCAGTTTGTTCTTTCTAGCACCTTCTCACTAAATACAGCCGGAGCAGCAGAGACAGGCTTTGGAAACCAGAAGGATACACCAAATTCAACCATCCAGCCAGTTCCCTATCCACTGAACAGTCCACCCATCAAATCCGTATCCCTCCAATTTGGCGAGCAGGATGTTGTGGGGGACCATGTCAAAGGCCTTACAGAAGTCCAGATAGATCACATCCATAGGTCTCGTGCAGTTCAGTGTGAGCTATATACATACTGGACCCAGCTGCTGACTGTCCCTGCTGCTCCCTCCTTGTAGCCACAGGCCATAGCACCAGGCTTTTCACATTCAGATCATTCATGTAACCCATTTAAATCTGATTCCCTTTTTAAGTAATAATGGGAAGATGATAAAAATGTTCTTCGGTACGTAGATTAAGATTTATTTCTGAAGGCTTAATTTTTCAGTATTATTTCCAATTTTTTTTAAATCCATTCAATGTTTTTGTTCTAATTGAGCAAATTCAATTAGATTCTGATCGCTGGCAGTTTATTAAGCCTCTTCACTGCTGAATTAAAGAACATATTCCTTTGAGATACTGATATAACAGTAGACCTATACTTCAACAGCTGTTCTTTCAAGTCAGAGCATAAGTTCAATAACAGGAGAAAAGACATTTATCACGTAAATAAATCCACAAGAACATCCAGTTAGCACTGAGAGGGGCAACATTGAAGCCAAAAGGTGTTTTTTCAATAATTGTATTACAATCACTGCACAATAGTCTGTGGTCACTTTCTGTACAAAATAACATAGGCACAATTATGCAGCAAATACTTTAGGAGAGATTTCTTCTGGAAGAAATTACAACCCATCTGCACACTGGAGCAACAGCTGTTCCCAAGACTACCTGGGACAGGTGGCACGTTGGGGATGGGGAAGACAGACGTGAGGAAGCAGGAAGGTACCACTGTCATTAGTGCAGGCATCCGTTTGGGAGCTGGGTGACGCAGAGCATCAACAAGCTGTAAGACGTTCCCTGACAGCACCATGGCAAAAAGATTGGTGTTGAAAAGCATTTTGCTGACAGCCTTTTACCTCTATGGGACAGCAAGGCCCAGACTTCTCCTGTGTTTGTGTCCAAAATACAATTTCATCTCTAAAGCAACTGAATTAGGAAGAAAATTGCTTATGGTTTCTTCCCACAGAGCGCACTATGCACTCTGGGTATCAAGCATACAGGGAAGCTGAGTCACCCCAGAGAGCTTCTGGAAATTTGGGGAGGTTAATCCAGGCTGTGATGTGCCTATGGATACAGGCTAGTCAAATGAAGGGGCTTGTGTGGGTTTTTTTTAACCACTATTTTTCAAGGGTTCTGATTTCTTCCCAGTTGTGCACTACATTCACAACCTGTAATTTCCTCTCAGACGCTTTTTAGATCTATGACAGCTTACCCAATTTGTGAACTTCAGAAGTATTTTATCTACTTTGTCTCTACAAAAGACAAAGTCTTCTCTTTGTCTTCTCTTCCAAAATTTGGTTGACCCATGTTCTTCTGAGACTAGTCAGAGAGCAATAGCAAGTGCTGATACTCAGCAATAGCGTCTAGACCACAAGGCAATAGCAAGTGCTGATACTCAGCAATAGCATTTAGACCACAAGTAAAAATTCAAACAAACCACAAACCAAAACCAGAGCCCTAACCAGAGATGTCCCAAACCATTTGTGTGACATTCAGCTCAATAAACTGACACGCTGCCACAGTTTCTCCTGTCTTGAAAGCATACTGCAGTTTCCCATCACTTTAATACATGTTTTCCCATAACAGTGTAAGCTACTTTTTCATTTCAAGACGTTAGTAGAGCATGCCTTAGGTCTTAAATCATATCTGGCCGGACCTGCACTCAGATCTTAGCTGCTGCCACAGAAATTTGGGGACAGGGCTAAGGACCTGAGCGCGTGCTGATGCTCCAGGCAGGACCTGGCCTCACACACCACACTCCATGCCACAGCATGAGAAAAACCACGTGCTGCCTCTGTACCCACATTCCCATCCACTGCTGGCCAAGAAAGGAGTTTCCTTGCTGACATCCTTACTCCTAAGTCGATCTATCAAGGTTGTCCTGCTTATTTGCTATCGGTGCTTAGCAATAAAATAAATCCTCATCCAAAGCTTAAATCGAACAAAAATTAAAAATAAACAAACAGAAAACATTTCTTGCTTGACCTGTTGGCAAGGCAAATGAAGCTGAAGCAGTCTGTCTTTTTTCTCTTGCCACTAGAATAAGCAGTCATAAAGTTATATTCTCCTGATCTTGCCCCTGAGGCTTCAAATTGCATATCTCATAAGGGAAACAGCAAAAGATAACTTATTTTTTGGAGACGTGATGAATTATACATTTGCAAAGGATAAGTTTTACTAGTCTGACAAAACCAGAAACATCTCCTGAATAATCATTTATTGTATTAACTACTTATTTATTAGTTATTTATATATGGACATACATCTCAGTCTGTGAGTTCTCATATAACATTTTCCTCTCATGCCTATTGTTTGGGGGTTTGGTTGGGGGTTTTTTGTTATGTTTTTGTCTCTTTTTTGTTGTTGTTGGACATCCTGTAAAAATTTGCCCAAAGCTAATAACATTATCCACAGATCCTGGTCACCTTAACCAGAGCTAACACCTGCAACTCTGACCTTCTGACAGGAAACAAGAAATAAAAACATTTCTGTGATAATGAATGCCACGACCATATTTTGTAGGCTCTCAACACCTTTGCATTACAGTAAAAATACTGTACATTAGAGTAAAAATGCAAGTTGAGGTATTGTTCTAACCTGAAGAGAACAAATAAAGTAAAAAATTGCTAACATTAGAAAAACCGCCATGATTATCCAGATATTCATAAATTAATTACAAACTATTTTTATATGTGTGTTATTTTAACAAATCATGGCAGTGTAAAATGAGTTCTAAAGAAATTAAACCAAAAAATGTATACATGACCTTTTCAAGCAACCTCAGTTGTATGAAGACTATGTAAGGAAAAGCAATTAGGAAACCACATCTAAGAAGCACAATCAATAAACTCTGTCTTGAGGACAACTAAAGAAAAACACTCAAAAGCCACAACTAGATATTTGGTTTACTTGGCAAGGCTTTGGTAGCCTTGCTGTGGCTGTAGCAGGGGGACTACAGGGTTAGCTCAAATTCAAGTCAAAAGTCCTTACAGAAGCCATCTCAACCTCACTCCTCCAGATTAGCAGCAACAGGCCACAACCATCTTCCACCACACCCATGGGAGAAGCACAAATACTACACATCAAGTGCATTACTTCTAAGGAGATGACATTTTCTTGCCAACATCAACTTCAATAGTCACAGAGTATTGATCAAAAATACATTACTCTGACACATCAAACATATGAACATCTCAAAAATGAAGACTGTGGCAAATCTACTACTGTCTTGAAAACCACATCGTCATACATGTGCTCATGCATTGCACTACAGACAGCTGCTTTAGTCTTCAGTTTTAATTTAATGAACTGTGTTTGTTACTAGCGTTTGGAAACATTATCTTGAAAAATAATTGCAGAGTAGATTTCATTTCAGTATTTTATTATGAATATATCTTATTTTATATTTTTTGAAAGGAAGGTTCAGTTTATTTTTGTCTAAATTACATTTTAGAAAATAAAGTATTACTGAAAAAAAATAGAGGCTTTGATCTTACCTCAAATTTAGCCAAGATTGTTTTTCATGTTTCATTTCTTATAGTGCACTGCAAAAGCAGAGAAGCACCTGAAGTCATGAAGATGGATTAGAAAGGGGCGAGAAAACCATCTTGGTATCACAGGTCTTTTATTTCCCCTTACTTTTTCTAGCATGGATGCACACACAAGCAAATTACCGGTTTCTCCAAAACCCATGTATCTTCCCTATATCGATGTAAAACAATTTGCTGTGACCCATGTCAGAAATCAGATTATTCAGCTATACTTTTAGCATAAAGAATTCAAGATTCATTTTTTGACATGTTCTCTACTTTTATGACATCGTACCTGAGCTTTTAGATTAAAAGTTCAACTATGAATATTAATGCTCTGAGCATCTATAATTAAATTAACAATTTTGATTACATCTTTCCCTTTCCTTTAGAAAAAAAAAGATAGCATTCGAGTTGGCTGAACAGACCTGTGCTGTTCACCTCTCCTCTTAGGGGTCTTATTTCCTCCATTCTCTACAGTACACTTAATGCTTTCCAGCTTAACAGCTATTTCTTATTATTTATTATTAACAACTATTTATTATCTGCCTTTGACAGAGGCTCAGCAGCCAGCCATGCCCTGTGTCCCAGCAAGACAGGGCAGCACCAGCCCTCTATTGCTTCCTCTCCCCAGCACAGAAATGACAGGGAGAGTCAAAAAGGACTCATGCCATTTGTGGGGCAGCCTTCAGGTGAAAAACTGAACCCATAATCATCCAACATTAACTGAAGCAATATATGTGTTCTGTTTGTTAGGCTGTCCTTGGTATCTGAGAGCACATTTCTGGGGCAGCAACCAGATGCACTGCCCCAGAAGAGGAACCACTGTTTTAGTAGAGATAAACGATGTCACAGAGAGTGACATGCAGCACTTAACAGGTTTTGTTTCACCCACCAGGTACCTACTCATCACTGCTGGAGGAGTGGTGCGACCCTGATCCTCAGCTACAACCCCTATACACACACACACACATTCTTGCTTGGTTGAGGAAAAAAGGATAAATCTGTGTCATGCTGAAGTTGACAAAACTATTAAAAATATAATGTACAATAAGCTTGTTTCAATAATACATAAAAACCTGAACCATCTTGGCTGCCCAGCCAGAGGCTGGAATGGAGCCCAAGAGTTCAGTTTTACCTGCACTCCTTCCATTTCAAAGTATTACCAGGCTCATAAGCACAGCCTACTCACTGTGCTGTTTCCTAATAGCCCCAGCTGTACATGTAATGAAGGTACATCTGCTCTGAAAATGTAATACCTGGATTCATATAAAATATGATACTTCATCTTTTGTCCTCTCCAAGCATCTTTCCAAAATGTCTCCCAAAATGAGAAAAGCTTTAAAGTTGGAGAACAACTATTTCACTTCTGTCCTGATTTCTGCATTATTTAATTGTACAAGCTGTGTACGTCACTGCTCCAAGCAGGCACAAGCTATTATTTTCAGCTGGGAAACAGAACAGCACAAACTGGCATCTCCTACAATTTTATTTATGCCTTTTGCATCCCCTTGACTTAATTTTTCAGCTGAAAAACCAGTTATCAGCTTAAAATGAGCTGATAATGAATTCCAAAAAATGTGCAAGCACAACCCTTACACTGCACTCTGAACTCCTGTTCCTCCTCAAATCCTGAAAACTGGCCTTAATGTTCAAGTGTCTCCCTGTGACTAATTACAAATTTTCTGACAGAAAAGCAGATGTATTACATTTCAGTATTCTTGCTTCTAAATAGCTTTCAAGTGTTTGGGCCACTGACTGGTGTTGAATTTGAATGCACTAAATTATGCCATGCAACAGGAAAGACAGATATCTGTAATTCGATAAAGTTCTCATTCTAGATGCACAAAATGCTAAATCAGGAGGGGAAAAAAAAAAACAAACACATGCAGTAGAATCTGGGCACGGGGCATAGAAAATGCAGATCTTTTGCACAAAAACATTTTCTTAGCTCAAGCAGGTGAGTGGGCTGAAAAGGCTGAACTGACCAACCCCGAGTTGCACCTGCATTCACTTTTGTCCTATTCCAACACAGCAGTTTCCCATCAGCTCAGGCCCCCAAATTCCTCCCCTTCCTGCTTCTGAATGTCTGCTAGCACACATCTCAATTTCTCTGCCCAAGGCAGTCACACTTCAGACACAGCACGCAACTGTCAGGATTTGTGCGCTAAATGGGAGCAGCAAATCAGTTTTTCCAGCAAAAGCAGACAGTATACAATCTCCCCAGTAAAACCAGTGCATCCAAGAACATGGGGAAGACAACTAGAAGGCACAGCCTCCCTGAATGAAGAATGGAGGAACACAGCATGCAGTTAGTTACCAGTTCACTAGTAGATCCTAAAGCACATAGTGGTTCAAATCAAACTGTAAAATAAGGATGCTTTAGAAAATAAGCCTTTAAAGGTAACTTAAGCTGGGGAAAAAAAAAAATTCAAGTAATCGAATCAGAAGTCAATTGTAAGGACTTTGCTTTTTACATATTCAAGCTGTGGTTCTAATCTTATTTATCATTAAAATATTAAAGTTAACTCCAGTAGAGAAATAAAGATTGGTACTCCTGTATGTATAGGTAAATATCTACCTTTTAAGTATTCTACTCAACATGTTTGAGGGATACACTCAAAATAGATTTATATGTGGTTTTCTCAAATGATACTCTGGGTCCTTTAATGTTGCCGTAATAGATGGTAGTTTTCAAGAGATTTGAAATGCATGGTTACATTTACAATATGTCAAGTTTCCAGGGGCTGTAGAGACTAAAATACATGCTTTTAATTTACTCTGAAATGCAATGTTTTCTAGATTTTGTTTGAGCAATTTCTGCTTCAGAAATCAACATCTTTCCATCTGCTTGCTTGTTTTAGAGAATAATGATTAATTTGGGCTGGCTTGTTACTATTGAAATTTATGCAGAATCAAGATCATGTTTATCCCCTCACCGTGAGTTGCACAGGCTGTTTGTACACCCTAGTGGAGAAAGGTGGCCAGTGCACTCTTCCACAGAAACCTGACAATTAGCGGCTGTTCCAATAAAAAAGCAGAATATTAAGACTATAAGAATATTAAAACATAGAAAGAAGCAAAAGAACGACTGAGGCAGACCTGCAATATCAGACCTTTAATATCCAAATTGTGGTGAATTGATTTATGTGAAATGAGGCCCAAAGTCTGTGGAGTTTTAAAAAAGCGTGCAACTTGAGAAAGCAGCATCAGAGTCCATGAAAACAGTGACATTAATTTACATTTGAAAGCACGTGTCATTGTTATCCCTTAAATCCCTCTTTTTACAAAGGCTGCAGAAAATGTGCTCCTCAGTATGCGGCAAGCATGATATTTCTGATCATATTGCCACTATAGTAATTTCGTCCTTCATCAGTGCAGCTTGTTGCTTCATTTCCTCAAAATCCACAGAACATGAAAATAACATATTTATGCGAGTAAAATAATCTACCAGTATGTTCCCTGAAAACAGAAGTCCTACATAATTGAATTCCTGTAAAAAAATAAATACTAACAAGAACTTCACATCAGTAGTCACTCAACTGTTTTCATTCAAACTGAGTTTGAGAACATTTGTTATTCATTACAATGATAGTTTCAAGTTGAAAAAACTATTTTCTATTCTTTTTCATAAAAACACAATACAAGTTCTACAATGGCAACTTTCCTCAGTTCATACACCACTCTGAAGATGATAAGAGTTACATTTTTCCATTTTTTATGTAATTGTTATAATTTTTTTTAAGCAAGCTGACTCTTGTCCTAATATGTATTTTATAATATTTTAACATTATGATAGTATATGCCTCAGTTTACTCAGACTGAATTGTAACCAAATCCTCATATTAAGAGAATTAGTTTCATAATAACATTTTTGTTTTTGTAATTCCATGTTATTATATTCTTAAGCTTCACCTGCAGTACTATATCTCTACTACAGATGTTACAGTTGCTTGCTCTTTATTTTTGTCCTGTAATAGATTAGCCCTCAAATCTCAATCTCCTGGAACATCACACCATAAGGTAATAATTCATTTGCAGCATTTCAGTATTGAGTTTCCTGTTCCATCTCTTGTTAAAATAGTATAGGAACAGCTTAAAAATCAGGCCTAAGTTCTATACATGGACACAGGCCTGTGATGTCCATCAGTCATTTTATCCTTACCCCAAAATGTTTTAAACCTATATAAGTAGTCTCAACCAGATCTGGCAACAACTTTCCTATCTTCTGTAGGAAGGAACCAAGGAAACACTCCTGCTGAAAGGCTCTATACCTTAGGTTCACTCTACTAGAAATAGATAAAATCAACATAGATTCAACATAGAATCTCATCCTCAGTCTGAGGAGAACAGGACTCTGTGCCATCACTGTTAATAGAAATATTTGCTGCTCAGCGGTCTCTACAGCACAGATCTGGGGACTGCTAGAGAAACGTGATAATAAATAGTTATTCTGATTATGGGTTTTTCTTGGCCTTCTACTGCTGATAAACTATAAGTTCTTCCATTGTAGAAATCTCTAAGTTCTCACAGTTACTTTTTAAACCACAAAAATTTACTTGCAAGTCCTGAATGAAGACTTACAACATGGCAGCACAGATGTTAACCCAATTAGTTCCATTCTACCTAACTATAGAAGAAACTCCACTGTGGCAGCTGTGTCTCATTCAGATACCACGTTAAACCTTCTTCTTTCACATGCATAAGACTTTCACTGAAGTCCACAGAACTTCTGACTTAAGATTTTTTTGATGTTTCTAGGTACCAGTCAATAAGAAAAACATTTTTAAAATAACTTTCACATACAATCTTAAGTAGTTTTCACCACTCATCTCTCTCTGCTTACATATATATACACTCCACAGAACGGGTGGTCCTTTAAGCAAGAAGGATACTATAAAGGATGGATGATTTTCTAGGTTTTTCTATACTCAAGTCTTAAAAGAATGCAAAGACAAATTGAAAAGAAGAAATATATTCCTCCCCTGCACCCCAATTGCTCTTATAATGCTAAGAAAAATTGAAAAGAAAAAAAGTGATTTTTGTTCTACTGGATTTGCTCTAAATACGCTTTAAAAGAACAAGGAGACAAATTGAAAAGACAAGAACTACTATTTTTTTTTAAGCTCCAATAAAATCTAGAGGTAGTTTAAAATTAAGATCTATGGGGAAATGACTAGATAATGCTGAAGACAGAGAGCCTATTCCCATTCACCATAGCTCAGCTGGTGAAGCTCACAATTAATCTCAGGCCTCAAAAATTGACAGATGAATACATTTTCCAAAAATTATTTTTATAGTACAGAACATTGCCATATCTTAAGTCATAAGATAGCATTTGAAAAGAAACACTTTCATACAAATGGGATATTTTATCTGTCTTTTGTAATGGTTCTTAACATAGGAAAGGTGAACATCAATTCTTGTAAGCCTTGGCACAATCCTGCAGAAAAGTACTTCTTCCTAAAACACTGCAAAAGAGAAACTGCTTATAATTCTAACAGGATTCACGAGAAGAGGTGAAGTAAACACTGGCAAAGCTGTTACCTGGTCTTATATTTCTTATATTTTAACGCAATATAATAACCAATTGACATTATAACACAAGTCTTTTTAGAAACAAACTGAAAATTAGAAACATGAAGCTGAAATACTAAAATCACAGATGACTTTATAAAGTAATCTAAGACAAAATATTAATTTTATTCTTCTTGAATGAATCCTCATGAACATTTGTTAAAACTTCAGAATTTCTCATTGAAGATGACAAATTTTACTTTTCACTAACGGTCCTTGAGACTTGGAGTCATTAGAAACAAACATCTTAACATTACCATAGGCTTCATCCAAATATAACAATCTTTTATCCTACTTCCATTCTCAGTAAACTCAGTTCATGTGCTATTATTAGATCTACTAGTTGCATACAACCCACTACGGTAATAAGACCAAAATGTGTCTAAGAATAGTCATGTTCTCCCAAATGCTTCTGTTATCTAAGCACTTGCAAGTCTGACAAATACAGACACAAACATAGTGGCTGAGTTCCATTTACAGAGAGCAGACTGAGCTCTGGTATTTCTATTTGCTCCATTTGCACCATGTTTCCCCACAGCAATATCTCAAAATCTGGAAAAACAACATGTGTGCTCTTCCAAGCATACCATCTGCACATTCTGGATCAAACAGCCCTAAAAGTAGCAGCAGAGCAACTTCCATGAGCACTGCAAGATTTCATGGATGATGCTTTATAGCCTGTGGTTCTCATGAATAAAGAGCCCCTCTGAAAGATACACAGAGTCCCTTCTGCATCCCTCTAAGAGCCTACCCACTTCTTAAGGGATGAGATATCCCTTACCTGTATGATCAAAAACATACTGGTTATCACTACATTTGGGTGCTTTTTTGTAAATGGCTAATCTTTCCCTATCATGGGGGTGCCATGTGACATCACTCTCAGTGTATAAAACTAGGGAAGGAGGCAGGGGTGGTGGTGTGGAGATTTGGAGCTATGGGTCTTGTTTTCCCCAGCAACTGTTACACATGATGGAGCCCTTGCTTCCCTAGAGACAGCTAAACACCTGCTTGCTGATGGGAAGTGGCGAATTAATTCCTTTTTTTGCTTTGCTTGCGTGTGTGGCTTTTGCTTTACCTATTAAATTTTCTTTATCTCAATACACGAGTTTTCTTATTTTTACTCTCTGATTCTCTCCCCCACCCCAGCCAGGGGGAGTGAGGAAGCAGATGTGTGGTTCTAGTTGCTGGCAGGGGTTAAACCACAACACACTTTTCCAAATCCATCCTATCCTTCACAACTTACAAACAGTTGCCCTCCCTCTATTGGCCTTGATCCACAGTGATATGTCGAAAATAGAGATCCATTTTTCTTGCCAGACAGGGTGGATGGTTATCTGAAGTGAAAAGTTTCATTTCCCAGCATCTTTCATTGAAACTATTGCCTGATAATTATATGGAATAGGAAGTAACCATTCATCAAATCCATAATATATCAATTTATCATGGTGATTCTCTTCTTCATGTGAAACATGAGAACCAAAATGAATCAGCAAAACTAAACTCCATCACATCAAAGTTTAAAAAAAATCAAATGGATAAAATGCACTGTCCTCATATGGCAGAATGATTGAAACCCTATAAATGTTAAACTATCTTCTGTCATTATAGGAGATTATTTTAATCTCATATCCTTACAATTCAAGCCAGGATAAATTTACCAGCAATTTAAAATTATTAAATGTTATCTGACTCTTAAGCATGGGTAACGTGAGATTTTTTATTCCCATGCTGCCACAAGCAATTTAGTTGAAGTAACATTTAAACATTTAAAAGGAAAAAACCTTGCATTCCACAAACAAATCGATCTAAATGGACGCTATTAGCTGAAAATATAGATGCACACATTTCCTTCAGCAGTATCTAACCTTCAGCATCTCCTCAACATAAAATCATCATAAATGCATTAGTGAATTATTCATTTCTTACTGGCCTAACATTGAGTCAGACAATGACATGTTAGACCAGCTAAAAAAAGTTAAACCAAATTTCCTACTGTCTTGATTCTCTGTTGTTGCCTATTGGAATGATGTCCACAGAGCATCTGTCACCATGTACAATAGGTGCCATAGCACGCATAAAGATGTCATTGCTGAACAGGAAATATTTTTCTGACCAGTCAAGTTGCTTATAATGAAAACAGCTTAAATTACCTGGATAAATAAGTACAAGATTAAGTCACCTAGCAGTATCTGAAATAAAGGTCTATGGAGCAGTTTGGTCTTCATAGGACTGGCTTTCTACTTGAGGAAGTGCAGGAGAAACAAAGGGATAATAGTCACAACTGCTCTGATCCTCTTTGCTACATACCAGGAAAAGTTCATACTGGTAAAGTTACTCCCATTCCTCTGACCATAAATTCCTGTGAGCACTGTCTTCATCCCATCCTTTTCCATGATTGCAAAGGGACTGGAAATATGCTAGTAGTGCAGAAAAACAGATGCCTCTGCCCAACACCCTTCCCACTCTGTTTTGTCACAGGACCATGCAGAAACTACCATAAACACAAGTTTAGTCCAACGAACTTTTAACAGTCAAGTATCATAGTTCAGATTTTTTTTCACGTTATTTCAACACAAACATTTGCTTCTGAGGGTGTGTGTTAAATGTGTAACAGCCAAGTGGAAGTGTAGGCAGAATCTCAATAGCCAAGTAAAGATATTTTATACCTTTGAGAAACAGTAGCTATCCTTTTATTCTTATTACTGGATAAGAAACAATTCTTCCTACACTCTTCCACAGTTGTCTGTGGTCATGCTATTCTCATGCAAAGAGGGACTTATACCGCAATCACCACGCCTGGCAAAAATCTCACATGTGTATACTTTGGCTTATATACTTCTATTACGTGCTTCTACAAGAAAATTCACTGAGGAAGAATAGGTGTATCTGAGTAGCAGAGGTACATGACCGCGCCACACAGCAAGTCAGACTGGAGGTCTACCACCACTCCCAGACTTTGGGGCCAAATCTCCCTGCCCTCTTCTCACTGTGGAGGTGGGGAATCTCTTTTTCAGACATTTGTTGGACTTCACCCAGTCTTAGATTCAAGGCCTTATTCATTTGACCTCCTGTTTCCCTTCAGGTATATATTCACTGCTAATGACAGTCCTTTATCTAACATTTTTGTTGGCTTAATAAGTGAGCTACTAAGTGGTTAAAAAAAAAAAAAGATATGAGAGCAAGCTCCTTTCCCCAAGTACCCTTTTAGTGGCTCTACACAAAGAAGCAGCTTTCCTGTAGGGAGGATGTTGACACCTGAACCTACCTGAAAGACACTGGAATAGAGATTCCTGATTTTCTGACATTAATTCTTTCAATTAAAACACACATCTTCCCATGGCTTCCCCCTCTTCAGGACATTTCTGGCCTGTTACAACCTGAAATATAGTTTGCACATGATGTACAGTATGTAACCTACTGTAGAATTTCTTTCCAAATTCCTGTTACTGAGGTATAGGAAAGAGTTGAAGAAAGCAGAATTAATCATAAGAACTGTATTAGAAGTGCTTGCGTAGGATGTCATCCAAAACTGATGTCAAATTCCTTCACTTCCAGGGCTTTGTGACACAGCTCTAATCCCTCAGCATAATACAGCAAGTGATCAGATACTAATTTTTTGTACAATTAAAAATTAATGGCAAGAATTCAGCAATCATCTCTGGTTTTGCCCAAGGCCTTTTTAGTCAATTTACTTTCTAAGAAATCAAAAAATTATTAGAATACATATTTTTATAGTGGTTTACCTTGTAAAAGCAATGATTATACATTTAAATAATGGAGTTCATTATCATAATACTTTTTAATAAATAACATTTTGGTACAGTAAATATTTGCTGCAATTAAATTTTAAATTAATTTTCCAAATATATGTATAGTCCATATAGACACATATATACAAATTGTGTTCATATACATCAGCAAGCCATTAGTCAATTGAGTAGATCCACTGAACAATTACACAGAAGTAAAGGGATTCACAAAGTAGTGAAACAAAACCATTATTTTCTTTCCCTGATCTTCTAGACCTACTGCTAAGGCCAGAGTCCCAGTCTCAACCGGGATGGAAAGAGGAAGGGGAAACAAGAAGCAGTCATAAAGGCAAACTTTGCATTACATCTGATGGGTTAGTCCACACTAACATTTTAACTTGGGCTGGGAGCGCAATTTTGAGGTAATCCCATTGCCCCCACACCTGGTTTACCAAACTGGGATTACAGAACCAAGTAGGCAGGGCTGGCACACTCCCAGGGCACCCCAAAGCCAACCATCAGGCTGCTGATGGGTACTCGGTCCCACAACCAGACCACAGCCATGGCCCACAACAGGTGTCCCATATGGATGCAGGTCGCACTCAATTCCCACTGTGAAGACCTACATCACCCCCTTGGGAAGCGGGAGGGCACTGCCAGAGCCACCAGCATTACCTACACAAAGACCTGTTCCACTCCTTCACATGTCTCATCTTGAATTGCATCTCAACTTCACGATTTCTAACCTTCTCTTGAACTCTACCATTAAATTTACTGTCCAGTCACAAAAGGCACTTTAGAAAACAGTACAAGATCCCCAGAGAATACAATGGAGATAAGTCTATTACTGCCAGGAATGCAGCAACTAAATCAAAGAAGTTCAACACACTATCACCTCTAATTTCCCATGGGCCTTTTCTTTTTAACCTAAGTTCTCCTCTGCCCTTTTTCTCAGTCTCTGGTTGTCTTCTATGTTTGCTATGCATTAAATAACTTCCACTCCCACTGGCCTCTACCCACAAGTCCCTCAGACAAAAGATAGGGTATTTACTGTCAAATACATGAATGTTTTTGAGTCTCAGCAGTGCATGCATTATCTTATGTGCTACCTCATCGTGGTAGTGATGCTCTTAACAGCATCAAGATTTACAAAGTTAAAGAGAACAGCAATTTCAACTATTAATTATACCACCTCTGTGTGTCCTTTTAAAAACAACTCCTGCTTCAACATCTTAACAGTGTTGAAATTTCATTTGTTGAAGGCTGATGAAACTACTGTTCTTGTGAAAATAGGCCAGTTTGCAATATATGTGAAGGTGGGACAGGAGATTGATTGCTCTAGCACAATCCTGGCTAGATAAAGGCTGGAGACCAGTTAAACCTGAAGTGTCAGGTGGGATCTCCCCCACTTCTTGCCCTGTGACTGTGTTTGATCAGACAGGGGATCCCAGCCCCCTGAAATCTAAATGCCACCTTCCTCCTTAATGCTCCCCGACAGATCCCTGGTGATGCTCAGCTAAGGGATTTGTTTAGCAACTGAAAAGCTTTTCACTAATGGGTATTTTAGGTAACAGCTTCTTATGAAAAAGCAAAGTACTAGCATACATTTTTACTTGTCAAGATTACTTTGAAAAACTGAAATGAGAATTGCCATCAAGGGAGATACAGCTGCAAGATCTGGGCACAGTGACATCTTTGCCGGTTGATAAAATAAAATTAAAAAAGCAGCAAAAATAAGAGCAGCTAATAATTCCATGAAGACTTTTCTTAAAGCAAAATAATTCATTACATATTTAAATACATTTGATCATTTATTCAAGACAAATTATGAGAGTATAAGCAAGAGAGCAGCAGGGTGAATTTCCCTTTACTTCAAAAGAACCCTGTAATGTCAACATTTGAAGATGTTCTTTTTTCATACTTAATGAAGAACTATATACTTACAGTCTAAACTGGCTTACTTTACACTCATAATCATGCCTCATAGAAGGAAAAAAAAAAGCAAAGTCTTCAAGAAAGTTCACTATGAACAAACTTGCATTTATTGACTACTCGCAGCTACAAGGATAAAGGCATCTTTAACTCTCAACCCACATGAGCTTATTTTGCAATAAATCTTCAAAAACTATAAGAACCTCAGTATTTAAGTTGCACGTAGCACAAAAAGCAGTTGAGCTTTCACGATGCATTGCTTTACATTCTTCCAGGAGTATGAGGAGGAACACAAGATACCTAGCTCCTTTTTGCCTCTTGGCTGTAGAAATACAACATGAAGTACTCTAAAAATGCAAATCTCCAGACTGCCTCTGGACTGAGCTCATCTTTCCAGGTTTGGATACAGGAAGCAAAATTATTAGCATCTATATAGAAGCACAGTATTCTTCTAGAGAGAAAAATAGTATGCACAAATAACATCTAAATATATAACATAGATGTACTATAGTGTCCAACACTGCTACCATAAAATCTTTAAAAAAAATAATCATTGTTGCTCTGTTATTCATGTTATTTCTGCAGTTTTGTCTCAACCTACAAAGCAGCACCAGCTACCAGCATTGGTAGCAGAGCCAGAGCCCTCCTGCAGATCCAGCAGGACTTCATCCTCCTCAATCAGCTCTGAAATCCAGCTTCAGGACTGCCAGGGAACAGCATGCAAAGCCACAGACTTACACCATATCAGCTGGCTACAAAGATGGCAGGTTATTTTCTCAATAATTTACCAAGTTAGTTATTTACATGAAGAAATGTGCCATTTCTAAAGTATTTTTTAATTGGCCATTTAGAGTCAATATATTCACATTTATTCATATTTATTCACATTTGTTTATGGCAGTCATGGACAGTTCCGAACTAAAATTATTGGTGCTTCAGCATTCTAGAATAAGTACAATAGGTCAAACATATGCTTGAGTCAAAAATATACTTTAACAGTTCCTTGAGTTTCAAGTCCAAAGGATTCTGCTTTAGGCACTGTTTTGCTTTCCTAGATCAGGGAAGCACTGGACACTATTACATGGGTTGGATACTTTTGCTTAGAAATTGATGCTCTGAGCATTCCAAGTGCAGAGCTGCACTGCCTTTAAATGAAAAAAAAATGTTAAATTATGGCAATTTGAAGTCAAACAAATGGCACTGATCTCAAGGAACATTTAAGCACATACTCTGTCTTGAGTCAAAGTGTTCTACTTATATTCAAATAAGCCCTCTTAAACTGAATGAAGCACAAGTTCAAGTCATTTACTGACCTGGAGCTTAATCGGTCGCAAACTTGGAATAGCATGTCCTCAGGGACTTATGCATTCAAATCACAGCAGCTTTACATCTTTATATGACACTTACTGGCTTCTAAACGCTACTATGGTAGCCCATGGTAACCTTTTAGCAGAGTGCTGTGCTACTTCAAACTTCCTAAAATACAGAGCACCAGTACAGGAGAATTTCATACTAATTTTGTGCTCTCCAGTACATTTTGTAACACTCTTTTGCGGATTGTGTTTTGGTTTGATGGTTTATTCCTTATATTCTTCAGCAACCTGGTTTACGCTCTTTTTTACCCTTTGGCAAATTCACTGTATTTGTATATGCTGGAGTAAACCCAAAAACCTCTTAAAAAAACCACACACATCACTGCAGTTGCATAGGTTAAATTTACAAACATTGAAAAGGCAGACTTTAAACATTCTGATATATTTTCTCAGTCATTTCACTATTAGTTTTATTACTTCATCCAAAATATTATTTCTCCAGTCCATATGAGTAATTATTTTGTTGATACAGGATCCTCTCCTCATCTTCCTCCCTCAACATTTAAATGTAATTTTGAGCAGCCTGTGTGGGGTTGGGTTTTTCACAGCTGTAGCAAGCTTACCGAAACATCTAGAATTACAACTAAGGATTTAATGAAAATGTTGAAGTTTGCAAACACTAATAATTCATATTTTAAGGTAACCTCTGGGAAATGGGACCAGTTTTCCAAAGGTGTTTCCAGTTTCTGTAACAGGATTATTTGTACCTTTCTCTTGACCAAAGTGTTACTCACAGCAGGTGCCAGCAGAACACCCGATTAGATCTGGTACTGCCCAGTCTGATATGACAACTCCTATCCAAAACATTCTCCAAAGAGTTTTTTGTTTTCAGATATGTTACATTGCAGAGTCTTGAAAACTGATGTTGTGACCCAACCATACTGGTTTAACTGATATGGTTAGAAACCTTTTTCTTTTAGTATTGTGTATTTTTCCTAACTGCCATGGAGCATATTGGCATTATGTGGATTTGCCATTTTCCCCTTAAACGTGCTCACCTGAAAGTCTTCTGAACCACTAACAGCAACTCAAGCTGCTTCAGACACCCTGGTGAAGTTTTGATCTTGAATGTGACACACCATTAGAAGTTAATTTTGTTCCAGGCTGAGTAGAATCTGTTCTAGTCTGGTAAACGTTAATAAAATTGCAGCCAAAGTTTACTTTTCATTTGGGAAGAACAATGCAATCATGAAAATATTCCATACAAATAATTAGGTGATATTCTGTAAGTCAACCTATTCATGGAATAATTTAGCAAAGCCCAGAGATTTTATTTGAGCCTTATGATTGCTTATTATATTGCTTAATTAGCCATGAGGTATCAAGTCCAACAGTTTTCTACCCCCTAACAATTCCTTGCAACCAAAAAAATACTTACCAATACATTTTCATTAAATTAAAAGAAAAAAATCAACTGCAAATATTCTAACTGTAATCTTTCTCTCCGATATTAATAAGACTACCACTGGAACATTGTTTTCCAAAAGAGTCATCCCTCATTTTAATAAGTTTCAGAGTGTCAAACCATTTTATTCTTGTAAAAATTTATATTATATGTTAAGTGAAAGTGGAAACAGAATTTTTTCCACTAAGATGGATTTAATTACCATGATAAAGATGCAGCACATACCCGAGACATTCACTTACAAACTCACTAAGAGCCAAACATTCTGAACAGACAATGAATCAAAGTCATTATGGACTAAATCAAGACAGTTTGTCCTATTGTTGGAGATGTATAGATATAAGATACCATGCATATAATAGATTAAAATGTAACTGATTTCACATACCTTTTAAATATGAATAAGTTTTACTGTATTTCTATTAAATAGAATGTGCATACTATTGTTGATTAGAATTACAGAAAAATATATGGAAATCAGAATAATTTGTGTGGAGAGGTTGTGAGATTAAATTCATATCCAATCTACTGAAAAAGTATTTCCATTCAAATCTAAACTCCAATTCACAATGCATAAACTATGGCTATTTATTACAGTGTTGTGTCATTTGTCACTTTTATAGAATCCACCACATTTTCCAGGCTATAAAATGCCTTAAAATTATGCAGCAATGATGTATGTTATCATTATTTTTCTTTGCCAGTGTTTGGATTACATTCAGCAGCACAAAACAGAGCTGATTTATAAACTGAATAAATAACAACATCCTTCAACAGTGTGCGTCTATGGAAGCTTCATTTACTTCCTGATTCTAAACATTATATTCAAAACAAATATTTGATCAAATTAAATCCAGAACATCTCATTGCACTGGACCAGTGCAAAGTAACTGTGGAGACTGCTGAAAGAGCATAACTTTCCAGCAAACATTTCAATAGGAACATACTGCTCCCAGCAACTGGCAACCAGATTTCATTCACGAACAGATGCTCGTTCAGAAGGTAAAAATAGTCAACATTAGAAGTCCGCATCATAGGATCTGAATCTGAGTTTCTATAGAAATTAATTCCTAAAGAAAATTATCCTTAAGTAGTAAATTTACAGTTCAGCCACTGTAGGTAAAGATTGGATAGTTCTTTTCTCCAAAACTATTTTGATGGTTCAGTAATCTCAAACTTGTGAGCCTTTTTCCACTCCATAATTATCCCAGAGGGTCACTTCCATGGAAAAAACCCTCTAGACTGTAATAACAATGAAACTAATGAGACTCTAGACAAATAATGAAAAGTTTATTAGAAAGAGCTATGTTACCTAAGGAGTTCAACAGAAACTCATAGGCCTGCTGAGTCTCCATGGATGATTACAACTCCACAGAAAAAGTACCATAACCTATTTAATAGCACCCTTTCTCCCCCTGACAAAGTCATTAAGATCTAATACTTAGCTTGCAGTGAGGCCAGTCAATATATGCTAATCCTGCTTGATTTGGGGGGATTAATTTTTTTTTTGGTAGCAATACAGCAAGTTACTCCTAGAAACTCCACATCACACCTCTGTGCTTAGGAAGAACTTTGTGATGCTCAAGACTGGGGTGTATCTACTTTTCAGGCATTCATAAGTGACAGCATGGACCAGTGCAACCAGTTTTCCTTGAAAACACACCGGTTCTCTTGGTTTTATATGTAATAGCACATTTCACATCAAGAAAGTAAAATTCGGCAAAAAATAAAAATACCTACAAGCTCAGATAGGAACCATTCTGACAACAAAAAAAATTGCTTGTCTTCACAGGCTAACAAGGATAATTACTAAATCACCTTACTCAATTACCAAATTGAGAAGCAAAGAAGAAAGAGGTCCCATACAGATGAAGGTGATAAACCCTGATAATGTACACCCACCAATCACCTTACTCAATTACCAAATTGAGAAGTGAAGAAGAAAGAGGCTCCATACAGATGAAGGTGATAAAATCCTGATAATGTACACCCACTAGCAGCAGGTACCTTCTGAGCAAGGGAAGATCAGCCCACAGTTCTGTGGAGACATCACACTCTAAACAGACTTTCCAGCATGACTTTCTCAGAATAAAAAAGTTTGTGAGTTCAGAAACGCATTTCTGAGGAAATATGTTGTTCCTGGCTATAATGGCTCCTCTGATAATTAACTTCCACAAGGACTAAATACATATCATTAAATATTACACACATCTTAAAACAGATGCTTCTCAATACATTTTTGTACATCAAGGTAAAGAGGCATTCAGATTAATTGCAGTACTTTAAGGCTCATTTCTCCAACTTTCTACCTGCTCAGCATTTCCATTTAAAGGACCATGCCCCTCTTTTACCTACTGCTTTCCTGTTGATGTGAAGTTTTTCAGAGATTATTAGGATGTATGAAATAGGTTTCTAGAAAGCTACCTGCATCTTGCTGATAGTGCCATAGGGCAGGTAGGGAAAAACACAAGTTTGAGTCACACAGCAGACACACACAAGGACCTCACCCTGTGGGACACCAGAAGTGTACACACAAGGACCTCACCCTGTGGGACACCACTTGCCAGAAGTGACAGGAAGGTACTAGGAGCACAAGGAAGGGACTAAGATAATAAGGGTGGAAAAGAGTAGAAACATGAAATGAGGGAATATAGACTGAAGCAGAAGAAAAGGAGGGCACGAGTGAGGATCTCCATGGAACAGAGATTGCCAAAAGAACAAAACACAGCAACACCACTATCATGTCTCCTGAAAGAATTAGACAGGGCCATAACAGCATGAAATCAGAAGGGCAAAGCTAGGAAACAGCACCTTCAGGTTTCGGATGCTCTACACGAATCAGCTTCACAATGTGGTACAATGACCTCAGTATTTCAAAATTTTGACTAAGGATCCTCAGCATCTAATCTTAAAAAAAAATCAAGAAAAAACACACCCAGATACTTTGTTTCCACTGTCAGTATTTCTTATAGCAATAAACCTCATAAATTCTCCACAAATTATGGTTTATTTCCAGGAAGACTACAAAATCCCACTGCCTAAAGGCAACTCACACAAATATTTGCCATCAGGAATGCTGTTTTATGACTCCGGTCACTAGAAATCTGTCATCTTCCTCTACTGCATCTCCCCATGAACACAGTGTGCTGATAACACCAAGAGATTTTAGCTGCAGTCAAAGCTATAATTTCTATACATAAGATTTTGCCTGAAAGTGATCTGAGAAAACTACATGAAGGAGAGGACTAACTGTCTTTAGAGGTGGAAAAAAAACCTAACAACCAGCATGTACTGGTGGGGAAGGGGTAGCCCTCCATGCCATTTAAGACAGACAAAACACATCTGAAAGGTTGGCCAAAGAGATATTCTAGAAATGGAGTGAGGGCCATGCAGTCACTCAAAGCTCTGAAGAATTTAAGTAGCAGATGAATGTAGCAGATAAAATACTTTAAGTGAAGACAAGATGACAATGGATGTGATAAGACGTGATGAAAAGTGTGCATGAGGACAGATGATGGAGAGCTGGCAAGATATAACTGGAAGGAACAGAAAACATATAGTAAGAGACAATAAAAAAGCAAAAAGGCTTTGCAAAACAGAAAAGAAACTTTGGATACAGGTATGGATACAGAGCCTGATTTATTGCCACTGAAATACAAATCTAACTCTAGATGTTAAGGGAAAGACCAAACATGCCATCTAAGACTACTGCCAGAGTATTAGATACACATGGAAGAGTGGGATTACTTCTGATCATTCACAAATAAAGATACAATTATAGCTAGAGAAGATCCTGGCTCTCTCACCCGAAGTCCAGTAGTGTAAGTGGAAAGAAAAGACTCCTCATGACAGCAACAGTCATTGCATCAAATGTCAAAGGCAATACCTACATTCACATTTTTGCAATGACAGAGCCCACTGCTGGCACATGTGGAAATTTTCCTGCTCCAGTTGTCTGATGCTCTCACAATTAGATGGAGCTGCAAGCATTCAGGTTGCCTCCCGATCTAGCCACGCACACAAAAGGAAAGTGTGAATGTTTAGGAATATGCCCCTCACTACCTCACCTTCCAGGAGTGCCAATATTTCCCAATCTGATCTGAGATTTTCACGACCTTCAAGTTACACTGCTGAGCCATGGAAAAGATAATCTTCACTCTCTAATTCTCAAAAAAGACGAAAGTGCACTGTAAGTGACGGTAGTTTTCACACAACACATGAACATAGCTTAAAAGCATTTTGTTATGTAGCAAGAAAAATCTGCTGAAGAAATTAAAACAACTGGGGATTTTTGATTTACTCGGAAACAGAGACAAACCTGTTGTCTTCTCAGTTTTAGGGAACACAAAGACTCTCCAAAATAGCTACATGCTATGTTTTTCGTTTTTCCCTTTCCAATTTTTTTTTTTTTTCCTCGGAAACAGAGACAAACCTGTTGTCTTCTCAGTTTTAGGGAACACAAAGACTCTCCAAAATAGTTACATGCTATGTTTTTCATTTTTCCCTTTCCAATTTTTTTTTTTCTGCTACATGATCAGACAGGATCTCCCACAGGCCAGGACATTCCAACAGCTTTTCCAGAACGATGCATTAGCAACCAACCTGCAACTTCCCCCTCTGGGTAGTTCAGTCAACTTATGACAAAGCTGCTGTCACAGAATAAGAAATGTGTATATATTTTTTAACTCAAAATAGTAACTTCTGGATGCTTTTTTGCCTCCACTGACACTCATAATTTAACATAAAGTTGAGAAAAGAAACAATTCCATCTGGAATCTGACGAATACATGAGAAACTAAGAGAAAGGTGAGGACCACTAACAACAAAATGCATCTTTGTGCCTCTTTACTTACTGATCCAACAGGAGCCCCAGCGCTAAGTTCCAGAGCTAGGCAAAAATACTCCTTAATAGCAGTTAATTACCAAAGTCGGTCCAGCACCACTTGCCAGAATGCATCGAACCACTTTTCCACAAGACAACCATCTCACTGTCTGTATCAGTTGCCACACTGAGAAACTCAGCGATGCACCTCCAAGAAAAAAGAAAAATAGCTCTTTTCTTTTTTCCCTTTTCAAGGCAAGTAGATAAGAGATACAGCTGAGAAGCCACAGCAATTCTACAAATATACAATAGAACAAACTTTGATCCGTTGAAGAGGATCAAGTACATCCCATCCACAGAGTGTGATATACTTTAGATATGGAAGGCTATACTTTTCCAAATAGGTAGTATTTAAGCATAAATAGAAAACAGGAAGTGTTTTAGGTTTATAGAAGATATGCAACAGTTACTTCAAACAAGTTTGTCATTCCATCCCTAGTGGCTAGAACTTACTTTTCTGGAGATCACAATTTTATATTCAGAAAAAGAAGAAAAAATTAACACATATTTAACACACCTCTACCCTAAATCTGAAGTAATTTCCAAAGCAAGCTCTTGGTGCATAATTTTCCACATTTGCTGCAAGTCTTACAGCCGCTGCCCAGCACAATCTTAATTCTACAAAAAAGTATGAACCTCATCTCTTCATAAGCTACAGACTACTGAAGTATAAAAGAATTAAAGGACAGGACCGTGTAAGATCAGTAAACAGCTCTTTGCATTGAAGGCCTCAGGAGCAGCAAGAGACCTTGAACTATACCAAGCTTCTTTACATAGTAAGAAGCACTTCCATTGACTTGGATATTATAGTATTGCATTACTATAGACAACATTAAACAACAACTGCTACAACTTAGTCTTTCTACTTGTTTTAGAAATGCCTCAGGCAAATCAGAAGACACTAAAATGTAACTCAAACCAGACTTCATCCTAAGAGGAAGCAGAAGAAGAGAGGCTGCACTTTGACTTCATCCTAAGAGGAAGCAGAAGAAGAGTAATACCTCTCAGTAATACCTCTTGGACTCCATTTTAAGCATAGATTATTTGATGATAGAAAACAACCTATACAAAGACGCACCATCTGTCAGCACCTTGTGCAATATTGTGTGAACATGACACAAGAACAAGCTATGAAATGCGCTTGGGGAAAAAACCAACCACAGTGCATGCTGAAGGCAGGTTTCCTCCTGTATAATATTATGAAAATGATGTGCACAGGAAACCCCCTCTGCTCCAGCCTTTTTATGTCTGCCTGAGCATCTGTAAGTCCCCGAGAGCTTCTGGGAGGATATTTGAAAATCTGGATTGAGTCTGCAAAAGGCTTAATGTACAGTCAGTGGGAAAAGATGGGCTCCACCAGCACTTCAAAGTAGGAGCCTCATTTCATTCCAAAAGACTGCCTTTTGGAGGAGCATATCATATCTCCTGAGGGAAGCAGCCATGTCCCACACCATGGCTCTCACCAGTTCCATGACATGGCCAGTAGAACCAGCCTTTCACAGTAGAAAAGAACTCTGCCACGAGTTCCCACCCCAGCAGAAATCCGGCCTTTTTTACAGATTAGTCTTCTGCCCAACCATGCCCTGGTCTTACCAGATGACCACACAGACCCTTCCTCCTCTGGGAGGGGCATGGGGTTCATCTGAGCTATGTCAGACAGAAAACTTCAGCTAAATATTTGTTACTGTCTCCTTTCAGCATCATAGGTATTGATTTCCAGCAAGAGACAAGAAACATTCAATATATTATTATTTCCCACGCATATGCCATATTTTATAATAAAAACAGACTTGAATTCTAAAAGACAAAAGAATGAAGTTGTCATCCTTATACTCATGAAAATATCATTAAAAATGAAAGCCACATAGGAAGTGAAAGAGATTTTGAGTTTCTTTATCTATTGGAAGTGGTGGTGATTGCTTTCAGAGTTGAGAAAAATCTGAGTTTCTTGTAGTAAAATGTACACTCCTTAATCTATTCCTCACTGGAGTTAGAGTCATGTGCCTTGGAGAGGAAGGCTGGCTTGCACTGTACTGCCACCAGGAGGCACAGCCTGTTTTCACAGTTTGGATTTCCTTCATTCCTTTATTTCAGAAATAGCCTGTCTTAAGAATTTGTCTAAAAGATATATTCAGTTCTGTTCCAGCAGCAGATGACATGAAAAAGTTATTAAATTCCTAAATTCTATCCATATAAAACAATTAAAGCAATCCACTGCCAGAGCAGATTTTTACTATTTCAAGTTGAAGTGTGATTTCAGTACAATATGAAGGGACTACCCACAAAATTCTTTTCGGATGGAATTTTTTTTTATCATTTCTTATAGGCGGCTAAAATCAAATACAGCATTACCTACTTCCAGTAGTTTAGAAAGAAGTTTGCTTAGTAAAAAATACAACAATATTTTATTAATTGGAAAGTGGAAGATGAATAATTATTTCATTTAAAAAGTGTGGTGGTTTTAATTGCAATTTTAATGCTGTAGGCAATAAATAGATCTGAATTCAACTGCAGAAGTGTTCCTTGCTGCTATAGATTATTTTTACTTCAATTTCAGCCATTTGGAAACAAATTATTGCTTGATAAAGTGACTTGGTGTTGCTTTTAGCAAGTCACAACCCTTTGAATATTATTCTTTCAATGCAAATCCTTTCCACAGTATCATACAGAGGAAGAGAAAAAAAATTTAAATGTTTGAATAGGAACGAATAACACAAATCGGAGCACACTCAGGAATCTCTAATTTTGAGGAAACAGGTGTTTGGGTTCTTTTTACAGAAGGGAGCTACAATATTTAACATATGCAGGCAATTTTCAATTGCATTATCTTTGTGGTAGATCAGAAAGCCAGTACCAGACAAGTGCCCCCGGGTGCACAGAGGCCAGTATCTGCAGCGAAGGGGACAGGTGTAGCTGTATGCTGGCAAGCCACCAGATGCTGGAGTTCAGTCTAAAGTCAAATTACTACTAAATGATACTGACATAACACCTGTAACTATGTTTTAGCCCTTTAACCACCTGAAGGTGAGGCCCCTGCAGTTAAACACATCTGATAACACAACAGTTAGTGTTTTATAAATAATACCGCAGAAACCCCATCCAGCAGTTTCCTGGGGGTAATTTGCAAAAAGCAAGTGTCAGTGTCATTTCCCAACTCTGTCCCTTTTCTGCCCAGAGTCCTCACCCCAGGCTCAGACAGCCCAGCCATGATTCAGGTAGAGTTTAACACATTTCAGGATATCCCAGCCATGGCCAGAAGTCAGGCAGGTCTTTGCCAGCTGCTTTTTAATGGCTCTAGAAGCACACATGGAGGTTTTCGGGCCCAAGACTGATCTTTGTCTAAAACAAAGGCCACACACCATGGTGATGACAGCAGAAGGCCAGAACCAGGCATTGTTTGGTTGCAGCCATTGGTTTTGGGGTTGAACACATGCATTTTGGTGAACTGGTCCAGAGAGGTCAGACGACAACCTCCAAAATGCAAGTACAGACCAAAGAAAGGATGCATCCAGAATTTGCATCTGCTTCTTGTTCCAGGAGAATGATGACAAAATGAAAAGATACTTATGGAGGAAGTTTGAAATGCCCACGGAGCAGCTGATGGAGTGCACAGGGGACCCTGCCAGGAGCTTTGGATACATCTCACACCTGTGGCTCTCTGGAGGCTTCCAGAAACCTTGCAATAAAAATGCAATAATGCAGTGTCCCAGACTTAAGTGATTTAATTCAGAAGTGTAAAATGCAGCTGTTATATTTTATCGCTTGATCAAATACCATTAAGACTTTAAAAACAGAAATATGAAAGATTTTATTCAGAAACCTAAGTGCCAGCACACAATCTCCTTCCTACCTACTCAGCTACTAACTGAATAAGTACACTCTGCATTTAGATATAACAGCTTCAAAAATGCTTTGATAAATGCCATTAAGAAAATAGCTGGTTTAGGAGCGATATAATCTAAACATGATTCAATCTAAGTGTGGTACTGTTGCTGAATTGCTAAGAAACTTGATAGCTAAAGTACTACATTTATAATATTTCAGGATAAAGTGTTAAAAATGATCTGATAAGTAGAATAATCAATTGATATAAAACTGAAAAGCTGAAGAAAAAAAGTTAATGTAATAGATTACCAGTTGGGGGTCTCCCTGCGTAGTATAGTGCAAGTCATCTAGACTTGTATTTTCAAATATTTATCTAACTGAAAAAGAAGAGAGAGAGACTGGCAACCACCCGCATTTCTCGACAACATCCGGATGAGTTAAGTACTTAACTTCCATCGCAGTCAGCAGAAGTTGGATGCTTAATGTATTTGGATGCTTTAGAAAAATCACATCAGGCACTTTACACATTTACGTGCCTAAACATCTTTCAGTTTATGGCCTTTAGTTTTCAAGTGCCTCGGTCCTGTACTTCTCAAATGAGAATAACTGCATTTGTCTAATTCGTATGGGAATTGAAAAAAGCAGTAAAGACTACAAGGTGTTTGGATATTGCAGTAATAGTATATAAATACCATGGAGGAAGGATAAACTGAGGGCAAAAAACAACGGGATGTTAGGGTGCCATCAATAATACAATAGAACACCATTATTGTGCAAGTACCAGAGAGAGAAAAAGAAGACCCCAGGAAGTAAATGCAGAAGTATTTAGCAACACACTCAGAGCAGAAGACAGTCTACTTATTCATAAGAATAGACCTAGGAGGTCACCTCCCATCCCTTTTCATGAAAGCACAAAGAAAATACAGATACTTCAGTACACTTCACACTGTGACAAATCTATTGTGAATCCTTCCTCATCTCTTCTACAGATTCAAGCTTCTTATCGTTGCTTTAGCATCTGTATAATTCTTTTACAACCTACTAACAAGCTTTCCATCCCACTAGCAGGAACAACTGTCAGCACCACGAACCCTCCAGCCCCCACCTTCATCTCTGAGTACCTAAAAGGCAACAAAAAAACTGTAACAAATTTGAATCTGAGTATCAGGAAAATCATTCTGATTAACAATGAAGTTTAGTCTCAAGAGAAGCAGACAACTCCAATAAAATTTCTACTTAAGTGCTTAATATAGTCCACTTACTGGTATCTTGAAGAAAAAAGAAAATCCACTGAGAGAAGAAAAAAAAATTATCACATCCCTTGACAAGTTAAGTCTAAGACTGGGGGAAAAAGGAGGAAACTAGTAATAAACATATAGTAGCAGAATTCCTGTCCAGCCAGGAGAGGAGTTAAGAGGCCTCTTCCATTTCTAGATTCTGTAAATGTCATGATAAATATGCCTAAAGCTTTAGACTGCCGCAGTAGATCAAAGAAAGTATCTGAGAGATCAAAGTAACTTATATACTTAATTGTCCAATACTGTCTTAAGCATAAAATCAATCCAATCAGTAATTCACCAAAAAAAATCAATTCTGCATACTTTAGAGAAAGCAGATATCCATTATTCAATAATTGTTACACAGCTGCTCTAAATGTATAATAAAGAAAAATGACCTTGAAAGCCGTCAGATACACTCCCACACTCAAAGCACAGCTGTTGCACAGTACTGAAGCCTTCCCTTGCTAAGATTCCTTTTTATTATGTTTTAATGGCTATAATACTAGCTTAGGGTGTTCCCTAATTCCCCAAGTAGTACTTATCATGGCAGACAACATAGGTCATCTCTACCAATCCTAGAGTAGTCCAGCAAAATATATCCTGTTTGCTAGTTCAGGTGACTGCAGAGCCAGCAGTATGCTGAAACCCAAACCAGACCTGCACCATGCTCATGATCACACTGGTAAGCACACTTACAAAAAAAAAAATAAATAAAGGTCATAACCTCAGCACAAACATAAATCTGCTACAGAGATTACTTCTGAACCTCCTTGCCTTTCCCTCATGTCTCTCCTACTTCTCCCTCCACCCCTTTGGGGCTTTCATCTGCTCAGCTGGTTCCTACCTGTGGCCATGCCCGCAGTGGTCAAAACACTGCAAAAAGTTTAAACACCTCACAGGTCCAAATACCTGCCAGAAGCAAACCCTTCCTTTCCCCACTGCCATTCAGGCCAAGATTCTCAAGATAAATCAGTGCTTTATTGTCTGTTACCATGTCTAAGTGTAATTTCAAAATTTCCACCAGATATCTGAAATTATTGCAGCAACAACCATATGTGTTTTTAAAGACCTTGACAGAAACTTCAGAAGCTTGACTTTTGCTCCTGAAAAAAATACTCCACTGTGGTTTTCCCCTGTGTGGTGTTTACTCTTCACTAGCTTGAACATGCTTTCTCCCCATTTGATCTCTTTTGGTCTTATGCTTTCTTCCAGAAATAGACAAACATTTGTGCTCATCTTTCCTCTCTGCTCCTGAGAGCTGCACTATATCAAAGGCAGGAAAGCACACTGCAAATAAATGCTATTATTACTAGAACAGTATGAAAAATAGTTTCAGTTCAATGACCAAAAAAGATAGAAAATTAATTTCAGGTCATCCAAAACTGAACAAGGCCTCCTGTGCCAGCAGGTTTATGCCTCTAGAGCTTCTTGGTTTTGCATTTTCAGCAAATTTTATAAGTACACTCATAATATTTATGTCAAGACCATTAATGAATATATGAAATAAGTCTGAAGCATAACCACTGCTTTTTTCCTGACATGCTTGTTATCATAGAATGGTTTGGGTTGGAAGGAACCACTTCCAAGTAGTCAACAGATTATCTAGTCTAATCCCCCCACTGTGGGCAGGGACATCTTTCACTAGATCAGGTTGCTCAAAACCAACATGACCTTGAACACTTCCAGGGACAGGGCATCCACAACTTCTCTGCACAACCTGTTCTGGTGTCTCACCACCCTGAGGGTAAAAAATTTCTTCCTTATACCCAGTATAAATCTACACGCTTCCAGTTTAAAACCATTACCCTTTGTCATGTCCTGATAAAAAGTCCCTACATGGTCAGGTGGGCTGGTCTACTAAACTAGCTTGCCACACAGCCTGAGGAGCATTACTGGTGGTGGAAGAGAAGTGTAGGGGCTTCTCAACATGTGCCACACCAGTAGCACTACACATCACTGCAACTTTAGTTACATACCTATTTTGTTAGTTTTTCCATTGAATGTGAGCTGGTCTTGTGTTTGCCTTTTGCCCTCCAGCAATGTCATAACAGGCGACTGGCTGTCCCCTGACAGGCTGAGGACACACACTCTCCTCTTCGGCCATTTCCTGCCTCAAAGCTAAGAGGAGGACAGGCATTCCCAAGTCACAGGCCCTCCTCTCTGTCCTTTTGGGGTTTGCCAAAAAATGGTATAAGGTACACACCTCACCTCAGGACCAAGTTGCTTTTTTTTTTTTTTTTTACCGAAATCCTGGCATTTGGTACCATTTTCTGCTGTGTGCATGTTCTGCCAGCAGTGGGACAGGCCATGGGGCCTCTGTGAGGAGCGAGTGGGGCTGTCACAGCCCCTCCACAGGGCCCAGCTCAGTCCCCACTCAGGGGCAACTCAGGGAAAAGGTTTTTAAGAAAGGGCCAAATGCTGCCCAGAACTGAGGAAAAATAGTGCAAAAAACAGCACTGCAGCACCAAGGTCCGGCAAAGGGAGTCGCTCCAGACACTGGGGTGGGTGGATCGACCATGGGAATGCTGGTTGAGGTTTTCTGAAGAACTGCAGCCCATGGAGAGCCCATGCTACTGAGTTAAACCATACACGCACCGGCTACATGGGCTTTTTGGTGTTCCTTGTGTTTACATCCATGAAACGTTTGGGGACAAGAGCATTCAAGTGAAACTTCAAAGCTTTTCTCAAGCTCTTACAGGAACCCTCTGATCTTGAGGCGGAGGGGAAAACATCTATTCAGCTAAAATATAAATGAACTGCTGATTGAGATTAAATATACGAATGCTGAATTTTCTTCCCTTGATTCTTCTCCCTTTCTTTCCCCTCCCTACCTCACAGGTAAGTATGAGGAAGTAGGTTCTTTGTGTCATTCATCCCATCCAGTTACATACATAGATGTGTAACAGCTCATGAGTCGTGTAAGCCACACAACTAATAGTTGTGATAAGAAAAATTATTAAAAAACCAACATGTATTAACTCTTTCATAATCACAAAATGGGCTTTATAAGTTTAAAAGATGACAACTATAAGAATAAAAAGGCTCGACAGCACCTACTGTACATTAAAAGCATGGATCCCACAGCAGAAATCGCTCCCATCAGACACCTAGCGTTATTACTACTAACCCCCCAAGGAAGGACCCTTCGCTTTGTACTACTGAATTTAATTTCATTTCTATTACTATAATCAAGGTCATAAAATTCTTCCTTTAGGGCACCTCAAGCCTATTGACAATCCCTCTTAGCTTTGTATCGTCAGAAAATCATACGAACACACTCATATCTGTGCCAAGGTCATTAATAAATGTATTAAACATGATTGATCCCAAAACCAATCTCTGGGAAGCTCCATCAGAAAACTGCTATTGCCAGTTGCTGTGGCCCCAGCTCCACTATGAGATACTGGTTCCTGAGGTCTTGTGCACTGCACTAATATTCACATTTTTTCAGCCATGTAAGTTTCCAAAGGCTTAGCTCATTGATTTGGTTTACTATGAACCTATAAAGTTATCAGTGCTGGCTACAATATTATTTACACTGTGACTTCAGTTAGGTCTTGCAGGAATTGTGAACTCAGTCCATACAGAAATTACACTTATTTTCCATGAAGATATCAAACCAAAAAATGATCTTTGAAAATACACAATTCCATTTTTTAAACCTTCCTAATCTTTATTAAACCCTTTCTCCAACTTCTCTGACACCTCTTAGACTCAACTTTAAATAAGGAATAATTAAAAAAAAATCTATTGAATCTGTTTCAACATACTTTCACTGAGCTCATTCTTTACAATCAACTCAATTCTGAATAAGATAAAACACACATATGGTATATCAGCATATATCTTCCTACAAAACTACACTGAAATTGTTGCAGAGCGTAGCTATTACTACAGTGCTACAGGGAGCTTTGTCCTTTCTTGGGTCCTGGCAAGGATCACTCATAAAAAGCTTATTATTTTTAGCTTCAGACAGAAAGAGCAGCAGATAAATTCACTGGTGTGTGGATTTGCAGAGAGTCAGGTCACAAACTATAGCAGGAGCTCAAACAGCAGACACTTGTGCCTACCAAACAGGAGTCTCCCTCCCTGATTTCCTCAGCAGTGGGGATCTTTTCCTGTCCTTTAGGTTAAAGGTGAAAATAATATTCTGAAGATGGATTGTGTACATGCATTGAAACTTGTAGATAGAGCATATTTAACCAGAACAGTAAAATAAAAGTCTAAGTCTTTGATGGATAGGCCATCTTGATTTGGCCTTAGAGCTCTCAACCACAGAAAAAGATTTTATTTTCAGAAGATATTCCAGACCAGAAAAAGAATATTAAAAAAACTAATTCTAACTACCTCTCATTTTCAAAGTGGACATAAACACATAGGCAACTACATCACTTAGACACCAGAAAGATTTAAACACTATATTCCTATTTTAAGATTTTTTGCATTTCATTCTGAATTATCCCATAGTTTAGAGTAAAATGAAGATTACATTTCAGGTTAAAACACCATTATGTTGAGAAAGAATGCTGAAATGGAAGCTTTTGCTTTCAAAACCAAAGCAAAAGTTAGAATTTTCAGTAGCTCTAACGTTTAATTCTATTATCTTTTTTATGACGCATAACCAAAAACCAGGCACCCTATTTCTTCAGCAGCAAAGTAATCTTACTTCATTCTACAAGCACATTTTTTTTTCAAAGCTAAAAGCAGTAAGGGCAACTATGAACTTGATATCTTCTTTATCATAGGCCTCTCTAAGATATCACGGATAATTGGATTTTTCCCCAATGCATCTTAAATACATCAATATTAGAGACAGAAGATTGGCTTAGCTATCAGAAACTATATTCCCCATCACGTCTTCAAGTAACACCCAGCCTCCACAAGCTGCATTCACACATATACACTAACATTTATTTGCATAGTTCCATTTAAATCAGTTACTTTCATCTCTTTTCTAGGACAGTATCAAAAGAGGAGGAACATCAACCAAACAAGCCCCAAGTATCATAATTATAGTCTCCTGCCTGTCTGTTCTGCACTACAGTAGCGCTTCCCTCCGGCAGGTCCACACTAAAAAATTTCACCCCGCTGGCTAGAAAAGAAGACTTTACAAAAAACACTGGATCGCCTAGGCTACATTTGGTAGATTATTTTGCTTGAACACAAAGTAAAATAAACATAGAATAACTTTAGGAAAGCAGAGCCTGCAGTTCAAAAAAATCTGAAACTGGTCTTGCATTCAATGCTATGAATCAAGTACTTCCACTAGTACCAGCTAAGCTACAGCAGAAAATAACATAATATAAAAACCAAATTGCATCCTACATACTTTTGTTCTGTACCTTAGAAAATCACAAGTGCCCACTTGCAAGCAAGTCAAACCCAGGAAGCAGCAATATCAGTAGATTTCCAAGGAAGTTTCTAGTTCAGGAACACTGATATCGGAAACCAAGGGGTTTTTGCACCAAATTATCTACTTATTACCATCCAGATAACAGTAAGCTGTAAAAATTGTAATAGGAATTCTGCCTACCAGGAGAAGGTCTGCCCTCTGTGAACAGGTCCAGAAAGAAACGGCAAAGGGCAGTGTACCCTTGGAAGAAGCTCATATTGCATGGTTTGCAAGGTGTTCCTCATTAGCCAATTAAACTGATAATGTGAAACAAGGCATGAGCAATTTACTGATGGGCACGCCCTGATTAGGTACAGGAGGAGACACTGACTACTAAAACATGGTGCTAGCACCTGGACACTGCAAATGATATGTAATCAGAAGTTGACTATTATTTTTATTGATATCCAGACAGGGTGGAAGATAAACGTTTGTTGATGTGAAAGGGAGTACATAGGTACTCTTTGCAAATCAAAAGTATTTTCAGTCACTTCTTACCATCTGTCATTTGACAAATTAATGTATTTATCAAAACATAGTCAAGTCCTTAAGTAACCTTAACTCACTTTTTCTGCTAATAATCATGGATGAAAAGTTTAACTAAAAACTTAACGTGAGACAAAACTTGCAGCCAAACCAATGAATTTTCAGCCACTGATGTTATTTTTATCATTTGGCTGTGCATGGATTTGAACTATAATTTGTGGCCATCGGATTCTTTTTAACTGCTTAAATCAAAGCTTGTGGTGTGCACTGAAAATTAACCTGAGTAAACTGACCAAATTTAGCAAGCTTGTTTTGGCAGCCTTAGGCTAATTGTTTTGACCTTAATCTGTCGTATTTATTCACAGTATAGCATAAAAGGGCAATGTTATTATTTCACCTTTTAGAGCATTCTAGTGCAAGTTAATAGGGGCATCCTTCTAAATATCCAGGTAGAAATTACTTAGGCGCTTAAAGAGTAATTCAGTGAAAAGAAATACTCAATTACACATTATAAAGAAGAAGATTTTAAATTTATGTTTATGCTGTTTTTCAATAAAATTCCAGAACTATTATTTCTTAAGAATACATTGCATGAAAGTACTAGTTATGATGTGGTACCGTGCACTAAAACATTTTTAGCAGCTCTAAATCTGTTTGCACGATTTCCATAATTTTGTCAACAGAGAAAAACCACATTTTTATTAGAAGAAATTACTTCCTTTTTTTCAATTTACATGAAAGCAAATAGCAAACATATTCCCTTGTTGCCACAGTTACCAGACTACTAAGTTGCCCTTACAAACTTATTCTTCAAAAATAAAATAGTTATTCTTTCCCCCTTGAACTGCTGCTTTGATGTGTGTTCAAAGGTGGGTGAGCAAGTGGTAAGACTATTAAATTGCCTTTCCTGCTCCATTTTTTTTTCCAGGGGAGTGAACTACAGACACATCTATAAAACAGCAAATGCTGTCCTGTCTGGGAAGAAAGAAATGCTCCAGCTAGCAGAGCAAAAGCTTCTCTTTCCAAGTGTTATCTCCTAAACTAACACATGTAAATCATTTCACAGAATCACAAATACACAAACAGTAATTGGGCAGCAAAAGCAAAGGAGCACATCTGCCATTAAAGATTTACAGACTTTCATAAAAGGGCAAAAATTGCCTGCAGAGAAGCCCGCTTAAGCAATCTCTGGCCTGCTGAGACTCAAACGGAGCCTGTTGCTCTTCTCAAAAAATACTGAGCATATTAATTTCATTCTTCGGGCCTCCCCTGAAGCTGTCAGCCAGAGAGAAGCTTCTGTAGGGCCAGAGATATGCCATGTTTCCCACAGTGCTCCACAGCTGCCAATAAGGAGGCCTGACTACATGCCTGACATACGGCAAACAAACTTTCCTTGTTGTAGAAAATGTTGGAATTTTTAATGAAAAAATTAATTCCCATTTGGTTTTTGTTAATTTTGTTAATCAAAATCTCCACAGCTTTTGCAAGATGGAAGTGGTCATTTACCAACTTGAGTGGATGTTCTAAGTATTAATAAATCAGATAATTTATAACCTGAGACTGGCAAGACAACACGCTGGCATGCCAGGCTGTTGGTGTCAAACATTAGCCATGAGCCCCCATGGCTGTGACTAGCTTCAAAGAGCCACCATGAAAAACTGGCCAAAATTAGCATTTGCAATCTCTGCAAGGAGGATGAAATGTTATATATCAGAAAAGGGAGAAAGCAAATCCACGGCTCTGCCTTTTTGCATTATGTTGGCTTTAAATCAAATCAAAGCCTAGAAAGGCCTATTCTAAAGTAATTTTGCTAGAACAGAGGAGTTCATGAGAATTTTATCTTGGAGACTGGAATCCTTTCAGCCTAGCGATAATTCCCTGATTTTTATTTGACTCATTAGCCCTACTCCTCAAACAAAATTCAGACAGATCCCATGAATACATCTATCCTCATCTTTTTCACTGGATGACTTATTATTTCATTCTGGACTGATAATTGCACTTTTTAAAGTAAATTCAGCTTGTATTTCCTGATGTGCACTGCAAAATGCAATGGAAGATTCGCTACCAAATTAGTTAGTATTTAATATTACTGAAAGTGTTTTAAAATACTGGAAAACAGGACTGGTTGTTCTGTAAATAATGGCGCCCACTGTTATTTTGCTCTCCTTTACGTTGACAAAATTACCTTCATTAGCATTACAAATTGGGTTTATGGAGATCTATTTAATGACACCCTCAACCTTATTTTGCCAGCAAGTTTAGAGGGTAAGATGGTGGGTTTTTTCAATATAACTTAATTTTAGTTTATTCAGCTTCCAAATACTGTAAATTTGAAGCTAGCTAGATAAAAAAGAGGGATCTACCTGCCCAGACAAGACACACACAAAAGACAATCATGTGTCTCTGGTAGGACATATGGTAGTATCCAGTGCTTTCTTCACCAATCATATATTGAATCCACGCAAATGACTCAAATTAATTTCAGATTAACTTTCTAGAGAAAAAGGACACATTGTAGTGTAGACTACAAATGTCTTGAACAGAGGTTAATCCTGTAGCTTCACAATAACACCACCAGATGACGACAGCAACCACAACATGGGATGTTATGAATGAAACAGCAACCTCTCAGGGAGTAATTTTGGAGACTATCACAAAAACTCAGGTCCCTGTTTGGCCCCCGAATGAATTGATCATATTTATAGGTGTTCATAATATGCTTTACTCAGACCATTTTATAGGTAATTAAGTAGCTCCCTCAGCAGCAAAACTGATGAAAGGGGTTTTCAGAGTTTCTTTGACCATGGTCATATTGCTGGATCCGGTGGGATGGAGGCCAGTTTCATGCTCTCCTCCATGCCACCAGAGCCAGAAAAATTTCTTCCTCATGGACTCAGTGTTGTTTAATGAGGCCTGAGCTCACTCTGACATTTTTCTTTCTCTGGGGGCTTATTCTGTCCACTGGATTTAAACTTGCTGACAGAATGACCATCTCCCAAACTACGGGAAATAGAAAGCTTTATTTCTGAGGAAAACCATAAAAAGCATAGATTTTCCATCTTTAAAAACTGGTGAATGTGACAGGTGGAATTCAAGGCAAAACATAAAATTCAGTGAGTCTAATTTTCAGCTGGTTAAAACAGTAAACTCTTCAGTGAGCTCGGGTGCCCCCATCTTCACCAAGAAGAGTAGATGCAGTACCATTTCTTTAGCTTTTTTTCTACTGCTTACTGAATGCTATTTGTATTTCAGGAGGAGTTAAATTTTAATCACACACATGTAGGGAAGATGATAGTGATGCACAAAGACCTTTATTATTTTTGATACCAGTCTAGGTATGACTGAATTCTTAAGAGTGCAACCAATGAGTAATTCCCAAAACATCGGAAGGTTTTGTTTTAAATGATTAAGTTCCATCAGAGCAGGTAAGGACAACGGTAGTTCATTAACTTGTTAGACAAATGCACAATTGTTAGGCTACTTACTATAACTTTTAAATGTTATGCATATTTTAAATTTTTGCACTCAGTTTAATGTTAAATTTTGTAAACAGGATATGTGGTACATCTGGAAAACAAACATCTAACTACAGCAAATGGCATTTTATTTTAGTTTATTACCTACTTGTATAGCTTTCCTTTCAAATGAAAATATGTTTACCTAAAAGGGGACAGAGACTTCTCCACAATTTATCTTTTATAATCTGTAAACCATCCCACACACACTAATTTCAGCTGCTTCTTTTCAGAAGGGAAATACAGATTGTGTTCAGTAAAGTGAGATAAATATCACAGGTTTGTCTTCCAGATATTTCCATTACAGTAGAGAAAAGCTCATTTAACCTATGAGCAGAGGTGACTAGAAAGCTTGGGGAAATGAAAACCTTGTAAGGTCATCTCTGAAAAATCAGGGTGCTGTTGATTCAGCAATGTAAGAGACTTGAATGGGGATTTTTTTGGTGGGAGGAGGAGAACTGGTTTTTTTAGCTCAACAGCATTTCTAGGAAATCCCTATTCTATTCTTGTTTCATGGCAAGGCTTTATGTTTCTGCATATTGTAAGATGTCAGACTCAAATGTGTTCAAATATTATCTACTTACTGAATCACTCTCATTTTAAGAGGTTTGGGATAGCTAAGGGAGACTTTTTTTTCTCATCTTGAATAAGTGTGAAAAGTTTTTAAAATACAAAAGAGAAGTTGCAAAATACGCAAGTATTTATTTTTAATATTTTGTAAAAGTTTTATTTGACTTCAGTTTATTTTTAGAAATAGATTAATCACCATAATGAATTATGAGAGGATACTAATTTTGATTTTTTCACAAAATTGTTTAGATAAAATATTCCCACAATTTCAAAGCTTTTTTCTGATATGAGCAAGGCAATACAGTGAAAAGAAGCCTTTCCCATTTTGACAAATCAGTGTTTTCCAATGACAAACTCTTGTCACAAGTATTTTCTCCGATTTTCAATAGCACCAAATACTATAGTTTTAATGGGAAATTCAGGCAGTTAAAAGCAGGTCAATTAGGTTATTGGCTGTTCCATTATATTCCTGGAATGGCTTTTCCACTTAAGAAAAAAGATGGCTTCATTTGCCATGCAAAACCAACCAAGTTTTACGGTATTTTCTCCTGTGACCTTGGTCGTTATCACCTAACATAAAACTGTGCTCTGTCAGAAAAGGCAAAAGAGCCACAAAAGTGGCATCAGACAGACAGAAGCGTAAGCAGCCTTCTCAGCTGGGCCTTCAGATCTGCGGTGGGGATTGTCGAAAACAGGTCAATGTGTTTCTTCTCCCATCAAGCAAACAAGATATTCACCTCAAGACCACGTTACAGTTCAAAGTAGCCGAATTAGTACTTTGGCAGCCTTGGAAGCCCACATCCTTGGTGGAGTTTTAAAAAGCACAACAGGACTTTAAAGATATCCCACTGATTTTCAATAGGCTGTAAATCACATCTATGATACTTGAAACTCCATGCAAATAATTGTTTTGACAGCAGTCTCCCTGCACTATGAGAAAGCCAATTTATAAAAACATAATCTTAGGGTTAATGCATCATTGTAAACTAGAATTGTAGAATTTCACACTTGTTAGCAATAAAAATTTACACCCAACTTACTCTCCCAGAATTTCATCCTCTTCGTTTCTTTTTTATTTAAAATGACAGACAGAAGAAAACTGGAAATATAGTAAGAATAAATTGTCTGATCTATTCCTTTTATCTTTTTAAGGAAGAAAATAAATGTTAGTACAAAGGAGTTGAAAAGGAATGAAGAAACCATGAAGACAGCTCAGTGACAGAGACCTGAACACACTCTCTCCCGTTGGTAGCACCAAAGCAAGGTAAGGGACTTGCCAATAAAAAATGCCACAAATCTCGACCACCAACACAACAAACTGCCGGAATGACCCTTCGGGATGGCCTTTGACAGAGTGCTTCATTGCCTTTCGAGCCTGACTGCCACATCCAGGGAGGACATTGCATGGCCTCAGCAGGCACCCAGAGAGGAGTAAAACTGCAGGTTTGTTTTCATATTTTTCAGAGAATTGTTTCAAGTTACTCAGTAAGGAAGCCAAACAGAAAATAGCAGGAGGGAACGAGGGGCTGCCTGTGCCACAGCTCTATGCTTGGGATTGAAAACCTGCCATTTCAGGGTCTGTGACACTGCCTGTCCTGTCTCTTTTGGAAGAAAATGTGGGATGATCCATGCACTTTGACATCCATTTGGGGCACGGACACCCACTTGGCTCATCCCACCAGGAAGAAAGGTTTGGAGTTTAACTGCACAGCTGAGCCCCATTTTGAGGACAGACAAGTTCTCTGTGGGGATCAAAGCTGGTCAGTGTCACGTGGTGATCACTAAGGCCTGGGGATTTTGAAGGCAAAACCATTTGCAAAATTAAAATAAATGTCTCAGTCCTATCACAGTGTCTAAAGAACTAGCGAAAGACATTGCTGGCCCATTTAAGCGACAGTTATCCGCGCTTCCATTCTCCAAAGCCTCTCCCAAGTAGTACGTCTTTCATCTCCTCCTGTTTCTGAGATTACCATGTGCTGACAGGACTGTTTTGGAGTGATCTTAAAGTGCTTTTAAAGGATAACATGTGGAAATAAATAATTCAAATTTTTCTTGAGTGTTTCTTTAGTGTCTCAGCTTACATACAGAGAGTGCTTTTATGGAGCGCTCACCTGTACAACGGGTCGTGCTCTCTCCTAAGTGTTTTGCCCAACTGACTTTTGAGCACTGTCTTCAACACAAAGGCAGGAGGCTTTTACATCCCTCGTACGGTCACACTCCTGCTAGACAAGGGACCTATGCTTGAAGTACCGTACATGATTGAGGGCACAATTTTTAGCAAAACCACACATGCTTTATGATTTAACACGAAATTGTACATCAGCTTTTAATAAGCTGTGCAAAACCACGAATAGCAAGAATATGGGAATAAAAAACTGGGGGGAATTTTTTTAACAACCAAGGAAGATTTAATAATGCCAAAACAGAAGGTAGCAGAATCAATGTTAAGGACCTGAAATTACTGCTTCAAGCATATCCCATAGCAGCAACAGGTAATGCCAATAAAGTGTGTTAAATTAGTCATATCTGATGAAAATTATTTATGAAAGATTTATATATGATATGATATTGAGTGAATATGACACTTTCTGATTATCCCTCCTTGCTAACACATGATCCACATCAAAGAAATATACATTTTCTCCTGAAAATGCTGGATGTTCTGCTGCCAATTTTTCTTTTAAAATACTCATTTTTTAACACTTGCACGTACACTCAGGATCATGCGGTAAGAGAAAGCCACAGTTAGCACATTCTGTGATGTTTTTCTGACATTTTCTGTAAAAAGTACTCATGACTAAAGATTTCAGTAGCTACTGATATGGTTTATAATCCCTTAAAGTTTCACAGGATAGCAGTCTTTCAAAAAGTGTTTTAAATCTCTTTTTCTTTCTGCTTCTTTTTTTCTTTACGGCACAAGTAAAGGAACCCAGCCCTTAGGAGAGAACTCCAGCTGGTGGCATCAAAATTAAAGCTTTCATGGTGCATTAGCTTGTCTTGGAGGGCACAGATTACTGTAAAACTGAGATAAAATTAAACAACTTGGTCTAGGGATGTTCAACAGTTCCATTTTTGATGACATAAAGTACAGATACTATTTGTATCTCTTAGTTAACAGCCCGCTCTGCTAACACTCCTTTGCCTCTGGTTTTCACTACGTGTGTCCACTCTTAACAAACCTGGAGTGGACAGATGTTGGATGGGTGAATCACATGGGCTAAAGCAGACCAAAATTTCAGTTGATGGATGTGAAGTCAGAGGGTCAGGAACATGGGACTCTCTGCATTGCTGTTGGTGCAACCCAAACCAAGCATTTACACTCCCAAGAACCTCTGTGATGCAGCCTGACCTAAATTAATAGACATTACAGAAAAGTAATTAAACACATTTCAAAGCCTGCTGTCTACAGGAGATGGGACTGGATGAGCCTGCAAGCATAGAATTTATGACATAAAATTTATAAGGAAAAACAAGAATAATGTGAGTATTTGGTTTTGAAAATGTGAAGACAGATAAAATAACAAAAATTGCAGAAAATTTAAGTTGTGTAGTTTTACTCACCCGTTCTCAGAATATAAAAATAGGTGCAACAGATCAGAGAGGCAGCAAATCGGCCTCCCAGCACCATTAGTGCTGATCTGTCCCAGCAAGGAACAGAAATGGCTGTATGGAAAAGGCCTTGTAACACAGAGAGGCTGGCCAACCTGCTGGGGAAACCTGACATCTTTCTACAAAAGGTTTCAGGTGATTTTAGTCAACTGCACTAAGGTTTTCTTCCCCTCCGCCTTGTAAGCAGCAGTTGTTTATAAAGTGCATCTCCTCTTTTTCAGTGCAGCGCTGCTCTTGTCAACACAAGACACATTCTTCCTATTCAGCCTTCTTGAATTTCACTCATATTTGTAGCAAGTGCAACCCAGTGATAAGATTAGTGGTTAGACTCTACAAAAATTTTCTTGAAAACAACTTTTAACCGAGCTAATGAACTTCCAGTTCCACTGAGATTTACAATTTACATATCCAAAAAGCCTATTTGACTGTATGTTAGTGTATAGAAATTTATATTTCCTTTCCCAGCAGATTCTGGCATAATATCAGAGCAAAGTAAAATATTAAAAATAGAAAACTATATTGCATCATATTGTTCCTCCATTGCAGGATGAAAGCAATCAAAATGTCAATTTCTGCAGAAAAAAAGTGTTACACATTTGCAAATGGTAAGATAACTTGCATTTTTCCTTTCACCAGAAGCAGCTGAAACAGTAGCTAACTTCCAGGCAGGAATGATTTATAACAGGTTGTAGTGCCAGACTGTCAGCTGACCCTTGTAGAAATGCCTTATCTACACCTGAGGTTTGGCACCTCTTCTCCCACTTCATCTCTCCTCAAAAGCCTCACAGACCACGTTTTTCAGGCTCTCTGGCTTTTTCTGCTGTTGCTGCTGACAGGAACAAAAAGGTGCAGCACCAGCCAGTTTTCTTAGGTTCTAGTTTCAGAAAATGTTGTACTAATTCCTATATGGTACCTATATGGTATATGACGTGTAAGTGCAAAGAACAAAAATCTTGTATATTGATAATCCTAGTTAGTTATCACGAAACAGTAGTCTCTGGTGATATGCAATAATTAAAGGATTCTCCTTATCTTCAATAAAGGATATCTCCATATCTCCAATACGTGTCTGTATTGTCTTTGGGCTTCAACTTTGGTCAGTCGGGGAGCATGCAAAAAGTAAGAAAATGGCTTAACTGGGACAAATTGAGAGCCCAGAGACAGACCAGCTTGAGGAGCAGCATGGGGCTCAGCAGGGACACAGCACTGCTGCCCCATGCCACAGGGAACGGCCCTTGTCAAAAAACATACCCAGCACGGCACATCACTCATTGAACAGGATTTCAGCCCCTGCAAAATGAAGTTGTAGGTTTTTTCCTCTGCAAAACTCATTTGTGGAGAAAAAGCACTGCTCTGGCTGGTCCTCAAAAGATTCAAGTCTCTGGGAGGCAACTGAATGCTTCTTCCCACAAGCTCCAAAGGGATGGCAAAAGTTCAAGGAAAACCCTTTTTTCCTAATACGCTCCACTAGGTAGCTGTAGGTAGTCCCTCACTCCATGCATAATTTTGATTTCTCACTCTTCTCAAGTACCTTAGGAAGCCCAGATTTCCCTCCTGAAGCAAAACCTTCAAAGGAAAGCACTGAAAATACCCTTGGTAATTTATACATCCATTTCTCGACATTTTCCAGCAAGCCCATCCATCACTGTTTCTCCATTTTGCCTGGCAGGTACAACAGGGGTGCAGCGTAGAATATCATTGCTGACCACAGCAAAATAAAGAATACCTGGGTACCTTTAATTATGTTGTTCTAAAATTCCTTTTATGCTATGATATGTTCTTTGCATTTCAAAGCTAACCATCCATGCAGTAAAATTAAGTACATGCTTCTAAGGGTTGCACCAAGGGCATTTTTTTAAGCAATTTACAGAAAGTTGCGGCTTTGACTTCAGATAAGCACTTTTTTCTTTCTTGAAATGCTTAACTGAGAGGATGAGTTATACTGGTCACTTAACTCAGTGCTGTTCTTTATCTGGCTCCTGCTTTTTTGTTAGATCAATACTGAATGCCACAAGACAAAAGGAAGATAATCAAATTGTTATTTTGCATTAGTTGGCCTACATGATAATGCCATTCAACTGCATTTAGGAAAATCTTTTTGCTTATATGCATTCTGATTCTGCACATAAATTAGGACCATCTCCCTTGCCAGACAGCTCCCTACAAAGCTGTGTTTGAAGGACACATTGTTCTTCAACACTTTACCCTGTAGTAACACCTACCAGAACCTTGACAACAGTTAAGCTACTTCTATACTTACATGATGTCTGTTGACTTGCAAACACCTCTGAGTGTATACACAGGGCATCCCTGGTGTAAACCCAGTGCTTACATGTGTCTGTAGGGCCATTTTATATTTATAGGGTTTCATGGTTGGCCTCCAGCTGATGCTCCAGTACAGGCTCTCCTGCGGGCACCATGTTGTATGTGCCAACCAAAGGGATATTCCAGATACCCAAGGCTATCCCAAATGGCACTGAACTACGCAGCTCAATTCTACCTCTCTTATCTTTGAAGGCAAGTTCTTCAGGAGCAGTGACCATCTCTTCTTCTTTTCACATGCAGTGCCTGTTTCTGTGGAGTCCTACAGCTAACTTGAATGGCGTGTACCTCTGTTTCTACAATAAACCCCACTAACCAGTGAGTCCTATTTAAATTAGATAACTGTCAATATAATGCTGTTATACTGCATATGTGTTTATAAATAATAAACATCAGTACTGCTTAAATTGATCTGAGTCAAGAGACAGCCAGCCTCAGTGAAGACTTTGGACTGGAGGAGACTTATATTCTTCATGAATCACTTTCCTCTCCATAAGTATTTTTTTGCCATTTTTTTCAGTGTAGTATGAAGATACAGATTGTCTGTTTTTGAGGGCCCTTGTGGACAGAAGCAATTATCTACTTGGCCTAAAAAAAATAACGGTAATCTGAAAAAAATTAATATTCTTTCCCTTCTGACATGAAATAATGAGTATGAGGAAACTCCTCCAACCCCTCAAATTTTCATGGGGTTTCCCATAAAGTCACAAACCACCTTGGTCAAAACTGGGCCTAAAATCACTGACAGTTGTCAACTTCTGGAAAGTTCAGAAGGAACTAAATTTCAGGCTCCATTATGAAAATGTATTTTAAAAAAAAACACAAGAAGAATCCACAGAGCCTTAAATTCATTTCATATCAGATTGAATTAAAGTATCTCAGTAATTAAAGACATGAAAGTTGTAATCACTAACGACAGCCTCCCACAGAGCGGCGTGGGGGTGGCAATGGCATGAGCCACCTCTCTTCACAAGCAGTTCAGCCTGGGACAAAAACATGCAGTTTGGTGACCTGGATGCGAATTCCACCACAAATTCCTCGTGGAACTCTAATGCATTATTTGCATATATTCCAACGCAGTGGGATTTGTGTGCCCATGATTCCTGTCTGCCTCCGTTTCAGCCCGTCTATGCTAAGCATAAGCAGATAATTATAACTATATAATTATAATTATAATCCACCACAAATTCCTCGTGGAACTCTAATGCATTATTTGCATATATTCCAACGCAGTGGGATTTGTGTGCCCATGATTCCTGTCTGCCTCCGTTTCAGCCCGTCTATGCTACTCATGCATAAGCAGATATTCCAGAGCACATTTTTGTGCAGTATCTGTTGAGGCTGTAAATGCATGCACCTTTCTAATTAATAGCTTATTAAAGATTATGCATATGTCATTATTAATCAGCTTAAAAAATGTGCCTTCAATTTTGCCTCTCTGGACAGGTACTCAGTAGTAACATAGGACTGCCCAAAAACATGACCATTACAACCATGGCTGTAATTAGCTATTTCCACACAAATTCTGTTGCTGTTGAAAAATTTTGCTATTTCTGACAAAATTTTTCAGCCATCTGCATTTCACAGCATATACGGATACAGTACTTGGCAGTGCAGGGGGCTTCTCCTTTTCCAAAACTAACCTACATGAATTTTCTTATCACAGAAGAGCAAAATCCAGACCAAGGCACAGGTGCTCATTTTCTTCAATTTTTCTTAGAATTTAGTTACTTCTCAAATTAACTAATGAGCTTAGTGTACGCCAAGAATTAGACCAAGGCACTTCAATTGACACCCAACAGAGAGAGACAGCACGTGGCTGCACGGGGTTGCAGAGCGATGCGGTGGGTTGGCTGAAGGTGATACAGCTGGAGGGAACACCAGCAACTGCTCCTGTCATAAACCTACTTGGGTCATCCTGAGTAACCAGCTGAAGGGAAAAAATTAGGCCAAATTCTTCCATTACTGATGTTACTTCTTCATTGGAAGCTGGAAATTATGTCATTTTTAGAAGGGGAATTTTAAGTGTTATTTCTAGCTTTTTAAGTCTCCAGTTTCCGATGAGAAACTGACCAAAAATATCTTCAGGGCTGCCATAGGATTGAATCTAAAGAAAACACAATTTTTATCTCCAAGAAAAACCCTCAGAGAGACTGCCATGAGGTGACTGTGTTTGGGAACGCTGCCGTAAGGCAGTAACAAGAGTTTTAGAAGTCGGATTCAGAAACTTCTGACAGTCCCAGACAGAGGGAGGAAAATGTCAGTCTTTTAAGACTTTGTAAAGTACTACAATTTTATGGTATTTTGAACTTATTTTGAATCTTTAATGTCAAAACTAGCTGCTTCACACACCGCATGTTAGGTGTTTTATCACCATTATCAGTAAAATGAACGTTAATAAGAGTGTCTTTTCTTTAAAATGTACTTGGCATTTTCAAAGCTCCGAAGGGGTTTTTGCCTGCAACCCTTCTGCTCCTCTTCTGGAGAGGACTGTAAGCCTTCTGCTGTTCTCCTCTTTAATCCTACAAACTGTAACAAATTAGGGGGATGGAATGAGAATGAATATTTATATGTTTATTTTTAAAATGCCTCAACATCCCCCACTGCTTTAAGTTGGGGGCACATGCTGTCAGGTCTGATTTACAAAACCAGCTTTGAAATTTCTTATTCCTTATAGAGCAAAAAGTTTAATTTTTGCAGCATTTTAATCTCTAGATCTTCAAAAATGTAAAGTTTACAGACTACTCTTGCCTTAAAGTCTTAGGAGAATAATCCATGCTCCAAACAAAAGCTGTTTTTCTCCCATGTGATTTTCTCTGCATACCTATATTTACATTGTATTTTATTCTTCTTCCAGGTCAACAGATAAGCATAAATTTTTGAAGTCATGTTATTCTGAAACTTAGCAGTGACAAGCACATGGGGGATCACTAATGAAGTAAATGCTCATCAGTATTCCCTGAGTTTATACCAGCTTAAAGACTAGAAGAGAAGGCAATATTGAACCTTTCAGCTGAATCATGTAAAGTGTTTTAGACTCAAGACAAATTCTACATTTAATTCCTATGTATAAGACTGTATATTAACAAGAAATTCTTTGCCAAATTCTTCTTCATTTGTTGGGTTTTTTTCCCCAAGAATTGGTTAAATTATTCTTAAGTCTCAGTTGGAACTTTATTCTGAAATAATAACATTTTCTAAAATCTTCACTTGGTTACCAAAATCAGCAGTTACTGATCATCAACTTTACTCCACAATCTGAATCTTTGTATCATTATTAGCACGTGAAATCTGACCTCAGTTCAACACAGAGAGCTTGCAAAATACGACAGTAGTGATTGCGCAAAGCATGAGTACTTTTACTTAAAGTTCCATTTCTATTCCAGAGAAAAAACAGAAAACTTGCAGTTCTAAAGGCAAGATTAAATGCAAAATATACAAGTGCTCTGAAAATATTTTTCATTAAAATCTATCTTAAACTTCCCCTCCTTAAATATCTTCAAACCTAGACAAGTTGAGAAATACTGCTTATTCTTTGGACCTTCAGGACCCTCAGATGAGCCAAACCAGCATTTTTTCCTTCAAATGTTATTCCTTGGAACAACATGCATGGTAGAACCCGGTGGAATAGTACTTGCTCATACACAGTGTAAAAGCTTGCATAGTTTTTTAAATTTTTTATACTTTTTGGCATATGCCCTGTCAGGAGAGGGAAGTCATGCCTCATGCTGACTCTCCGACTGTTCCATCGTGTTAGCTATGCTGTTTCATACCATAGCCAACAAACCTGACACCAAAAAGCTTTTCCATCCACAGAGAAGATGGTCTCGCTATAAAATCCTACAGCTCCTCCTAGAAAATATACAAAGGTGTATCAATGAAGTATATTTATATACTGTTAATTCATAGGAAATTTTATATTGTAATATCTGGGCAAAAATGTTAAAAGGAAGGAGAAAGAAAGAAAGTCTATTGCCATGTAAAAGAGAAGTCTCATAGCAATTTCTACTGTAGGAACTCTTGAGCTGAAGGAGGGGTTTTAAGTTCTGAAGATTTTTTTTATTTAGAAAGAACAAAAAAGCCAAAAACAGCAAGCCGCAGCTCTACACCAGCTTTCATATGACCTCTGTTTTTTAAGTTAATTTAGCCTTCTGTAAGACTGTGTCTGGAATTTGCATTGCAGAAAATTTAAATAACCCAAAACATCAAGGAAAAATCTTCTGTGTCTCAAAGAAACATCTGATGTAGAAACTTTATTTTGCTTATGAACTGGCAAACCTAATTGAAGAATTCAGGATGATAGTGACAGATTTGGACACTAACACATATCTAAGAAACAGTCTGACTTCAAAGTACAACACAAAAGCTTCTATTTGTAAATATTAAACTGAAGTATTACTAAAAAAAAAAAAAAAGAGAGAGAGAAAATCTCCTTCATTTTATTCCCTAATGAATTTCTTTGGAACAAAACTACTCACTGAAATGAGCGACTTCTTAATTCTCACAGATATGAGGGGATTTAATTGAAACATCTGTTTTAGAAAGGCTTCTGCAAATTTCCAGTTTACCAACACATGACACAATGTTTGCATCCAGTGCTTCCTTCCCAGAGCTCATGGCTGCACCTTCAGCTCTGCTCCATCACCATCCTAGACTTCAAAGCAGCCTTTTCCAGCTGTGAAAGAAACACCCTCAGGGGCCAGGAGTCCATAGGGGGGATCCAGCTTTATTGCTCCCTGCCCATACAAACACAGTTTTAGCTGCAGGTGTAAATGGCTTTTCCAGCTCTCTCAAAAGACCCATCTTGGGTCCCTTCCTGCCCTAGGAGATCTCCAGAGGAGACCTCAGCCAGAGGACAGGTAAATCTCAGCAGCTGCTCTTTAAGGGGCTGAAGGTCCTGATCGCTCATGGGAATTACCTCTTCTCCTTCAACACCTCGCTAGCTGCCTGTCCTTCTGGCTGACAGACCTGGTTGCCCCACCAGCACACATCTCCAGACACAAGATCTTCTCTCTTCCAGTGCCTGTGCTGGTCTTTCATTTTCATAATGGCACTTAATTATAGCAAAAGTGCCTGATCTCCTTTTAACCAACAAAATCTTAATCAAAATGACTGTTGCAGTATGTTAGGTCACTAATTACTAAAATGTTATCGGATCGGAAACCTAAAGTGAATCTCACAATAATAAATAAAATTTAGAAGATGGCATTAAAATTGACATAATCATTGTCAGCCTACTAGTCTTAGTTGTCCAAGTGCCACCTATGCACATGGGATTAAGGAAGAGAAGATCAGTGGGAGTTGCCTATCACCATGCTAAATCATAAAGCCACCAGTTATTTTGTGCTAATTGAACGTGCTTAAATATTCAAGAAGCCTTTCTGCCATAGTGGAGAGACCATCTAAGCTTGCTGTCAGTGCAGTCATTAACAGTGCAATCACATGTTTTCAGAAACAGTTTTGAAATAACCAACAAAGGGTGCAAACCCGTGGTCAGATGTGATCCCATTCCAGCAGCTGAAAGAGTCACCATACATCAGTGGATCTGCTGTAACCTTCTGTGGGTTCCTACCCAGCCCTCATTAACTGAGTTCACTGGAGCACAAAAGAAGTCAGTGTGCAGCACCTTCCCCTTCCCAGCACGGCTCCGAGGGCTGCTGGGCAGCAACAGGCAGCACAAAGCAGCTGCAGAGCAGCCTTGCTATTGAAACCTGAGAAAAATCCAGATATCCTTTCAACCTCCCTTTAGAACATAAACTTCTGCTGAGCGTATGCACAGCAAAACTGTTATTTCTCTGGTTATTAGAAGTTATTTATCAATTACACCCAGCATCTGCAGCAGATTTTAACAATTACTCCAGTTTTACTACTTGGGTCCATCCACATTTATCATCATGCTGCTACTGTATGCATTAAACATGCTGTACATTCCTCCAGCAAGTAGGGGATTCTACAGAGAAATGATGCATCCAATAAGCCCTAGAGTCAGCCTCGAGAACGCTGTATTATCAAGTTCCCTAATAAGATCATTTGATACATGTTGATTACACTCAACCACACCAGCTTTCATTTGATCGGGCAACTTGGATCATATCTTGCCTTGAGGGAAAGAAGGGCAAAATCTCTGTAAGTCGCCACTAAATATAAAGCTACATTATTAAGAAACATAACTCAAACTCCTTCAGCAGAGACAGAGCCAGACAGATTTTCCAGCTCTGCGGCATTTCTCACCGAAAGGCAAGCAAATCAATCAAATGTGGTTGGACAGGGAAGATTTTCATTAGATGTCTTGCTTAGCTTTTGAATCCCTACTCTGTTCTTCACACAGCAATGGAGATCATAATTACATCAGTTCATTACTTTGGCAATACAAAGATAATTATAAATTATTCATATTTGTATTCCTTTGCAGAATATATTTCCTTCAAATTTTAGATCATTCTATCTCTTTAGGACAGGTGAATACAAATAAGACAAGTCCTGGCTAAAAACACAATAGTACTTCAAACACAGAACTACCACAGTAGGTTTTTTTTGTTCAAGAAAACCAGGCATAAATGCTAAACATTATTCAATGGGATATTGTTTTTTAAAAATGCAAGCCATAAAAAGTATCTAGGGAAATAAAGTGAAATAATCTGGATTGCCAAAACCACTATTGACAAAGACCAAAAATAAATTAAAATGTGAAATTAGAAGGAAGTAGTAATTCGAAAGTAGAACGTTTATAAGCAATTCTCAACACAGTAGTAAATGAAATATGTGGGATCCCAAAGGGAATTCTCTGCAGCTTCTCCCACGCACAAATACTGCGCTTCCATCTCTGCCCTTACTAAGCTCTCTGCTCTTGCTAAGGAATGGAGACAGGAGGGAACAGGGCCAGGAGCAACTCTTCCCTCCTGGCTGTGGTGCCATTGACAAAGGGACAGAGATGGTGAAATGGTAACAGGAACAGGGAGAAATACATAGGCAATATCATTCTACAGGTTGTCTGAGACCCTAAATCTGACTAACAGCTCATAGGATACCTGAAAATTTGGCAGCAAATATTAAATCTAGATGAAGCTTTAGAGGCCATTCAAGTTCAGACTTCGGAGTTTTTTTGATATACTTTGCCCACCAATGGTCCTTCCACAGTCAGGTATGATTTATCATAGAGGTAGTTGCCTTACTTAAATAACATAATTGTATTTTAATATGAGAATTTAGAATTCATCTATCCAGTGACTCTGTCCTCTTAAAAATCAATGGGAACATCTGCCACTTTGTTTTAAAAAAGAACAAGACTCGGGTTTCAGAAACTGATCATATAACAATGTGTGACACTCCTTCTCTGGGTCACGTTGTTGAGGTAACTTTTACTGTTAGCAAAGAGTCCTTAAGTTAGATATATACAGTGGAAGAGGAGAGAGTCAATATTTATTGGCTAATACACACAACAGGTAACTAGGATGAATGAGCAATTATGCTAAGGATTAAAATTTTCTCCACCCAGATGAGACACTTGATGAGTCGGTGCTGACCAGAGAATTGTCATTTGGTGGAAAATGGGACACTCCTTCATTTTGCTGAGTTTCCATCTTCTGATTCTCTTTTTTCTTAGGGTTTTCAGAAACTGTTATGGCAGCACTTTGCCTCTTGAATATTGTTGTATTTCAGCTGGGTACTGAAAAGAGATAAGAATCTTCAAGGTCTCATCGTCTTTAATTCCTCAGAAGCCTTGCACAAGACGTTTAAGTTTCCTCTGCCTCAAAGCCCACCGTAAAAGGGAGTCAGTAGTGCTGAAGCGTTCATCGTGTTGGCATGTGGCAAGAATTTGACCATTTCTTAATGTGGCTTTTGTAAATGTAAATTGTCACCTACAGAAAATGTTAAATATCACAGAACTGACTCAGAAAAAAACATGCAAGAAAACTGCTGAAAAGACCTTTTGATTAAATAATGGTTGTGGAACTAGGTCTGTTATTAAAAAGATAAAACCAGTCTATTATCTAGCTTTTGTAGCCATCAATGTTCCCCATAAATCATAATGAATAAAATAGTTACATAAAATAATACTGAATGTAGAAGAGTTATGAATGTAATTTTAGTATTACTTCTTTCTATCTTCATTTTCTTGGAAACTTTTTATCATGTTTTTTTAAACATCATTTTGAGAAAACACTTGAGAAGCAGAAATTTAATATTTTCAAGCAACCCCCCTTACTGAAAAGTTACAGTATTTTATCTCTTTCCTCCCCTTTTCTTCTGAAAGCTTCATCAGCTCAGCTCATTACCACTACCTTTTGATCTACTTGAGAGTTCTCTGCTGGAAGTAGGATGAAAAATACAGTAAAAAGAGAAAAAGTGAGCACAAAGTAAGGTACGATCCCACAAGACACAAATTCTTCCATCCTTTTCAGTCTCCTTCTAGTTAGCTGGGAGGGGATATTACTGACAATTCTGCTGCCATTGCCAGTACTGTTAATTTTCACCTTTTTCTACTCTGTAAAGTAAGTAAGACTATTTTACAACACAGCTCTACCTTTGCTACATCTTGAAAACTCCCAGTAATCTCTGATGATGATGACAAGAACTTTGATGCTTCCACAAATACCTCTGGCATAAAACCATATATTTGACATCTTCAACCCTAAAGGTATAAGGTGATCAGTTACAGCCTGGGTATTTTCTTGGAAACACTAACTATGATGATAAAGAAAAAAGAAAAAAGCCATTTGTGTGGTATACGGTGAATCGATACTCTGCAGGACTGGGCCCACTAATAAAACAAATATCTAGGGCCTCATGCCATTATGCATTAGGAAGGCTGATAACTGATTAATGATGTATACAGTCTCAACAATTTACTTTTACTGAACATTTTTATATACAATGCCCGGAAATATTTCCATTATGAATCTTAATGGCAGAAACAGACTGTATCTGTCTTATACTGACTGTCATCTGCTGTGCGTTACTCCGTGTCAGAGGGGGCAGTCATTACTGTTCAAGAAAACCAACTTTACTAGACAGATAGACAAGAGCATCTACACATTACATTGAAAAACTGCTATCCAGCCTTTCCCCCTTAAATATTTACAATTTGCATTTATCTTTTTACTCTTCCAATATGCAACTTTTTTGAGCTATTTCCTCTAAGATGTTTTATTGTTTGTTTACAATAATTTAGCTACTTTATCAACCACTTAGATGATATTTTCACACAGCTACTTCATCTGGAACACGTTTTCTTTGATGTCTATTAATCTACATAGCACTTTCTACAGAAGAACTGTAGCTGTTCAATAATTTAAACTTTGACATTATGAGACGTTGTCAAACATTCATAGTACTATTCTGGAGAACCCTTACATTACCACATACTACTCTATATATTGTATACCAGTAGGTATTCAACATTTCACTTTAAAAAGTTAAAGCATAAATGCTAAATTTATAAGTGTGCGTGATCACACGGGTCATCATTAGAAGCATTTATTAAATAGAAGCAAAAAAATGTGCTAAACTGTTATGTTAGTAATTTCATTCCTTTGCTCTAAATCTAGAAAACATTAAAGACTGATCTGTGAGGTTTCAGACATGGACTGTCTGCTTTCTCCACAGAAACACCACAGAAGAAATACTGCAAAAATAATGAGCACATTGCATTGCTCTTCAAAAAATAACTGAGCTGAGCAAGAAGAAGGCTTAAGAATTGTTAGTGTTTTTAAAAATACTGTACCATAAAAAATAAAATTCTGTCCAAAACCCACCGTATCAGTCGCAGGCACTTTTCCAAAGTCTCGCAATGCATTTTTTCTGCAGTGTGTGCAGCATTCATCAAATGAGAGTATACAGTACTTTTTTGATTACAGTTTAAAAATGAAACATAAAAATCTTGAGTCTCAAATGTGTTTTTTTTTCATTCAAAGTCATTCTTTTTTATTGCTATGGCATGTAAGTCATCTCAGCTTTATTTTGTATGGCTTTGTACATAGACTACTCTAAGGGTGACACATGCAGAAAAAAACATGTTTATAACTCTTTCTCAACCAGAGAAATAAGTTTTTGAAAATCCTGCAGTGATGATTTTTTTTCTTCATCAAAATTTAGTGCTAAATGATTTTCAACTTCAGATCTGGAGATATAAAAATATGTTTCAGGGGGGAAAGGGGATAGATTGGTTGAAACTTAAAAGCTTTTTCAACTATTCTGTGCAAAAATGCAAATATGCTCTATAAAAGCTGTTTTAATTACAGAAATCTTCTTAGGTATGGTGACCCAAATTCTCAGTTGGCCCAGCTCTCTTGCAGTATCAGGAGAGTTACTTCAGCAAGCAATTTTATGCATAACACTCATTCTGAACACTGCCTGAGACTATAAATACATCTATTTTGTGTAGTGCCAATCCAGTAAAAAAATTACGGAGCCATGCTAGGAACACAAGGCCAGGTAAAGAACAAGTCTCTCACTTCCAAAGCTATCATATAAAATAGAGAAAGGATCTGGTGTTATCTCTTGCAAGCTGACATGGTTCCCCAGCACCTGACCTTGGGAAGTTGGCAGGGACCAGCAAGATCCTTGACTCCAAGCACCGCAACTGTAGCCCTACCCGGGGCTTCAGCTGGTGCTTTGGATACACAAACAGCTTAATTCAATGTCTCTGAAGCTGAATCCAAATTTAACTTGTCTCCCTTGGGATTGCTATAGTGACGTTACAAGATTTCAAGTCAACATGTATGACAAGAAACAACTGAAAAGTCAAAAATTCTTACAGAAGTAGAGAAAAAAAAATAGCAGTTTAGCTCTAATTCATGAAATACATCTCTTTCACAGAATAACCACCAAGTCAATGGCTTGGTATTTAGTACTAGATGTTGAAAACTGCAGGTGCCCAGCAATTAACAAGGGGCCTAAATTCCATGGCCATCTAAAATTATTTTTCTTCATTCCTTAAGAGATCACAGATCTGAACAGTGCTTAGCATCATAATTCTGATGATGCTGGTAAGGTTATTTGAAACTATAAAATATTGCCAAAGAGCCTCATATCTTAAGATGGCATTGGCTGCTTGATGGGTTTCTTCACTAAACACGACCTCACTTGGGATGCAACTAGTGTCACCAGAGACTTCTATAAATCACTGAGAGGAGAGAAACATCCGAAGAGCTTGGAAAACAAGGGAGAGGAGCAAATATTGTGAAAACAGAAAAATACCAATATTTCCTTTAATTATTTTATGGATTTGTTTTCACTGAGCTTTTGTTTGCTCTCTGCAAATATTTGCATAATCAAGTTTCAGAGGCATTAATGTTCCCAGAAAACACATTACAGCTGCTGAATTATAAAACTGAGATTTTTCAAACTCCAGACTAAATCTATACAAAAAAAATGTACTCATGGATGTAAACTGAGTTGTTACTGAAGGCAGCGGGGGGGGGGGTATTCACACCAA
>NW_015090831.1:7023325-7033944 GCF_001431845.1 Calidris pugnax | reverse complement strand
GGGGGGGGGGGGGGATTCTCAGCTCAAAAATTCTTATAGAGAAAAAGAGTCATGGGTAGCATATACTTGGTCTTTAAACAGACAAATCCCTGGTTGTATTGACTTCCAGAAGTCAGATACCTTTGTGTGAAAAATCAGTAGAAAATATTTATTGTATGAGCACAATCCCATCACCTCAGGGTTGAAAGCCAAAATCAAACCAAGTCTAAGAGCTGCGCACACAAGGAGGGTATGCACGATGTGCCATCAACAGCCATGCCTCCTCAGGTGACCAGAGTAGCTCTGAGCTATCCACCCTTCTTCCTCTTCTCATCACTCAGTCTTTTCCTGCCACTTGTCATCCTTTATCTTTCTCCTCCTTTTTCCCCACAAAAATACTGCTGCCCCAGGCTTGGCTGAACACAGCTACACAGGGACTAAGCCAGAGCTGATTCCCTCCAGTCTGTCCAGCAGCTGGACATCATCTCATTTTATGCCACGGTCGTTCACTTGCTCACGGCTCTCCCATGCCACCAACCTACCAATACTCACACCCAGAAGGAAACGCAAAGCCACAAACCCCTTGCGCTATCGCACAAAGGGAAATAAAACAAAGGACCTCAGCTCCCCTCGCCACGGTGCAAAGGTTACTCTGACCCTTGGGCGAGCTGGGTCAGCATGGCAAGGCAGCAGAAAGTTTCCTCCCATCTCTGGAAGAGGAAGAGTTAATCGAAAAAGTTTGCCTTAATTCCACAGGTAAATGGAATTAAAAACAGGAGCAGTATCTCTCCCTGGATGACTGCTGGAGGTAACAGAGCTTGTGAGCCTACTCCAAACTCCAGTCTTCCAGTTTTCGGCTCCTGACATCAGACATTGTGTCCTGTACCAAAAAAAAGGTCAACTAAGTAATTATTGATATGTGTATAAATTACAGCAGGAAAACCTTTAGTCAATCATTCCAGCACTGCTAAAATGCTTTTATGGGTTTGGATTAGCAGGAAGGGAGAGGAAAGGATCCTTACAAGCAGCAGAAACTAATATGTCCCACAAGAGACCAACGCAGAAGCACAGAAATTTCCTTCCAACCTCACAGAAGGGCAAGGTTAGGACAGAGACTGAATCAACAGATTATTGTGCTGCCCAGTGCCACACACACTGGATTTGCTTGTTTGGCTAAAATGTGAGGCAAAGCTCAAAAGCTTTGTGGGTTTGATTCTTTTCAGCATTCAGGAGCTGCGATGGTAGTCTCAGAACATGTCGGAATTTATTTATACTGACAAGGGGCAAACAGGATAAAGAAAACAAACAAAAAGGCTCCTCCTTTCCCTAGATTTCTCCAAAAAGCTCAAGTAAGCCCAAAGTCTTCCCTGCTGTTCAGTGGGACCAGCCTCCACTCAGGTTTTGGGATGAGGGTCTGCGTGTCCTCATCAACAGCCCGTAGCGTTGAACTCAGAGGGACCGGTGTGTGCCAATGCTCCTGAGGTGCACACAGAGACAGGGACACAGCAAATGGACACAGCAAAGGGACACAGCAAAGCCACCACAGCCAGAAAGCGAAGCCAGCAACCGCCCCAGCCTGAGGAGGCAGGAGGGGATGGACAAGCCATTGAGGAGGGGGCATCAGGTCTCACACGTCCTCCCCTCCTCTAGCCAGGATGATGAAATAAAGGAAAAGAGAGGCAGGTTTTGGCTCTCGGTTATCACGCACCAGGAATTATAAAAGCTATTTTTTAACATGATGCTCATGTCTGCAGGTCATCTCTGCAGCAAATATGAAGAGAAGTGTGTGTGGCATTAAATCCCGTGCTGGCAGACTGATGCGGCTTTCAAGCTGAGTAAGTGTTTAATGCTCTAAAGGGAGGGGAAAAAAAGATTTCTTTCAGATAAATTGCTTAATTGGGAAGTCAGGAATTCTCCTGCCTAAGCAATTGATTTTACAAAAGAAAAAAAGTTTATCTCAGAATCTAAACCTGCTATTCATCTATAATATCCAGGGGAAACTGAGCAAATGGATGGACACTCGCCTTTATGTTTCTGAAACAACAACTTTATAAACATAAATAAGGCTAATAAACTGATATTATGTAAATAAAGTTTCTTCATGCCCCAACTGTTGTACTGAAGAGTAAATCCAGCACCCGATGCACCAAGTTGCCAAATCATTTCCGCCGTCAGCAGGGCATGGGGAAATGGGGTCCCTGGAGGTGCACTCAGCCCTCACCACTGACTTGCAATGGTTTTGGAGACCAGCTTCTCTTAAGCTTAATAGGCTTTGGTGTATTGAATCACACAGTGCTGGAGATCCAAGGGCAAAGCTCCAGTACCTTTCCACGCCTGGAAAATTCCCCCACCTTACACAGGAACGTGAATGGAGCATTCACTGTCCCCAGTGCAACCACCAGGCACAGGCATCTCCTCCTGCTTTCTCCTTCTCCCATAAAAAACCCTCAGCAGGTCTCGGTTTCATCAGCACAGAAAATGCTTGCATCTCACTTACCCATAGGGTGAGAAAACGGTCTACCTACTGCACCTACAGGTGAAAACCAGGGTTCTCTGATGAACACCTGCAGGACACATCACCAGCCATGGGACTAACCCTTGGACAAAGCACAATTAGCACAAAGAAGAATTAGGGTCACTGAAACAGTCAGACACGACGCTTGCCCAGGAGTCAGCAGCAGGAGGAGGAACAGGATTAAAGAACAATTTAAAGAACAGGCTCGCCTTTGAAGACAAAGTTCATCTTTTTAATGATATAAACTTTCAAGCAAATTTGCTATTAAGTGCTAGCATGTTGTAGTTTTCTCAAGCTATAGGAAAATAAAACAACTTAAGTGTCGTCCTTTAACATAACAGCATCAATTCTTCCATGCTTAGCAACCCATAAGCACCTCTGACGTTTGCTACTGTAAATCACAGGAGCTTGCACACTTTAGTTACGCAAATAGCTTTCATTTTGACTTCTCCACAATTGCGTTAACATAAAAATTCTTAGAAATCTGCAAGCAGAAATGTCACTGCATTACTATACCTGACACCACTTATTTATAAAGATAGCTCAGGTTTTACAATAAATAATAGGCTTATTGTTATTATCAGAATATTCATTTTATAAATCAATTAAAACCTTACAGAATAAGTTTCAAACAACTTATAATTTTGAAAAGCCTAAGAATTTAACACCTACGTACTGCTATTGCCTCTTATAGTGCTAAATACAGATAGCTAAATTTGGAAAAAGATTACCAAAATATTATCTTTTTATGCTTCCAAAACATTTTTTAAGGGGAAAATTTTGCATAATCCTTGTCATAACTTTTCCAACAATCTCATGGCTTTGGCTTTTTTTTGTTACTGCTTCTATGTTGCTACACTAATCAAGAGACCTAATTTTAACTAACTCTGCAGTTAAGTTTTTCTAGATTTCTTTCTTCTATTGACTATCTCTTCCAAATAAACATATATGTATATAAAGTAAATAAAACTAGGTGTAGAAAGCTTATTTAAGGTGGGGAAAGCATTGGTTTTTTCCCCAGCATGAAGTTTGTGGACACTGTGCTACCTCACGTCTGGGGACCACGCTAAGATAACATTGCAAACCTCACCTCCGACACTTCTCAATAAAAGTATGTGATATCTGTCTCTTGGCTTCTCTTTAAGGCTGTGACCTTCTGTAACAACTTTAGTGCGACCAGCTAGATCTAGCAATGTAATCTAATCTTACCACCAAAGCCCTAATAACATCTTCTTAGCCAAAGCTAAAATACAATACTCCATCCTAATCTTTCTTGACTTGCCAGCTGCCTTTTAGCAGCCAGGCTCACTCTGAGATCCCATCCTCCTGCGACTCCTGTGTCTCTGCCTTCTCCTGCCAAGCTGCCATCACCGCCTCGAGGTGTCCTTCAGACAACATCTCCGTTTCCTTCTCAACTTTCTGTAAAGCTTCCACAGGGCTTACCCTCCACATCCTTTTCCCTCAGTAAGGTCACACAAGCTCAAACTGAACAGACATCTCTGTTGTGGAGTCACAAACAGCTTCAATTTCAGTCTCCCTCTTCCCAAGCTAAAATTTCAGATTATTTTTCTGATATATCCTGTGCAAGTGCTGCTGGCATACACTGTGCCCGAGCCTTGGACCTATGCTGACACTGAGCCACTCCTTACAGCATGAACTTGGATTTGATAGCATCTCTCTCCCTTTCTCTGATTTTTTTAATAGTACTGTGGGGTTTTTTTACTAGTACTGGTTTTGTTCCAATTGGTACCAATTGAAAGTCACCTAAATAAAACTAATCTTGATGCTACCTCTGACATAGAGCAATTGTTTCTTCATAGACTGGAAGGGGAAACCAAACAGAAGTATTTCAAAAGGTTTTTTTCCTCATTCCTGCAGCCCTTTATTTGTAATTGTGCATCTTCTTACGATGAAGGAAGGGTTGATTTTGAAAGGAAAAGGTACTGGTTATTCCCTGGTAGTACAGAAGTTGTCAAGGAGAGCAGAACAATACCGAAAGGTAATATGCGGAAATGGGAAGATTTACAAGCTGTGATTAGTTTTTCAAATTTCCATGAGGAGACCTCCAGCTTGTTCTCCCCTTGCATACATATGTGTCATCATGTCCCTATTTTTGGTCTGCAAAATATTAATCAATCACACCAGCAACTTCACTCAACCCAAATGTGATGAAAACTGGTTTGCCAGAATGGCAGAAAAGCAACTGCAGATGAAGGGGATGCAAAAGAGCCCAAAATTTTTTCAGGGAACAAGACTCGAGGTGTTGCTATCATGCTCCAAAGAGACTATCACTACTCTCTTTGACTAGTGCTATAATCACTTTTGGTGTCCCTGAAGTGGTCCCTACACGCCTTCAGACAGTCTCAAGAACAGGATAAACACAAGTGTGTTGTACATCTCCTCAGCATTTACGAAAATAGAAATATTTACTTCATTCTAAATGTCCATTTTGAGATGGCTACATCTAGAACACCTCTAGATGGACCTCCCATCCCATTGCCAGCCTGTGTCCAGCCTCCACTGCCACCTCTGCATTGCTCTTCCCAGGAGCTGTGGTTCCACATGTGGGAATACAAACATGTTTCCACATGGCACGGCAGTGCTCTAATCATCTAATGCCCTAAACATGCAAACCTATTAGTTTTAAAGGACGAGTCTTTTTTTGCATTATTAAGCTGCCATGGACTGCCTTCCTAACAATGACACAGCCCTGTATTACTTGTGCCCTTTGTTACCTATTATCCTGGATAAATCATAATTGAACACTCACGGAGATTATCTGTTAGTGACTTGCTTCTGATGTAATGGATTTCCGCAATGCCGTTCTCATTTTAAGGGATTTATTTCCCAAACAGCTGGCAGACTTGAATGAATCCCATACCTGTTTTTTGCATGTCCTCTGGGCATTTAAAGCTCTCCCTACCTGAAGTTTCAATGTGGAAAGGATTATCGAGCAGCTTTTATGAACAGGGACAGGTATATATTAGTATATCTATCTCTTTAGGAGGAGGTGTGTGTATAGCAGTTTGCAGGAGCAGGTCTTTCCTGCTAAGGTGCACGTTTGGTGTAAAAATCTTAGTTGCTGTAAACACACAAGTAAGTCCACAGGGAACACAACAAACCCCCTTTAAATATGCACTTCTCCACCTAACTGTAAATAAGAAAACTATTAGTAAACCACTATTCATCAATTAGTGAGTGCTAACACACTACTACAATAAACCTGAAATGTAAAAATTCCTCATACTGTCCCTGGATACTGATGAAACTTGCTGCAGAATTTCTGCTAAGGACCTATCTGCACTTGCCTTTTACAGTTTACAATCTAGAAGCTAATGAATAAATAAAAGTGAAAGGAAGGCAAGGAAGAAGGAAGAGTAGAGTATAAGGGTATAACGTACATATTATATTACACAGTAATTATGTGCTTCTGAAATGCCAATTAGTAAGTCCTTCCATGATCCAGCTCATAGCCAGATCAATATTAGGTTGATAACAGCAGAGAGTCATGATCTGGTAGAGAATGTTGTATTATTAAAGAAGATAGGAAGCCACAGAAATATTAGCTTAACTCCTCTTTTTTTTTTTTTTTTTTAGGTGCAAATTGTAGTCCTGACTGTGTTAAGAGCAAGACAGAGGTATTTCTGTGCCGTGGTCCCTGTGATTTCAGTACAAATGTTTGGTTAGAATGGCAGACCCTAGCCAGCCAAGATTGTAATTTTTTTTCTATATCTGGGTTGTGGGGTGGTTTTTTTTCCTTTTTTTCCCTCCAAAGAACACAAGCAATTTTTTAGCAGATTTTGTCTCTGTCAGGAAAAAAATAATTTGGCCATCAGTGCAACATGAAAGTGCACCACAACAGAGTGATTCCCCTAGAAGAGCTAATTTACTTGCCATGTTGACAAGATGAGCCATGAGTGTGAAGAATAAAACCAGGTTCATTGCCCTGGGGGGGCTCCTGAAGTCAAGGCTGTAATGATACAGAAATAAGGCAGGTATTTAGCATTCCCAGCTAGACCCTAAAAGTTTTTCTTACAGATCTCGGAGTGAAAGATCATTATTCATAGTAGTGTCAGCAAGGTGGTAAGATTTGCAATCATTTCAGAAAAGCTGTAAAATGGCTTCAAGGTAAAAGAAGGTTTTATTAGGAGATTTTGCATTTTATCCAAGGGGTTTGATATCTCTGGGCTTTTTTCCTTGCTTTATATTAGATTTCCTCTGTTAACTTGTTTCTCCATCCACCAAAACTGCTTTGGATGCAGTGCACTCAGTCCTCAGTGTGCAGGGATGCAAGAAGTTGCACCCTTCCCTCCAAAGATGGATGTGAGAAAGGGATGGGATGTCCCCTACGTGCGGGCACCAGCCCCCCTGCAGTCCCAGCTGCTTCAAAGCAGGAGCCATCATGGATAACGTTTGCACAGTTCAATTTACTGGACAAGAGCATCATTCTACCTTTTCTTATGTGGATTCAAAAGTTTATGCTGCATCACAGGGCAGTGAATACCTGATTCAAAAAACATTAAGAAGTAACATCTCATTGATCATAACACACAGGGGCTGAGATGTCACGGGTCCCTGTGCTGGAGAGAAACAAAGTATAACAAAAAGAGAAGTGTTTTCATAGATCTCATTCCAGTAGGTGTGAAGTTTTCCTGCCACTTTTTTTTCTTGAATTTTCATAATTGCTGAAACTAAAACTGTTTCTTGACAAGTTGTGATTAATAAGCAATTTATATTTGTCTGGTCACTAACAACCTATTTTACCTATTTTTAAAGTGATTTCCAATACAAGATTCTCATTATCATAGGGCAGTTACTGCTCACCTATGGTGATAAATACTTTCTCATGGAGTATCCATTTGCCTACCATGGAAGCACTTGAAACTATTTATAAAACACATTTTACACCTGACACATTAAATTAAGAGCAGAAAAATGAGACAATTTTCTAATGGCATCAGTATTACTGTGTTGGTTGTAAAATGGACTCATGTCTAGAAGGCTCTGATTCATGTTCTCTCTTTTTGAAGATTATTGACTTGTCTGGGTCTTTTTTTTTTTTTTTTAATGGCATATTGATATTGGTGGTTGTTCCTGTTTTGGCTTAGAAGTCCAGTCAAATGAATTTAATAAATGTTGCTGTCACTGAAAAATTAACATTGGCTGTCCCAAACGTAAGAGGGGAATACATCCCAGAGCAAGTACCACACTGCTCTCTGTTCTCGGGTACTTTCATAGATAGACCTAGAGAGGACGAAATGGTTTTAAGCAATTTAATATTATATATGCTGACTCTTTGAAGTGGGCCAGGGCAATTGTAATTCATCAATTCCAGTGACCTTGCCCGTTTGAGCATGAACTAACTGGCCATTTATGGTGTAATGGATACGGTTACCCATTACACAGCCGGTCATTAGAGCCACAGGTCAATCTCCACCTCCTCCCCGACCCTACAGACATTCTGCACTACTGATTATACACTGCGAAGTGTAATGCGGCCGATAGAAAAATGACAGTGCTAATATTAGATTCATACTTTTAATCCCCTCCTGCCTCAGCTCTAAGTCATGATTTTTATTCCCGGCACTAACTGGATAAAGCCCAACTGACAGTTTGCTATCCCCATGTGCAGGTCAGCTGCTCCTTCTCAGAAAACAAACAAACCCCAAACTCTCCAACTTCACCCATGAACGAAGCAAAGCCCCAGCAGGTTTTCTCGCCGCACGCAAACCTGCACACAACTCGCACTGGGCAGCCCTGAGTCACCGACAGCAAAGCACTAAAGTGAACTTTTCAGCATTTTCACAGCATTTTATGAAACGAAATAGCTGGTATAAAATTTCTTGATGTATTTTCAGAATCAATAATCAAATACAGTCACTGATTGCATTATTATTATTTTATTTCAGGAAGACCCACTTATTCCTGCAGAGATACTTCCTAGCAAATACAAATCTGTTTAGGGATTTCATTTTATCACTGTAGAGCAGAGTCACCTCCGCTAGAAAGTAGTTTCCAATCAATGCAAAGGCAGGACGGTGTCAGAGGCTGGGGAACAAGGCGAGAGCCCGCTATTATCCCAGGGTCTTCCCGCATCACCCTCCTCCCCGCCCGGTCACAGCACCCACAGCATCTCTCACGCCCGAGGGCACCAAGACCAACAAACACGCTGCCTCGTATCGTCCTGGGTCCTTCCGACCGGGCACCGGCAACACCACGACTAACAAGCCCGTTTATACGCTGTATCCTTCAACCACCGCCTGTAGCCGTGCCGTTACTACGAGAGAAACGCTTCGGGAGGCAACGACAAGCTCCGTGCCCAGTAGCCACCTCCTCCTCCAGGGCAAACTTTTGGAAGGGACCGGCGAAGGGACCTGGAGGTGCCGCCCCGAGGGCAGCGGAGCGCCGCTCCCGCGGAACCGCAGCGCACGGCGAAAGCACCGGGGAAAAGTTGCCCGCAACGCGCCCCCCCGGCTCCGCTCCCAGCCCCGCCACGGACCGGCCGAGCCCCGCCAGAGCCCGCCGGTGCCCGGGCGCCGGTCCTACCTTCACGGCGCGGGCGGACTGGCACTGGACGTGGTGGGACACCGTCGCCGTCTGGTTCATGTTGCCGGTGGCGCTGCGGGCTGCGGCGCCGGGCGGGCACGGGGTGGGGAGGTGCCCGCGGCTCCCGGTGCCTTCAAGCAGCCGGGGGATGGAGGGGCTCAATCCGGCTGCGGCCCCGGCTGCGGCAGCTCCGCACCCCGGGGCGCCGCCACGGCTCCGCCCGGCGGGGGCCGCCCGCCCGCCCCGCCCAGCCCGGCACCGCCCCGCACCGCCCGCCGGTACCGGGACCGGGGCTCACCGGCACCGGGGCTCACCGGGGCCGGGGCTCACCGGGGCCAGGGCTGAGGGGACCGGTGTGTGCCCAGGCGATCCTCGCCGCCCTCGCCCCCGGAGCCCGGCAGCAGAGGCTGAGCGAGATCAGCTCCCCCCCCTCCCCGCAAAAGCCAAACCCCGCCTTGCTCCTTTGCCGAAATTGATAAAATCGCAAGAGAAAGTTTGCAGTGGCGGCTTTTTCCTCCCGGTCCCCCGGCATCGCTTTCCTTTCCCCGTTCCCTCCTGCCGCCTCTCCCGTCGGCTCCATCCCCCTGCGGATTCGGGATACGGGCATTACTATCTAAAGCAGGTACGAGGCACAAGCATCAGCCGCACATCCACTGCCCACGTACACGGAATTTCCAAATTCCCTGGGCTTTTTGAAGTGCTGCAGCAGCTCCCTGCTTCCCCACAGAGCAGAAGAAATGCAGGTCTGATTAAACTTTTACCCAAATAACTTTTTTTGTTTGTGGGGAAGTTTGCGGTACAGTCTAAAAAATCTATCCCCTCCAGACCCATGAGCAGGACTTGCCAGAAACATATGAAATGTTCTTTCCGTGGGCCCAGCCCAGAGCTGGCATCAAAGCTAGAGGATTTTGGGATGGAAGCTGGTAAGTTCTGTGAGCAGATTGTCAGACCCCAGGCTAATAATGAGCAAGCAATATTTTCTATATACATAATGTTCTTAGATGATCTCTTACTTTAGAGAAACCTCGCAGTAAAGCAAGACACAGTGTACCACACACCAAGGTGTTCCTGGGGCATCTTTGAGGGGTGCATGAAACTGCAGCCGGGGCAGGTAAAGTCAGTTCAGGAGAAAGCAAAGAAGAAAAAGGACAGACTAGAGCCAGAAGCCACAGGCACAAATCTCCCAAAGAAACTGCTGACTTGGAGTCTCTCCCTGTGTGAGACTCCAGCTTCAGGCGTTTCTGAAGCATCTGTTATTTCAAGAGGGAAGTTGTTGAGTACTATTTGATACTGTATCAAAAGCTACGCTCCCGGCGGAGGAAGCTATTGCTCAAAAATAAAATGGGTTTTAAAAATTCGGACCCCAGGTTGAGCTCGTTCTCTAGTTCTGTTGCTTGAGTTTTTCCCCTGTTCTTCTTCCCCCCACACCTTTATTTTTAGGTAATTTGAAGAAAATGTACAAAGCGTGTGTCCAAAAAGTAGGGAGGTAAGAAAACAAAAAAAAAAAGTCTTGTCAAAGACTTCAAGCTGTGCTTAGAGTAGCATGAAGGAACGCCATGTGGGCACTCACCCCCTCCAA
>NW_015090831.1:6912169-7022908 GCF_001431845.1 Calidris pugnax | reverse complement strand
GCCCCGCCAGAGCCCGCCGGTGCCCGGGCGCCGGTCCTACCTTCACGGCGCGGGCGGACTGGCACTGGACGTGGTGGGACACCGTCGCCGTCTGGTTCATGTTGCCGGTGGCGCTGCGGGCTGCGGCGCCGGGCGGGCACGGGGTGGGGAGGTGCCCGCGGCTCCCGGTGCCTTCAAGCAGCCCGGGGATGGAGGGGCTCGATGGCATTACTATCTAAAGCAGGTACGAGGCACAAGCATCAGCCGCACATCCACTGCCCACGTACACGGAATTTCCAAATTCCCTGGGCTTTTTGAAGTGCTGCAGCAGCTCCCTGCTTCCCCACAGAGCAGAAGAAATGCAGGTCTGATTAAACTTTTACCCAAATAACTTTTTTTGTTTGTGGGGAAGTTTGCGGTACAGTCTAAAAAATCTATCCCCTCCAGACCCATGAGCAGGACTTGCCAGAAACATATGAAATGTTCTTTCCGTGGGCCCAGCCCAGAGCTGGCATCAAAGCTAGAGGATTTTGGGATGGAAGCTGGTAAGTTCTGTGAGCAGATTGTCAGACCCCAGGCTAATAATGAGCAAGCAATATTTTCTATATACATAATGTTCTTAGATGATCTCTTACTTTAGAGAAACCTCGCAGTAAAGCAAGACACAGTGTACCACACACCAAGGTGTTCCTGGGGCATCTTTGAGGGGTGCATGAAACTGCAGCCGGGGCAGGTAAAGTCAGTTCAGGAGAAAGCAAAGAAGAAAAAGGACAGACTAGAGCCAGAAGCCACAGGCACAAATCTCCCAAAGAAACTGCTGACTTGGAGTCTCTCCCTGTGTGAGACTCCAGCTTCAGGCGTTTCTGAAGCATCTGTTATTTCAAGAGGGAAGTTGTTGAGTACTATTTGATACTGTATCAAAAGCTACGCTCCCGGCGGAGGAAGCTATTGCTCAAAAATAAAATGGGTTTTAAAAATTCGGACCCCAGGTTGAGCTCGTTCTCTAGTTCTGTTGCTTGAGTTTTTCCCCTGTTCTTCTTCCCCCCACACCTTTATTTTTAGGTAATTTGAAGAAAATGTACAAAGTGTGTGTCCAAAAAGTAGGGAGGTAAGAAAACAAAAAAAAAAAGTCTTGTCAAAGACTTCAAGCTGTGCTTAGAGTAGCATGAAGGAACGCCATGTGGGCACTCACCCCCTCCAAGCACCTGCCCAGAGGTGCCTGTGTCCAGGCCTAGAGGTGCAAGTCAAAGGTCCATCTCACTCTACAAGGGAAGGACAAAGGGAGAAGGCTGAGAGCTTGCTGTACTTACAGCTCAACTCATACTCCAGGAAGTCTACATGGATCTTGAGTTGTGCTTGCAAATCTCATGGTGAATTCAGATGTCTTCCTGAGCTCTTTTAAGTGGGGTTCATTTTCAGAAGATTTTAATTTCCTGCAAGGAAATCTGCTTTAAATGATCTCAAATCCGATATCCCCAAAGACAAAATTCATTTTGCACATTTTAACTCAGACCCAAAGCCAGGTACTGCTGCAAAGGGATGGCAAAAGAGATTATGCTGGTGAGTCCTCTGCTAGTCCTCTGCTCAGCCTGCAGAAAGCTGCCCCGTGTGGGAACCAGCCCTGGGTACAAACATTCCCTCCAAGGTGGGAAAGCAGTCAGACAGCATTTACTCCCAGAAAAATGTCATTTCCAATGGAAGCCAAATGCAGAGTAAAGGCCCAGCGAGAGGGTCCCTCCTGGCGCAGACACAGTCACCTCTGGGCATCCGGGCTGGCCTCTAGCCTGCAGGACTTGCTCACATTAGCTTCCTTCACCTTATCGGATTTATTGGTTTTTGAGCAATAAAAAACACATTTAGCAAGCACATCAGGGGCTCAGCACTGCTCTTTCACCTCCCTCCCTCATATGCAGGCAGGAGTGAAACCTAATGGATACAGATGGGAAAAAACCTCACAGAAAAATGAGACTTATGATTCAACTTGAAGGTTCTTTGGTTGGTATTGAGGAGGAGGGAAAAAGCAAACGGCTGTTTGGGAAAAGGACTAACAGTCTAACTTTCACCATACGCTGTCTGGCACCTAAACATTCGTACTGAAAAAAAAATGATGGCTTCGATTTATTGGCACCATGAGCCCAAGTAAGCAGAGGCAACCTGGAGTATTCATTCTTCTTCTTCATCTTGAAATATATTTGTGTTTAACAATCTCAGATGGGAACTACTTTAAACCAAAAGAATGAACTCACAATATTTTTAGTTGGATTAAGTATCTGTGGATTTTTATAAGCTCCTATGAGAACTTTGCGTAAAGTTTTTATGCTTGATTTTATGCTTCACAGTGACTGGCCTTCTACGCGAGCTGCCAAAAGCAGCTTTAAGTTAAGACAGAAATCTCTTCCTTACAATAACAAAGAAAATGCAGCTTGGGTAAAAAAGCTGCCAAAGGCAGAGATAAGATCAATAATTTGCTGGCATTGTTTTTAAATGAACTACTACAAATTTTAATGTGTCTATTCCTAGAAAGTATAAATTTTGCTGATTAACCTCCCGCTCTCACAGGGTGGAACCTAATTGGAGTATGAACCTCACAAAGGTGATCAGGAGTTGTAATGACTCTGTAAGTGCATCGTTTGTCATTATCAAATATCTCAGAAACAAGTTAGATCAATAGAGTGGGATTCCAAAACACGCCGACTGAAATCCTCCAGCACACCCCTCCGCTGCTTCCTTCTCCAGTAATGTCATCCACTGCCACCCCTCAGGTTCCTCCATGCAGCTGTTAATCCTCCGTGGTGTGTAATCTTCTTTGGGAACTGGCTGCTTAGCAAAATGCAGTTCACCTGGGATGCTGACTGCTAATATGAGTATCCATGTTAGCCCTGCAAGGAGGTTTTCAAAAATTTCGGTGCCTTTAGGGTGCAATTAAATAACTGAGTGATTACCAAAATATGCTGGAGAATATCAGAGCTGTGAGCAGATGCCTCTGTTGTGTATTCCAATAGAGCAGGTGGTACCTGCTGGTGTCGGAGCAGCCTCTCGGTGCACTGAGTGAATCTCCTTCTTGAAATATTTAAAATTAGTGAGAAATCAACAAGATCAGCCAGGAAAATTGGTTAAGCTATCCAGAAAGTTTAAGTATAAAGAAAATCCCTCTTCCTGATAGAAAACCCTGCCTGCTCTGCTGCCCAGACGCAGTGAGTGGCCGTGGGCAGCCAGATCTGCTGCTGGAGGTGGCATTTCCCAAAGGTTCCTGATCACTATTCAAGTCCTGCAGTAACCTGCTGTTAGTAACTCCTGATACAGTTCCCTGGACACACATTTACCTGCCCCTTGCTTGCTCGTTTGCTTTCTAAACCTTATGTTATTTAAATAACAAAAAAAAACATAAACCCTTTCTTCACTTTTTAAGTCATGTTTCATGAATTACATTGTGTAATCACTGTTCTGAGAAATAAAAAATTAAAGTGTATACTGGTAATCATTTATACTACATGACAACATGATTTCCTGTAGCTGTTTGCTGTCTTTTCTGTTTTATGCAAGTACATAAAATTTACTCTTCCTGCTGTTCGACATACCCAGGGCCTAATTCTATGTTTGCATACATTGGCAGCTATTGACATGAGTGAACTCAATTTCTAACTCACACCAGTTCATAATGAGATTACAGACTTCTCTGTTTATGGACGAAGAAGTTTTAATACCGCAAGGGAGGCTGAACTGGGGATCGCTGCTCGGCTGCCGGCTTCCTCAGAATTATTAATCACAAGGAGCTGCACCGTGTGTCGACTCTGGGCTTGCGTGAAACGAAAACAGGGCACAGTCTCCCTCCAGTCAGCTGTGCAAAAAATCCTCTATTTCTCATCTCTTACCCCAAAGAGCTGTCAATGGCAAGGCCAGCAGCTATCACACGCCACTGTCATGGCCAGCAAGTTCACACATGGCTCAAGGTACCGCAGGAAAAGCTGTTCTGGAGGATGGTGATGCAGCGGTGCGCACACGCGCGTGTACACAGATGCACACCCCCTGCAGCCAGCAGTCGCACCGTAGCTGATGCAGGGAATGTGAAGGAGAATTCCCTCAAGTAAAGTGTAACTTCAGACAGACTCAATAGATGAGTGAGACGCCAGGCTTCAGGCCGGCTGCGGTGCCAGGAACTGCTGCTGCTCTGTTAACCCACAGCGTCAATGTTTGGTTACTGGAATGAGGGAATCCTCAGAGCGGCCAGTTCCTTTGGCTGGGAAAACACTGCGTTATCCCTGCAAGGTACTGTCTTACTCACTGTATGTATTTCCACTCCTTTTACCACCCCAAAATTCCCTCACAGCTTACCATCTTCAGGTTTTGAGGGGTGTTTTCTAAACATCTCAGTGTGGTTCATTAACTGTATTTTGAACAAAACCAAGGAGAATTCACTCCATTGCTAAAAGTCATGCTTAAAATTTATAATATCCAGTCCAGTGTATTGGATGAAGGAACAAATATAGATGTTTCTCATTTGTACAAGCCAACATCCACAAAATATATGGGTACATTTGTTATGATTACCTTTTGCTCTTATTCACTACATTTACTTTAATAGAAAATATTCAAATGAAATATTTGTACCTCTTTTTAGAAACAAAAGGTATACTAAAATACTTTGGTGCATGCACAAAGATTCCTTCCATTAGTTTTCTATAAAAGTGAAGGTAAATAGCATGAAATTACAGCCAGAAGAAGAAATAAGTCCTCCCTCTTACAATAATAATGAATTATTCGGACTAGATTTTGCCTGAAAACATGGGGGGTTTTCATGAAAATAGGATCAGTAATATCTACATATCACTGACTCAGTATGGGGAGTGTGTTGTGAGAAGTGATGGAAGTAAAAAAAACACTACGTTCAACTGCCTTGTTACCAGGGAAGAGAAGCAAGCAATTTTTGAGAAAACTGTAAACAGGGGCAAGAAAATATGGGTCTGTGCCTGAATGAACTGAACACATTGCCTGCAAAAACTTGCACAGACAGTAGGTGACTTTATGAGCAGTACTTCACAGTGCACCTCTTAGCAGGTTTCCCAGGGCTGCTGAATGAATTCTGATGAATCACGAGCAGTGGCAGAAGCAAAGAACATCTTTAGGATCCCTTCAGTCTATTTTGTGTATGCCTGTCACCAGAGTCAGAGAACTAGAAAAGAGTAACCTTTGGTCCTTTTCGTTTTCAAATGAGGCTTCAGAGTAACAGCCAATACTATTTAAGAAAACAAAACAAAACAAAATGATGCAAAAATCATTTATGGCCACCAAACTATATAAATTTACTTTAGCACACTAGTGCCCAAAACCCTCGTTTCATTTTGATTACCTATTTACACTGTGGTCATTCCTTAAGCACCAGAGACCAAAGTTACACTCTGCTCAGTGTGAATATACCAGCATTCACACTGCATTTACAAACTGGCCAGAAAACGCACAAAAGTTTAGGAAAAGAAATGAATAAATAAATAAAAAAGAATATTAACAGATGCATACATTTTACACATGAGGAACTTCAGGAAAGAAGAACAAATCTTTGATTTCACATCCAGTCCAGTGTAGACCCCAGGAGCACTACGCAATTACTGCATTCGTTTAGCCTTCCATCTGCAGAAGCTATTGCATTATAAAAAGAAAAAGGCAAACCTGACTGATTTGAGAAGTAGATTTAATTTCATGCATAACTATTACTCACACTGCTAACAGGATTCAATGTTTCTACCATGCAAGAGCGACAGCATGAGTAATGTTTTTGCACACGTGGAGATTTCCAAGAACACAGCGAACCATCTCCCTGCCTGTGAGTGTAGCCATGTTCCCAGTCTTGTTGCCCTCAGGAGCTGCCACAAAATACCACAGAGATGCCAAAAGTAGTGTGAAGGGTCTTTCTGTACGAGTTTATGCTTCTTTAAACCTTAAAATCTTGCTTGCCATGGAAAATGCAGAACCCTGTGCAGAACACTCAGTCTGCAAGAACATCACAGCCCTGTCCTGGGCTGAGCCTCCGGGGATGTTCTTGCTCCCTGAAGATAGGCCTGAGCATTGTATTTCTGAGACCGTAGCCAAAATCCACAGTCCAGAGGGGCTTTATTGAAGTTTCAAGATTAGTACACAAGCTTGAATGAAATGTCAAGCAAGACCAACTTTTTTTGTCTAAGCAGGATCCCTCTCCCTCATTTTCAAGTATATATGACAAGACACCCAGACCTAGCCCCCTTTTTTAAAGATCAGGCCCCAGCGAGTAGGTAAACTTCTGAAACATTATAAGAATTCCCACACTGAGAGTCAAGTATTTATGTACGTAATAGGTAGCCCTGAAACTTATCAAGGCTTCATCAAGCTTACTCTCACAGAACTCAATCTGATCAAATTCTTTGTCCCCTCAACATGAAGAAGTTACCCCATGATTCCTTCTGCATCTGGGAGAGCTGCATTAGGTATCACACGGAAGCAAAATTCTTATTGAGCTATTGTGTTACGCTGAGAAATTTTACCCTGAGCTGTTTGTGTGTAGAGGTAGCATCCTGAAATCAGCTGGAACTAAAGCAGGAATGAAAAAAAAAAAAAAAAAGAAAAAGAAAAAGGAAAGTTCACATACTTAAAGAGTTTGAAGTTTTAATTAATAGTTTGTAGCTATGGAGACTGAAGTGGTGGGATGGGGCTTTTTATGTTAGATCTCAGAGGCTGCAGGAAAGAAAGATGCTTTCCAGACTAAACAAAACAGAAATGTTCAATGACAACAGCAAAAAAAAGAGACAGAAAATTGGCTACTTTACACCCATTTCCTTCATCTATCTGGGTTAGTCCAAGCCTAAGCAAAATTTTAGAGGCATGCTATCACCTGTGGGCGTAAGAAAAAAAAATTTCAGAAGAATAATATTGAATCCATAATTACTCCCAACATTATGCTTCAATGTTACTGAACAACAGAACAAAACTCGCCCTTCCTTCCCTCAGTATAAATCTAATAGCACATAACATGTTCTTTTTTTTTACAGATGAAAGATAATCTACAATCAAATGAGTACTTTCCCTAAAACACTATAAATTTAGGATTCTGCACAATATCTAATCATTGCTTCACTAAACGAAAATGCAAGATGATACAAGGAAAGTGCTGGGGGGAAAAAGCTTAAACAACTATTTTAATGATGGTGGGAGAAGACAGACCACAGGAATTTGAAGGAAGAACTTGGCCAAAGCACCAGTAATGGAAGAGGTGATAGACTCCCTACTGTAGGCCTATGAAGACAATAGTGGGGTTGCAGCCCAGGACCAGACTTGGCCATGCTATGCCTTTGACTGCTTTTACAGCCATAAATGCTGCTGCTTAATGTGTTCCTGGAAGACAGTCCTCTTCTTCCACATGGAACATTTCTCAGGCTCTTTAGATTTGTGATGCCTTTTCAATAAGAAAACATCTGAAATCCCTTTATCTCTCTTTTTCTTTTCAATCACAAGTGTGTCAGTCACAAACCCACGCTACTCAGCCACCGTGATTGCTGCCGTGCTTCAGCTGACAAGCTGTGAAAGTTTTGGCTGCCCAAAATCATTGTGGACATTTTTATTTCCTTGTGGTAGAATTATGAGATGTTTGCATCTCATTGCCATGTACCAATGTACCTTCACATACATACATCAGTGAGTTTTAGTGACATCAAGTATTGTTTCCAACTAGTTAGGAAATATGACCTTGTTCATGAGACGCAATGTTACTGCCAGCTGCTCACTCCAATATCACTTAAACATGCATAGAAATCATTTCCTTATACTTTAGCATCCTTTTTATATTCCAGTCATAAAAAAGTAGAACACCATGTGAGGAAAAACAGTGTGGATCATCCACTCCTGTACTTTGCAACGAATCACAGAGTGTTCCAATGGAAATTACATTAAATGTCACAATGCTTAAACTAACCAAGGAAGAAGATACGAGAATAGAATGGTTCTTCTTTCTCTTGGGCTGTGAGCATTTCAGTAAATCCCAGAGAGCTCCTGAAGACCTGTGGGACTCACAGTGTTGGGAGGAATTTATCAAGAACAACCAACTCTCATGCGCATTTACATATTCTCCACCAATTGTGCAATCTTCTAATAATTAAATCCAGAAATTATATTATCCTGCTCTCATCTTAGGTAAAATACCAAAATTTGTGCTTATTGGGATGCTGAAGGTCTCAAATGCAGGCTTCACTGACAACTATAAAACCTGTAGGTGAGTGCTGTTCATTATATTTACTTATAATTTCTGAGATAAATACAACATAGCCATCCTGCACACACAATAAAAGGACACTAGCTCCAAACACATAATCCAGCCATTATTTGATTGCAGTATATTTTCCAAATCATTTTGAAAATATCTTTTTATTAAAGTGCATGATTTGTCTTCCAGCCAGTGTAAGAAAAAGAGCAAAGAAACTGGAGCCTGCTTAACCAAGTTTATAAACCTGCTGTTTCAGTCTCAAAGATGAATTGCACTGCAGGAGCACGTTCACTAAACGTTCATGCTCTCTTTCTTGCCCTCCTACTTATGTTCAAAGAGTAGAATAGAAAAACATAAATCAAAGTCTCAGAACATATTTCTTCTCCAATTCCGAGGCTGCCATATCTCTATACTAGAATCATAACCCCCCCCAATACAAATAAAAAGCATGGCCCAGCAATCACCACTTCAAAATAATTACAGGCAACACAGTAATTTATACTTATCTAAAGCCTTTCACCCCAAGGATCCGAAAGCAATTTATACACAATATAGATGTGGCTGATATGAAAACAATTATGCCAAGGAGCTACTTGGGAATTGAGGGATTCTTTAAACCATGCCGATCTTTGCAGTCCAAAACTTTACACATGCCCCCTTATCCTTGTGGCAGTTTAAACAAAATCTATTACAATCTTCTGTCTCCCAAATTTAGGAGTGGTCTAGGTTCACACTGACAGACGTGTTCTGAATCTTTGTTCAATTTCAGTCAATGATTTTGAGAAATTAAGAAAGGAACCGATATAACACTGGCCACCAGATGTCATATCCAGTTCCAGGAGGTGCTCATCTGAAGTACTACCAGAATTAACACATTCTTCTGGACAGAATAAATTTCTCAATATCCATTCCTACTTATCTTTTCCCTCATCAAATGTATTTCTGATCCATTCAGACTCTGGGTAAACACTGGCCTACAGAGTTTTTTCTGTGCTAGCTCTGGAATATCATTTACCCACCAGCTGCCCAACAAATGAAAGCAGACAGTCTAGGGGTGCTTGTTGGAGCCCCAACACTGTCAACAGCACCAGGCCACGGAGGTACAAATTGGTCTTTAAACATAGCTGTGAAATAGCTGCTGGTTCCCTAATCCTCAAACTGCACCCCTGGGGCGCTGGGGGAAAGGAAGGTTGGGGAACTAAACAGATAGGCTTTTCTAAAAATTAACTGGTAATCTATTTGCATTCTCAAGGCAATTTTTACATGGAAAAGGGCTACTGGCTCTTTCTATATTATAAACATGGATTTTCTATTGGCTTTCCTCAGTCAACAAAGTATGGGCACTCAAACTTTGAAAGCATTAGCTGTTCACTTTGTAAGATCCCCAAAAGGCAATTTTTGGGAAAACAAAATATCTTTTGCAATGTGAGTTATAGACACAACAGCAAAGCTCCCTGGCAGTCTTCAGGTCCGAAGAGATCAATGCAAAAATCAGCATTTTAAGGAACAGCTATATATTGCTACCACATTCTAAAACTGGGAAATTGAATCCAAACACCTTCATGCCACAGGACGCTTCAATCTCAAGGGTAGGAAACTTACTCTTTTCCCTTGCTTGGCCCTCTGTAATGTATTCCTCTACCAAAACATGTACTTAGGCCTGTCAGGAAAATTCAGGAGTTTTAATGGATGGAATGAGAACAGCACATCCAACAGGACAGCAGCATCTGATCTGCATGGCTAATGTGCCTGCAATCAATCTGATCAGCGAAAAGGATTGGCCTCACTGCTCGTCATCAGGAGTGTTACTGCCTCAGGAAGGTGGAAAAGATAACAGTGCTTTTTGGGGGGTGGGTTGCTTTTTGTTTGTTTGTTTGTTTTTTTAAATACAATAGCATCAGGGGGAAATATGATACCCGTGTGGTATCATATTTCTGTTTCACTCCCAGGTGGCAGCTGCAGCATCTATCTGCAGGGAAACAGGAGTTTGCTGTGATAGTACTGAGAAAAAAGTGATTGAGTGGGAATTTTTTTTGCCCTTGCTCATGATCTCTGGGCTGCTGACAGCTGATCCACTAACAACACTTGAGACAAGTGAATTATTCAAGCAGTTTTCATAATGGGATGCTGGAGATGGTTGATTGCATTGCCTCACACTGGATTTCTTCTCCTTATTACTTTTTAGGGAGCAAAGAGGCAATGAAATTACATCTTTCTTTAATTAGAAAGTCCTTGGAAATTGCAAGTATTCAGTGTTGTCTGTTAAGAGACAGATGTCAAGGAAAAAAAAGTGAATAAATAACAGACCTCATAATAAGACTGGTTTGGGCTAAACTCTGAAACTAAAACAGCGAATGTATGGGTTTTATTTATTTTTCAATCTTCATACTGCTTCAATTTGTGGTTCACATCTTCAAGAGGTGAAAAACAATTTCATTTAGTAGAAAAGCTGCCAAAAAAAGCTATGCCAATTTATATCACCTGGGAATCTCACCCCATACTAATCTGTTTCATTCATCCCCATTTCTTGACATTTAACTGCCAAGGGACTAGCCTGGATCTGGAAATGTATTACCCGAGTGTCACCAGTAACGGCTGTCTCTTTCTCTCCCATCCTCTCCAGAGCATCTAAGCCAGAACAGGCTTCAAAACTGGATTTGTGAAAGTGAGTAGGAGCAAGGGCAAAAAAAAAATGGACCAAAAGAGTAATATTCTGTAGTAAATTTTGCATAAAACAAGCTCTGTCTTTGCCTTTACTGCAAACAGGAGTTAATTCCATAGTTCAATTTTATCTTCTGTGTTCATATATTTATGGAAATGATTTATAACATGGAGCTTGTAACTGTGAGGGAGTGTATTAGATGACCCTAGTGGTCCCACAAATCTTCATCTGTGGTTTCACTGCTCTTGTGAAGCGCAGCCGTTGTGAGAAGTTGGTCTGGAAATAGCAAGGATTTTGATTATCAGCACAATAGGTCTTGCACTGACTTGGGAGTTCAAAAAAGAATCATTGCAGAAACCTGATAACAGGGAGTACATATTTGCTGCTTCCTATATTTCTAATCATAGTACACTGGACTGGAAAGACAGTCTGGGGTATTCAGTCCAATCCCTTGCTATTGCAGGTGACCAAATAATAAAATCAATTTTATAAACTGATGGATTGCTTTGTTCTGTCATAAGCCATTTCAAGTCCTGTAGTTTTGTTTCTAGTTACAGAAACTTTCAGTGAGTGCCAGCCATACTGTTGATGGAAGTGTCTTTTGCACTCTCAAGATATTAAAGGAAGGAAGGAAGGAAGGAAGGAAGGAAGGAAGGAAGGAAGGAAGGAAAAGAGAGAGGCCCAAAGAACATCCTTAAGCTCAGACACAACTTTACTGTACTAGTTTCCTTCGTGAGAAAAGGTTGTTTAAAAGGAGCTGAAATCTTTAGAATTCAGAAGCACCATTTTCTTCTTACCCCATTTCAGAACAGCAAATCTATGCAAGTTCTCACCTCAGCCAAATGGGAGAAAAAGGTGATGCTTCGTACAGATCTAACACAGATCTGAGCCTTTCACTGACACAATCACAGCCTGCTTTGCTTCAGTGGCTGTGTGTGTTTGCTGCCTGACACTGAGTGGTGCCAGGGGAGTGGCGTGGGTGCAAACTCACCTGGTGAAACACATCTGTGTACCACAGCGTGCTGGGCTCAGGTCAGAAGATTGTGCATGTTCTCCACTGCCCTGGGACTTTTGAGAGACCAGAGTTTGTGCACTTCTCACACTAAATCGCATGGAGCTCCACGGCTGTGGGAAAGAGCAAAAACCCAAGTATTAAAATATATCAAATAAGACACAATCAATAAAGCATTAAGACTTAGGAGTATACTTATTTTCAATATACATGGCAGTATGGAAAATGGCTCTTCTCAAACAAAATTAAGGTTGTCTTACTATTAAAGTACAAACTTGGCCGTACTCATGGAATGAAATTCAGTATCTCATTTGATTCGCTTCCAGAAGATGCTCTAACTGAAAAGAGCACTATAACATTACACAACAAAGTTCGTGCTAGATGGATTAAAATTATAGAACTGATAGATCTTAAAGCATAAATTTAAATGTAAGTATCTGTCTTAGTTCAGTGCTGCTGTACATTGCATTTAAAAGTAGATATAAGTGATCATTAATAAAATTCATAGTAATATTAAAAACTAGTGAATAGTCAATAATATTGGGAACTGCTCAATTATGTAAATCAATCGCCAGAGTAACAGATTTTAAAACTGCAAAATGTCAAGTATTAAAGTTTCTTAAAACGTGGGAAATAGAATTGCTGGACACACTGGCAACGAAAGGGACTTGTCATAGAAAATCCCCAATGAAATGCAATGTCCACAACTAAGAAGGTGCACGAAAGAGGGGAGACCAAATATTTGGCCGCACGAGAAGCAGAACCCAAAATGCCCAAGAGGGATTTTTTTCACAGTTATTAAAGGAGCTGTTGAAAATTTTGGAGAAGGAGAGGGCTGGAAGAGGAGGTGGAAGGAAGAACAGGACATATGAGCTGTGCAATGGACACGGAAATACTATCAGTTTTGAATAACTTGGAGCTCACCTGGTATCACATTGGGTTATAATCAGGATGTAACCGTGAGAGGTTTCACTCCCATCACAGCTGCTGTTGGAAAGAGACTTCTTCACCTCTAGCCTGTAAGAACATAAAGGTCTTACAGCTTCTGCACTACTTGGTAAATAGCTTGCTAGTTTATTGTAAAGCACCTCCCTAAAGTAATACTCTTTCATCCCCTGTTAACTTGTACCCAGCTTTACACAATTAATTAGGGAAGTGCTCAAAGACCTAGATTTTAAACCACTTTATTAATAAGGAATGAACATTTAATGGCTATTCCTCTCAGACTATTTAATTTAATGAGAGAATTTGCAAGAAAAAGCAGCAAGAAAAATCGATTTAATGTATAACAAATTGCAACAGAAAACACAAACGTCTGAGATGAACACATGTATCTATTTACTGTGTGACTTTATAAGACCATCCCTATCAGAGCTTGAGGTGTTGTGCTTTTTTGATAATGGTAACACAGCTCTTTAGTTCCAAGGAACTTCCCTGCCAGTGTCCTTCTCTGCTGGGAAGGGAGAGAGAGATTGAAAGAATGACAGAAATGAAATCTGTCATTTGTTTAGTGTGCAGACCAGACCAAACCATACCACCTAGTCAAACAAACTAGTATTTCCTTATTTCCATTCCAAACATCCCCAGGATGTTACTATTTCCATCCCACCTCCTAAAAAAAAACAAAATCCAGTAATAAAAGAATAGAGGAGAGTCATCATTTGCCCCAGATCCAAGCAAAGGCTGAAAAAGAGAGCAAGGACCTCCTGAGGTCCCTGACACCCTCCCGTAGGCAGGTGCCAGCAAGTGGCCTTCAGCCCAGTATTGTGTGGCATCACAGGAGTTAGCAAACGCTATTCAGAAGGAGATAGGACACATAATGGTGGACTAAAAGAACAAGTGAGTCCTTATCCTAACACGCAGCGGAGAAATGTGATTTCATGCAGGACACACTTATTTGAACTAAATCTTTCTATTACGGAAAAAAAAAGTCTTGCAGCAGCAGCAGCCGATCAGTTTTATTTTATAGGAGCTGTCACGCTGACATCTCTCTAAAAGCAAAATTTCTTTTTATGTCAGTGGAAGGTCTGAATGCCAAATGATGGGAACATGCCTTTCTAAGTTACTGAAACATTTTTAGTTGATTCGTTCCCTGAGGTATCTGCCACAAACAAGAAAAGCCAAGACTGAAGACAGGATAACTTCGTAAAGAGCCCAGAAATACTTCTAGTAATATGAGTAAGACCTAAGAAAATATCAGAGCTGCTGTTACACTAAGCTTTGTAAAGACCATAAAAGAAACTGCCCATCTACTGAGACATTTCAAATCTAAGCTCTGCCTTTAAAACAAAACTACCCTGGTACATACAAAACATCAGGCTTTGGGTTGGGGAGAGATCTTGCTTTGTTGTTTTCTTTTCAGAACTTTGAATTTGGTAAGATCTAAGCATAAGCATTCAAAAAGACCTCTACATTTGAAAAAATGCTTTGTTCATCAGTATTGGCAAGACTGAATGATTTGTGTTAAGATGAAATGAGAGTTCAACATATATAACATTTCAAAATAAATAGTAGCACACAGCATTGCTACAATTTTGTCAGCCATCTGCATGAATCATCCCTGTATGATGGTTTAGCCACCTATCTCCTTTTGCCAAGGCATTTGGAATATAGGCTTGTTGATACAAAGCATAACAGTTTTTTCCTCAGTTATTGCTAATTAAGGCTACCACTGTAATTCGAATCAATCCAGTAAGTCTAATTGAATAGGGAACTGGATCTCCACAGAACCAAGCCTCTCCTCTGCAGTTCATAGAGAAAAGGTATTTACAGCAAACATTACTAGTCCTCATTAGGAATTATTTTTTTTAAATCTAAGAGATAACCTTTGGTCAAAAAGAAAAGGAGAGGGGGAAATAATAAGGAAAGCATTTTGGCTTTCAGAGGGCAAATCTGAACCCAAACCCCAAGAAATTCTGAGGAGGAAGGAATAATTATTGTATTGGTCAAAAAGTGGCGAAATTGGCTGGGTAAGTGAGCAGTCTGGGATAAACAACAAAGTGTTTCCTCAGCAACTCCCTGAGCCCACCCCTATAAATTTTAGTCTGGCCAGCAGCAGGCTCCCTGCCAAAGAGGCAGGATGCCTCTGCACTTTCTGTCCCTGCCAGGACAGGATTTAACCCTAAACATGTTCAAAAAAAATTATGTGAACTCTAAAATTTATGTAATCACTTATGACTAACTCCTCATCATAACAGAAGCTATAGTATATGCAATTATCTCTTTAGTTTGGGTTTTAAATTAATATGAGTCATTCCCCTTCCATTTAAAACCTCATTTTTCACATGTACAACACATCCAACCAGCTTTGGAAGAGAAGTATCAAAGGGGCTAATTCCCCTGTTTTAATTTAACTGAAGAAAATAGAGTTACATAAAGGACAGATTTGAATCATTACAGTGTGTTTGAGCTCTCGCAAGGAAGACAGAAAGCAATGGCAAATCTATGGATGCATAAAAAATTCAGTGTCTTTTACTGTGTTTTAATGAGGCATTTTTGTTTTAACTGAGGGGAGGGCAGGGAAAGAGGAAAATATTTCTGCAGTACCGTACTAAACATACCATGGAACAAGACTTGTCCTCTTCTCTGACCCCTATTATGTTCCTGAAATTGCTCACAAAACGAAGCATAATTGACATGATTGTCAAATCTCCTTTCTCCAAGCACCATAATAACTTGCTGCACCTAAATACCACGGGACTTTTGTCAGAGGAGAAGAAAGCTCTCAGCTCCCTCCAAGAAGCAGCAGCTTTCTTGGCACCGCCATTCCGCTTCAACAGAATTATTTAATCTATATGCTAAATTATTCCCACATTCAGATCTGCACCGCTGCTGTGCTGTCGCTCTGGCACTGCCCCAGCACAGCTGGTTTTTGCTTTGGGACACTCTGCAAGGCACCACACAGGGATGCAAGGGCTGTCGTGTTAGAAGCTTTATTGTGTCTTCTGGGCACGACCCACCTGGTGCCTTTTTACCATCCCTTTAATGTGTGGTTTAGAGCCCCAGGAGGATCCCTCTCCGGCTGCAGACAGAGTACCGGGACAGGCTCCTGTCAGCTGCCCATGCCTCTGATGCTCTCTTAATAAACACCTTGGAACAAGGATCAATTAATTTTTCAAATATTTTGATTGATCTCTACCTATGGACATCTTGTGAGCTTCCTATGTGTACAAGATTGACTTCTTGTTTCTCTGGAGTCCAGGCCATATATGACCATACAGAAGATGCCAGTACTTAGCAAGCAGTTGCCTTAAAGATGCCTTATTAGCTCTGATTTTTACTGGCAAATTATATAGGCAGGTAAATAAATAAAGTTTGTTAAGATGAACCTGAGAAAAATAACTCTCTCTCCCCTGCTTATGTTCGTTTTACTTACGTATTTTACCAAATTCACTACATGTTCTAGACCAGCTTCCATAGTATGAATTTCCCTGAATAATAAGAAATTTATAATTGGGTATATTTTCACAGAATCACGGAATTGTCGGAGTTGAAAGGGACCTCTAGAGATCATTTAGTCCAACTCCCCTGCTAAGCAGGGTTGCCCAGAGCATATTACTCAGGATGGCATCCAGGCAGGTCTTGAAGATCTCCAGAGAAGGGGACTCCACACCCTCCCTGGGCAGCCTGTTCCAGGGCTCTGGCACCCTCACCAGAAAGAAGTTTTTTCTCATATTTGAAAGGAACTTTCTATGTTTCAGCTTGAGCCCGTTGTCCCTTGATTTTAACCTCCTTTCTGTATTTCTGTTCTCATATTAGACAAGCATGAGGCTTTATAGTAAGAATATGTGCATGCACAAATATAAAGTCTTGTCTTTCAGGTTTAATTTTAAATTTCACTTCCCAGACAAACTCTGAATGTTCTTACATGAGCCAGGAAAATGATCAAAGTGAATTGTGAACAAATATTTGAGAATGTTTGAGAAATTTAAGAGTGGGGGTTTGCTGTATTGGTTTGGCTCCATCTTTCCAGGGGAATGATCTGAATGCATGAAGACGACTATTAAAATGCATCCCTCCTTTGCATGAAAAATAGAAATTCCCTGACAAATTACTTGAAGTGGAATGTATTCAATTCCATCCCAAGAGACAAAATTATGTTTTGAGAGAAGCCAGATGCATAAATGCTTGTGAGCTCTATGCACACAAGTACTTAAAGCTGTGTACAGCGTATAATTTAGAAGGCACCTCCTTAAAAAAGGCTTTGCTGGAAAATGACAACTGAGCAGAAAGCCCAGTACATACCTGGCCCCTTTCTGGTCCAAAAAGGAGGGGAACCGCTCACAAACCCCTGTTGCAGGAAGGCAGTTGATCTGAAGGGAATCCAAGAAGGCAACCTGGCAGCTGGTTAGAGGCCAGCACAGAGGCAGGTCGTTGCTGACACTGAATACAAACAAATAAATAACAAAAATAAAAAATATAACAGGAGATAGTAACTGACAGTCCTAAACTGGTGGTGCTGCTGTTCCTAAAGGAAGCATTCCTAAATAAAAATAATCTATGTTTTGAATTAAGAGTTTTCATTGTCAATATATTTTAATTCTAGATACAAAATGAAACAAACAAACAAAAAACCAAACTGAAACAAAACAAAAAACCAAAACAAACCCTCAGTTTTGGCAGAAAGCAAACACATCTCACCAAAAAGAAAAAGTTCCATTTAATTAGCAAACTAATTTCCCAGTAAAGGACAATTCGGACAGAAAGTGTTGACCCAGCCCACCCTGCTTCATGCATAATGAAAATGGATTTTAAAAATCCTACAATGCCTACAGGGTGAAGCAAGTTTCCCTTTGCCCCACGCACAGCACATTCAGTTCGGTAGATGGGATGTGAACACCAGCTCCCTAGAAACTCCACCAGTTCTGGGCAGTGTGAAGTACAGCGCTGCTGTTACATTTGGAAATACAATGATCAGATGAGCACGGTGAATGAATGACACTAACACATTACAAAGATGACAGAAGTAAAAATTGCAGCAGAAGTAAACATCTACAAATGCTATATTTAGATCTGGCCACGATTTGGAGTAGCTCAGTTCACCTTTTCTGTGAAATTATTTCTGTCAGCATTCTTAAAATATTACCACTAATCCGTAAGAAATATTCTTCATTAATTTTGACAGGTATATATATTTGAATGTTATGCAGAGATGAGCTATCATTGACTTATGTGTTAAACTTTTCCATGCCAATGTTAATTTATTTGCAGTGGGGGAAGTAAGCTCTCTGCATGACTTAAATCTCACTGTAGCTCAGGAGACTTCATATTGTCAAAGGTTTCTTTCCTAAGAAACATTCACAAATTTGATGTCTAAAAAGGTAGCTAAGTAATCTGCGATTGACATTTACACAGAAAAAATCATATGCAATACATTAACTCAGTGTTTATGGCTCTGCATGCAATTAACAGCACTGCAATTAAGTTCTGGCATAATACTACATTTCAAAAGGCCAACAAGAGGATGGATATAAAATGAGCCAGCAGAAACAAGTCCTTTATCATTGCGTTTTCCCTTAGGTGGTTGCATCCTTAAAGAAGGACTGACAAGCACTGGGACTGGGCTGAGCCTGTGAAATGTTCAGAAATGAGGTACTTTATCTTGGTCCCATTGGGGACATTGTGACTCTAACTTCAGTACCTGTTCTGAAAGCAAAAAGTAAGACATGAGTCATTTCCCACGTTGTCAAATAACAGATCCAAACTAGATGACAAAAAGATGGTGATTTGCAAAATGATCAGCTGCTTAATACTGCAGCTTTATTTCTGGAGAAGAATCCAGCTACAAGTACTGTTGTTGTCAGAAACATCTGTAATTAGGAAGATTTCCAAACATCTCAGCAGCATGGATTACCTCCTCTTAGAAGGATGCTGTCATATCCATCTGTACGATACTTACCCCCCAGTTACACTTATGGCATGTGCTTTTGATGATGTATTTCCCCCCGAGTGCCCATGCAGCATTAATGCTCTTGCACCTCATCCAAACAGGCTAAAGGATTGCTGTTGCAGCTGATCATAAAGTTTCCAACAAAACAGCTATCCATAAAAGAAACGCCACTCTGTAGAAATTAATTCCTGTCTTGCAACATGTCAGTTTTGATTTACTGGAGGCCATTTTTTATTTTCCAGTGGGATTTCTGGTGAAAAACATTTTACCCCAAAACCCCAAAACCCAAAATAAAGTTTCCAACAAAACAGCTATCCATAAAAGAAACGCCACTCTGTAGAAATTAATTCCTGTCTTGCAACATGTCAGTTTTGATTTACTGGAGGCCATTTTTTATTTTCCAGTGGGATTTCTGGTGAAAAACATTTTACCCCAAAACCCCCATTGACGAGTGTGTTCATACAGCACCCTCCCCCTGGCTCCCTTCAGACCCCAGGTCCTCTCACACCTCTGGGTAGCTTTTACAGCACCTCTCAGGTTACCTCGGGAAATGAGCACAGACTTTATGAGGTCATTTGTCTTCAATGCACTTTCTAAATATTTAAATAGGGTACACTGTTTAAGAGGTTTCTTGACAGTGTAGCTAACCAGGAGAAAGGCCACATGCAGTTTAGATGTCACCACTGCAAGGCAACAGTTGAGCAAGGACTTCCGTGAACATGGTTCTGAACTTAAGGACCATGCACAGCACAATTTGACTGATAGATTTGCTACTACTTTGAAGCTGATGCTAGAAATAGTCCTTACCGTTTACTCACTCATTTAATGTAAACTGCAAAGGGCAAGAACCACATATCATGCTAAATAATTCTAGCTGGGTTTTTTAAATCTTAATTGTATGAAATCTTTTCTCAAACTTACTTAATGGAAGTACCACACAACACATAAATATAGAAAAGACCCTTATCATTAGCAATCACATTAATCTGCTGGGTAGAACTATTAGAAAGGAAAGTAAATGTGACTGTGCAAAGTGTTCTTCACTTTGGAGACACGAAACACATGGAAGCTAATTTGTTTCTCTACTATCAACACTTCTCAAGTTGGCAACAGTCTCCTAAATCATCCTATTTTATTCATAAGCATTATACAGCACTTTCAGGAAAGCAGTTGATAACTACCAGTCATTCTGCTTTTTTAAAACAAACCATTCTGTTTTATTAACTAGCACGGGTTTTGTTAGTATCATCTGTAATACAAGTGATTTAATTCATTGCATACCAGGATGGCACATGCTGAGTAGCTAAATTACACATCAGAAAAAGATCACTCTGAATTCTCGAAGTTTTATGAGAGTATATTATCTGGTTTATCAAACAAATCATTCCAGAAAAGTGTGTACCTGTTGTATTTTATCCTTGCATAATAATCAGAAACCCATTTCTCAAAAATTTCCAAGGAGCCAGGAGTGATTCAGAGTGAAAAGGCCAGAGTGTGAAGCAGGAACACTTAAAAATGATCATAATACCTCATCCTTGTTTTGTGCTTGTGGCAATTTAGCACAGATACTTTAAATGTGTTTACTATCCAATTAGTGCTTCTTTCTGTCCTTTGGTACTGCATTAAATCAGGTTAATGAATGAAAATTGCTGATGGTTTAATATTGCTTTGGCTACTTTGACACAAAGCAGATTTAGCATTGATTTCTAGAACGTTAGTTGATTCAGACACAGTTTGTGTTTATACATACTTATATACACACACAGAAGGCATAGTCTGTGAAGTGAGGGTGGAACAAGGCTATCTCCTGCATTATAATTCTACAGTCTCAAAACATCAATTTGACATTGCATGCCTGCCTCTATGCAGCACACCCTTCACAAAATTGTATCCAAACTTTGCATCTTACCACATGGTAAGCCTGTGCAAATGGCAGGTGACCAACTAGTGCTTCAAAAGCCAGTTCTCTTCTCCTTTTCTCTTTCCACGGTCAAATGGTGACAAGTTTCCCCGTTGATCTTAAAAAAAGCAGAAAATAGTCATGTATAAAAAATAAAAAATTAATAAAAAATTAAAACAATGTCCTTTTAAACAAAATAGATCTTGGACATTGTTACGCCACACAAATTGTGGCACCTGCAGATGTCCTGCTCTGCAGGCACTTCCCCCAGGGCGCATCCCAGCCTGGGAGAGGTCCCACCACAGCCCAGCTTAAGCCCTGCCTGTGGGAAGCCCTGCACAGCAAGGATTCACCCATCCACCTCGGCACAAACTCAGCAAGCCTGGGAGCTTGTCCTCTGGCTAGTTATTTATTTAGCATCCAGGTAGCCCTAGACCAGGACCCTGGCCCCTCAGCTGTGACTCTGAGTCGGTGCTTCTGCAGGGCAGGAGATCATGCAGCAGATCCACATCCTGGTTTCCTTTCATATATTCAGACAAGGCAACCAAAAGCACTTAAATTTTGAGTTCAAGGGCACACTCAAGCTGCCCAGCAGCTTTGCCAGTGTTGTGCAATGCCTCTGCCCCCCTAACACAGCAATATTGCTCTTCCAGCTACACTCATAAACTCTTCCAGGATACAGAGGTAATTTATATTATCTCCAGTTGCTCTTGAGACTATTTCCAAACTGTATTTGTGGCTGTGGTGTTGTTGCCCAAGTCTGCTCTGTATTCTAAGGCTTATTTAATAGTTTTCTAAGTATCTTTGAAATAAATACTACAGTGTCCAGCAGGAAGGAAAATCAGAGGTTCTGGGCAGAGCTTTTCTTATTTTAACCCTTATCAGACAATGAACCTAGCCTTGCTGGACAGAAATTTGGCCAAAGCAAAAAATGCCTTCTAAATATTTTTGACAATGCTTGTTAAAAATACCACATATAGCTGCTCCAGTCTCACGTCTCAGTCAGCCAGGAGGTATAAAAACTCTAGAAGTGAGATAAAATAGGCTAGCCCATAGCCAATGCAAACCCAAAATCTATTTGAGCTCTAAATTTAACAAAGAATGCTCTTTCTTTTGCTATTTCAGTATTTTAACTTTAAAAACCAAGACTAAACAAATGCAACTTAGAAAGTCCTTTTGGAGATTAGCATTTGAGAAAGTTTTGGAAGCTGTAGGGATTTTTAAAAACCTGAGTAATCGCCATACTGCACTTCCACTTGAAGTTCCAGCAGTGGTGAACTTATTGTGCAGATTATGATCAGAAAAGAATGGTTTGCACAGGCTAAAAATATAAACTCAGAAGTGAAATCCTTCTTTTTCCCATTTTGTTTGATCCAGCCAATATTCACAGTGTTTGAATTCTTCCACAAAGTGTGAGCTTGAACAGAACTGTTATTGCTGAAAAGTTGACATTGACTGTCATTACTGTTCCTACTGATCTAGATAGTTTCTGATCCCATTTTCCAGCAGGAGATTCATAGGATTTACTTCATTTAGACATGATGCATAACTTAGTGCTCTGATAGTTATCTGAATACTTCCTGTGTCCATTGAACTCCTAAAACCAAATTAAGCTGTGTTACTTTCTGTGGGTTATAATGATGAAAAATTAGCTTTCGAACAGCAACTACCAACCTATCATAAACTTCAAAGAAACAGAGAGTTTAAAGAAAGTATTTCACTATCTCCAGTTTCTGCAATATCTGACTAGGACTAAAATATTAAAATGTGAGAAGATCAATTATTGAACCACATTCTTTACTCACTGACACTTTTTGTCAATTAAGCCAAGCTTCAGTTTCTCAGGCTTCCTACAGTATATTTTATTATGGTAATTCTTCTTTTTGCCTTTTTCCTTCAAATTTGTCTGGATTTTTAAAACTCTTAGATCACAGAGGTAGACTGCTACTTATGGCGCTGTAATGTCATAACACCGTTTTATAAAAACTCTGCAAGAAGTTTTCTCCATGATCTTCTACTTCAGGGATGTATGGGATTTTCCTCAGACAGACCTCTTTTCTCCCTTCCCAAAACAAGTCCATTCATGTTTTTTTCTCACAGCTAGCCAAGAAAACAGTATTAACTCCCTACTCTCATTGCAGGAGTCCCTTCCTGCAGGTCAGTGCTATTTATTGCCACCTCCCTCCACACCACCAACACAGGCTTAGCAGTGTTCAAGTCACTCCTCAGCTTCTACTGGAGTTGAGCAAGGACATTATAGCTATATTATTAATTACATTATTCATTAGGTGTATGGGTGAACTGGAGTTGCTCCAGCTACTCTGTGGTGGGTAGCAGTGGTGGGGCAGCCTGAGTGGCTGCAAGGACAAGGACACATGATCCTCCATAAGTAGGACCAGGGTGAAAAAATTTCCCCTTGGAGCCACACATAAAAGATCTGGGGCTGATAGGTAATAAGGGAGTTTATTTTACTGATTTCTCCATGCTGTCTCCTGACTCAGCCACTCACTAGAGCCTGGGAGCAGTATCAGTGACAAAGGAAAAGGGATGGATATTCTCATGATACCAGGTCCTTACATCATTCTCCTCTCCAACCAGAAACTTCTTCTTCAGAACTCCTTTCAGGGTTATTTTTTAAACTGCAGTGTTGCCACAATCTCCTTCTAAACCCTTTTTTCAGTACAGACCCAGCATTTCCAGTTCCATCAGGTGTGGCACGACTCTTGATTTCAGGGTACTTTGCATATTTGGGGATGGAAAACCATTGTCTCAAAGCCACTACCTTGTTTCATATAGCCCCTAACATTTCATGTGCCTACCACACAGCTAGAGCGTAACTGAGATATCCAGGCTTAGGTTAAAATCAGCTGCCCTGCAAGACAATGGGTTAAATTAGCTCTGAGCTTCATAGCCATGCTCCAGTATCCAGCCTAACACTTCTGAAGCTACCTCAGATGCCTTCATGTGACAATGTTGACTGCACCCGCCTTTAAAGAGTTGCCTACACCACTTACCTCTGTTTTCAATGAAACTAAATTCAAACCATCCAGCAAAATGCCGCTGACTCAGCATCAAGTTGGTTCTAGGTAAACTATGGTGGGTGCTAGCTACCAGCTCACTATTTTGGAGGAAAAAGAGGGCAACAGAAGAAGAGGATTAACTTCAGACTGCTAGGCAAGACATTTTTTGTGGGCATGTTTGAGACTGTACTTATTAATGATCCCTCAGGGGAAGGATAACTTTCCCCTTCACACGCAAAATCTAAGAAAAACACATACATTTATTATTGCAGAGCACCTTTTGATTTCCCTGGTGACTCCCTGATGTCCATGACACGACTTCATGGTACGTTCCTCCCTGAGAGACACTCATTTGGGCTGCTGAGATTTTTGATTGAAGCAGTTGCTGCCAAAGGACCTACAATCACAAGTAATGAGGAAGCCACACGGGGAGCACAGCACAGCCATGTCCAAAAGCAAGTCCCCAGAGGGATGTTTCAGCTCTGCTTGGGCAAGCTGCCATGTCCCATTTTTCACTTGTAGCAAGGCAAAGACCATTCCAGGATAGTGTGGCTGTCTCCTTCCTGGGCCATTTCTACCAGGGTTAACCTCCCAAAGCACAGACTGAAGTCAAGGAGAGGCACAAGGCTCTGGGGAATGGGATTCCCCTCTCCCTTTGGGCTCTATGTCAGAAGTTACTCCCCTACGATAACATGAGATTTTGAGCACACTCTCCACTGTTAATTCAGAGAGAGTTACTAGGATCCTCTTACTATAGTCTGTAATTCATTTATAGCACTTGAAATGCTGAAGAGAGGTACTTCAGCATACGATAAAACTGAAGCAGATGCAGCTCTTGATTGTACAACTGCTTATCCAGCAAACGCAGAGCAAAAGGCTCAGCAGCCTGGCTTGCTGGCAGCCTGGCTTGTCTGGCTGAGTAGCTACTGGTAGCTTCTCAGCTCTGTCCCTCGTTCACACATAGGAAAATGAAACAGAAAATACAAGATTTACCCAGAAATCAGGAGTCACACTCCTGCTACCGGCGCATGCACCTTCAACCCCTGAGAACAGAGAATTCTTCAACTTTAAGAAGTTTTTGTTTCTGAAAGCTAAAAGAGTTTTAAATTCAAATTTGCCAGAGTTCACTGATGTGCAGGGCATTTGGAATAACTCAAGGCATATGAACCTATGGATGAAAAATTAATAATGAGCTAGCAATAATGAAGACAAAGTACTGTACTGGTATACAAATGTTCCCTTTATATACATGTAGAATTTTCATGAAAAAAGGAAAGACGTAAGGCCACATCCATTTCTGAAGTTCCTTGGAGGACTCAGGAAGCTCAATCTCTGTTTAACAGCACTTATCTTTGCAACATTTGCCATTTGCACAGTTCTGCCTTCCAAATTCTCCCGTGATCCTATCTAAATTTGAGCAGTAATCCAAAAAAAACTTGATTTGTTCTACCAAGGGTTTTTAACACCCTGAAAAACACTCCTCTGTGTGTTACACTGTGATTCTGAGGTGCTACAAACATTACAGAGAGAAGGCGGGTAGGCAACAGCCTTGGAGCTGGGGTGAGAGAAGCAGAGGCAGTAGATGGTTGTATACACACATGTATGTACGTGTGCATATCCTGAATTATCACTGAGAACTGTTTTCCTAAGATGTTGGTGAGACCAGTGAAACCAGTAACCACGAGTGACCAGTGACCTCACCATACAACAAATGCTGGCAGCAAGCGATCGGTACATAGATTATTTCTCCTCCATTTTACAGCCTCGGGAGAAAATGTTCCTGAGTCCATATCTGCATAAAGACCACTGTGTTTAACAGCCAGAGTGGACTTATACTCCTTAAATATACTAAATAAAAAGTTGGCATCCTAAGGCAGGAAGTTCCGCAAGGGGTGCTATCTGAAAAACAGCATTTTCTTCTTTATTAAAATAGGCTATTTGTTAGTACTATGTAGAGAGGAGGGTGACTCTTGCCTTGAGAAGAAGCTGCGGTTGCCAGCTCAGGTGTGCAAGGGAGCAGTCACCAGTGAAAATCAGAAGAGGAGATGCTGTCGAGAGGAGATAATAAAGAGAATAAACTTCTTCCTCTATACATGAGGGTAAAGGGGCAGCAGGTACAGGCAAACACTGAGAAAAATAATTAACAAATGAAAGCTCATGAGAATTAGCACAGACTGTTTCTGTCACTTCTCCGGCAACATCCACAGCATGAAAATGGCACTTGTTTTTCTCCATAGGGAACCTACCGTAGAAATTTGCTTGTATTTTGGTAAGTATGAACCCACCTCATCAAGCCAGAGAACACACAGACAAAAGCCACGAGGACTCACATCCTCTCATTTAGCTGAACACATGGGCTTGGCTGAAAGGCTGAAGTGCTGGTCCTCAAAGCTATTAAAGCATCTAACTCCCACCCTAACCACAGCTTTTGGCCTGGGCTTAAATCATAGTTAAATGCTTGATAGATCATACGAACAGGTTATCTGTTTGCAGAAACTATTGCAACAATTTCACCTACAGGCTATTCATAACTCCTTGAATATGTTGTTTGTAAGCTGTTCACTGTTCTCATCTTGGAGATAAACTACTTTAGGAAATTATTTTAGTTGCTTGCTAACATATAATTCAACAACTACTAGCCAGGTATTTCAATAAATAAGAGCCAGGTAGCTGCCACGCAGTCTCTGTCTTCCAGGCTGAGTGATCAGCCAATACTGCAACACATTTCAGGGGCATATTCACTTACTGTCTTCTACAGCTCCTTTTATCTGTCTTTTTTCTGCAGTGTCTGAAGACTTTCCTGTAACGCATTAAGTAATATGAATATTATATATCACCTCTATGGTTCTCTTTCTCATGTTCATGCAGGTGATCAGAGAAATATATTAATGTTAATGATCGCTTTAAACTTCCTCAATACTTATTCTGCTTCCAGCTTTTCAGAGCAGAGACTCTTTCTTGCGGGCTAGACTTAACTTAGGGCTTAAAGCTCATTCTGGTTTTAAAATGTATTACAGTGACAGTCCTTGTGTTTTAAGGGAGCAGCAGTAATGGATTTAGCACCTTCTCTAAAGAGTGGGGTGAGGGGCCAGGGCTTGTCCCACCTTCCAGCTGGGGGTCAGGACCACACGGTGCACACTGAGATGCTCCTGCCCTGAAATCCTGGTGTGTGAGAGCACGGCCAGCCCTCAGGCACTCCTTTTACAGACAGCGGTGGAGCACTCGCTGAGATTCACCAGCCCAATCTCTCTCCTCATCTACTCAGTCTCCATTCAGTATTTCTCTTCCAGCTGTCTCAGAGCCTATAGACAGCCACTCTTCTAAACTGCTGTTACCTCTTTGGAAATAATTTTTGAAAAGCCGTATCATGATGTAAAAAAAAAAAAATCCCCTATTAGTACTTATCTTTGTGCTAACATGATTTCCAGTTGTTTGTAGGCTTTGTTTAATATCATCTTTTCAATTTAAATGTTCTTATTCCAAGATAAGAAAAACAATTCACTGACTTGCATTTCTTTTATCTGTCCAAATTAGTTTTCTAATTAATTCATAACTCCAAAAGCCTTCATTTATTTCATGTTTCAATTTAACTTCCAAGCTGCCATAATCAGATTAGCAATCAAACCCATTTTTATAATATTTCTTCTCACAGGAAGCTGGGAAAACTCATATAAAACTGCCTCTGTGAATCTAATAAGCTTATGGATTCTGCTTTGTTCTCCCCATTCTAATTCTCAAGTTTGCAGGCATCCCACTCAATCTGATGTGAACTTACCCATACAAGGATGATTTTTTCCCCCAGCAACAGCTCTGTTATAATTTTTTATTTACATTACAACGCTTGGAAAGGAATCAAAGGGGTGGGGAACTGGGTTACACTGAGCTGCATGATGTCTCCCGGGCACAGCTACGTAGGGGCACCCAGACCTCCTGTTTCCTGAATTATTCCTCTCACCACAATGCCAAACCAAAGTGCTCCTCAGCAGTGACAAGTGACATTTCACTGGTCTATTTGGAAAGCAGTCAATTAAAAATTACGGACAGCTGCAGATCAAAAAAGGATGTGATCAAGCAGAAGCAGATAACAGGGAGTTGCATCCTTCTCCCAAACAGTTTCACTGCATCACTCTGATTCAGGAAAGCACCACACTTTGGAAAAGCAGTTAAATATGTGCTTGTCTTTGAATATATGCTGTCTCACTGAAGTCTCTGAAAGATAAGCATCCTCAAGAGCATCTTGAATAAGACAGACTTAGAATGTGATTACACTCTTTAGCTGATTTGGGATCTGGAAAATGTAACCCAAAAGGTAGAAAGTCATTGTCACAGTAGATTTACAGAGCAGCATGACACTGTCTGTGCCTATCACACAGCAACACTAAGGTTTCTTATACAGCCAGTATTCTCTTGCCAGCTTTGCCCTGGAAATGGAGACATTATACAACATTTCCTACAGCATCCCTTCTAATCTTTCTGCTGTCAGACTTTGGACATATTCAGAACCTTCTCCCCCATGGTAATATTTATAACAGTTTTCTAAAAATCCTAATAAAAACCGTCTCATTTTCGTGCTCTCCTTCAAGTATTACCTCACACCACAAAGGACTAATTCAAAACAGCCTGAACAAACCAGTGGTTCACATCAGATTTACTGTCTTTATACCTTGGAAGACTTTTTTTAAAAATGACATAGCATGCTATTTTCTTTCATATGTGTGTGAAGAGACAGGAAAATATTAAGAAATTACATAAATAAAGAACTTTTTCATTTACATAAATACACACAAAGAAGCAATTTACAGAATCATAACTTTAGTGCAGGGATTTCAAATGCAAATGTTTAAATTCCTTGGACACATCAAAAACATAAAAGTTTTAAAATTTAACTAAATATTTACCACTGTACCTCCAGAAAGCCCTGTAGTATCTGGCCAAGGTTAATGCAATGATTAAAGTATGGATAAATATAGAAAGAGAGGAATAATATATTTATAATGACATGTTCTACTGTGTTACACTAGGGAATAATTTAGTTGGATAAAAGCTACTACAGGAGAGTTTTACCAAGGCTCAAAGGTTCATGTAAATGGATTAAGAAAACCTTGAAGAAGACCGCTACAAAAAAGAATTTAAAATAAATTAATAGTCATTTGTTTGTGTAACACTGAAGTTTCTCTTCCTTTTAAAATCATTCAGAAGAAATCTAAATGGCATGACGTGACAATTCAGTTTAAATTGTCATCTACATTAATATTCATTTATTCTTTATACTTAGCAAGTAATATAACAGTGTTGTCAACATTTCATCTTTAAAAAAGGATTAAAAACACTAAAACCAGCTCTCATGATGAGAGAAAATTAAACGCGTTCATCCTTTCTAAAAAATATATGTATTTCTCCTATCATGTTATTATATTAACTTTCAGTGAATTCATATTATTTGCACATTAACCATTTGTACTCATGAGCTGCAAATTTAGTGCTGAAACTGCATAAAGATCAAAAGAAAAAAAAAGCCAGAAAGAGTTTTCTTCTTTTAAAAACATTCTGCACATGCTCTCATGTAAGACATTGCGATAGCTGACAGTACCCAGGTTCGGATGTCTGTGTGGGCAGAGTGAGAAATAATCTCCTATTAATTTTCAAATAAATTCTGGATGCCACGAGTGGTTTGATGTTCAATGTCCTGTTTTTCTTGGGGTTTTTTTTGACAACTGAAACCTATTCAGAATTCATCTGGTTATAAAAGCAACCTGAAGAACACGTCAGAGGAGGGGACACAGCTGTACCTGTCACGTTGCAGTGCACAGGCATCATCACAGCACGCTCTGAGTCTGTCCTCTCAAAAAAAAACAGCTCTAGATAGCAACATAACGATTGTTAAAAGTGGTTATAGCAAAGGAGTGAATACATGCCACCATCTGAGTTCTTCCTCAGCACACAGTAATACCATGAGTACTAAAGTGAGGTCTTCTGAGTCTGGGCTCCAGAACTACTCTCATTCTGCAACCTATAGTCCAGCCAGATTTGGATTAATTTCCAACAGCCCAAGGGGCCGTTAAGAAAACAGCGGATGCACCTACTTATGTGCTACGTATGCAACCTGCAGGGACTGTACGTCATCATCTACCCATCCATCCACATAACCCATTTCTGCTGGCCAGGAGAACAAAAGTTTACCAAGACAGAAATCAAATCTGCAAGCAGATCAGTTTGATGGCTTTAACCTATTTACAGTTGTCCCCTGCTGTGCAGTTTGTGTGTCGCTTGGGTTTGTCACTTCTGAGACACTGAAATGCAAGGCAGAAGTGCAGCAGAAACATATGTACCATTGCAGAAGGCAGCTTTGGTCAATTTTTTTCTCCACAAGGGCTATTATACAGTTCCTAACCATCACTTTTCTTGAATTTTACTTCATGCTAATATATATAAAGGGAAAATTATGCAGCATTAAAGGATCATTATCTGTAAAAGCTGCAGTTTCTACCCATCTCCTCCTCCACCCATGTCCCACTCAGTACTGCCAGCCCAACAGCAAGAGTAACCCTGGGCAGTGGCATTGCTGGACGTGAGACGATACAGCGAGGAGCAGCAGAGTGTTACGGGCACAGACTGGTCACACCGGTAATGCAGTGCAATGCTACGCTTTGTAAAGCAATGTTTTATTATATAATCTATTATGGGATGAAGAACGTGACAGTTTAGAGGATGTGTCACTTTTTAACACGGTGCGTATTCGTTATCCTTCTGCCTGCAGTGTGGGTGCGGGGGGTGTTAACAGAGCTGGCGCACTAAGGCACAGCACTTGGCTGCTTTTAGTAGAGCCTTAATGCTTTCCTAAGCACCTTGCTTGAAGGATTTAATACTTTCCATCATCTCCTTTTGCTACGCATCCCCCTGTCTGACACGTAAATAATGAAAGTGTACTCTTCCTATTTTGGTATCTCGTACTGACAATCAGCTACAGGAAAAACACAGTCAGTCAGTCAGTATTTGACAGGAATGAAAGAGAAAGCAGGCTGAATTTGACCCATGCAGTAAGTTTCAAAGGCAATTCCATAAACTCTCCTCAGCAAGGCTGGAGTCTAACAATACCAGCTGTCAAAGATGCTCACCCCTTTGCAAAAGTCCCCAGCTCCAGCAGCAGTTCCCATCACCCACTAAATCATATCTTTATCAGAACACAGGAGTGTAGAACAGCTCTGACAAGCCCATGACTGGCCATACATCCCTGTGTTTTAGGATTATGAGTGAGCCTTAACTGAAAACCAGAAACTTTCAGGCAAAAATAGAAAGCGTCGTGTAACTGGGTCCCCTCGCTGCTCTGACCACAACAGTCCCATGTGTGGCCACCGCACTGCCTACAGCCACACACACCAGAATACCTGGGTGCCTGGGACTGGAGTGACCATGGACGCTTGCCAGGGGGCATGGGGGGATTCATGGGGGAAAATCTTCAAGGGTTTGGCAGCCTGGATAACAGAAAGCAGGAATGTCTATTAGCTAAATGCACTGAAAGGCAACTAGCATTTCACTGTTTCGATATTTCTGAAGCTCAGATTAATCTGACTCCAAGACTAGATATTCTGAGACATGAAGATGGTTTTAATATTGATCCTTTTTGTATTCTCTTACATCAACTACTACTTGAAACTGGATGGAAAACTTCCAGGAATATTACAACGATAAATGGTTTGACAAAACCTGAGATATTTTATCCACAGAGATGCACCTTATAATGGAGGAAATAAGAACCCTTCACTAAACACTTGGGAAATATTCATTATTTATACAATCAAAACCCACTCTCAGGTCTCTGTTTATGTACTTCTCCATCAAAAGCTTTTACATTACTCTTATAAGTATCAGAGCCTGCTTTTTGATGCTAAAATTTCACATCCTTAGTGAAAATGTAGGCATCCCATAGCTTGCAGCCCCCCTGTGTTGGAGTTGATTCACCACTGCTGCTTCTCTTACAGAGTATTAAACCTATGCTGAGGTCAAAAAACAGCTGGTCTCGCTATAAAGTATTTAATCCCTTTCCCCAGGTCCCTTATGTAGTCATCCACATAACAGTAAAGAAGCAAGCCTGGTACTATATTTTCACAACATGTATTTTTCACAGAATGGCTTGTCATGATGAAGGAAAATTTTTACCCTGGTGAAAATTTATATTGTGGAGTTTCTGAAAGCGGGTACTCAGGCAGAGGCACCTAAGCCCTCGGCTGCTTCAGTGGAACAGAGCATACACTACGCATAGTAACACCAATAGCACCAAGAACTTACCTGCCTGTGGGCACTTAGAGTACTCAGGTAGCATTGTAGTTGCTGATGATGCCATGTAATCCACAGAAAAAAATCATTCCCCCTGGAAGCACCTCTGTCTCTCCACTGACTATGCAGAGATCCCAGTGCAATTGCTTTCCTAACCTGGATGCCTCAGATGAAGTAAATCCATACTCTTTTAGTGTAGTCTTAGCACTAAATGCCCTGAATTGCTACTGTCTTGCCTTCATGTTCATCCTCTTCCTTTTTATTGCCACAGATGTGCAGAAAGCATCTGGTTCTTCCTTTCAGTCTCAAAAAACCTAAACTCTTTATTGATACCTTGTCTCTGACCTTCCAGGAACAGAAAGGAGAGTGACACAGGTTTCAATATCACAATAGATTGAATAAGTAGCTGCAAATATTTTTCTTTATGCATGAAAAATAATGATGGTAGAGAACAGCAAAATAAGTCTTTGAGACATTTCCTAACTGGAGGGACAAATAAATTAAAATGTGCAATCAAAGTTTTATAGCAGTTACTGTCTTCACTTTAGAAAACCTGCTAGGAACAAAGTTAATGGCATAATAAATTCCTTTTTTGTAAGAAATAATTATTTGGGGTTCTAAGGTTTGAGAATTTCTTGTAAATCTAATCAGCCAGCTAGCAATTAATAACATTAAATTGCTTCATGTCTTTCTGCACGGGCACCATCATACTGTGTCAAGGCATACACCTTCGAATGCTCAGATTTCTCTCACAGGCTAGTTCTCATCAGCTGCAGGCACACAAAAGAAAGCATTTCTAAGAGTGTTAAATAGCTATCAACACAAGCTCAGGGGGACAGGATCAGAGGACCCAAGATTTCTACCAGCGCAGTTGGAAGACCTTTTATTTTACTTCCGATTCTGCCTGGCTTATCTTTTGTGTTTCATTTTAACTCTAAGAAAGAAGCAGGTAATTTGAGTCTGACATGTCTCAAATCAACACTCTAACCCTCCAACTTACTGTGTTTTCATCTATTATGCTTTTGATCCTTGAAGGGACTGAAATCCATTTGAACCAAATTATTTTTCACCGTTGTGGATGACACTACAATTTTCAGCCACAGAGCAAGTTCAGATGAGGAAAGAGGCAGTGCCAAAACGTCAAAGTCAGGGAGCTAGAGATAGCTTGGGTACTTTTGTTAATTTGGATTCAAGATGATATGTTGGACCACAGGGTACAAGAAAGAGTTTGCAGTTGAAATAAACATTAAAAAGATATGTGTGACAACCAGAGTTCAAACACAAAATTCAAGAGGTCCATCTCCTTTATAACCCCCACTTCAAAGTTTTATTTTAAAACTGAACTCACCCAGAGTTTAACATTGAGAGATGATGTGAAGATGAATCAGTGATTGGCAGCCTGAAGTGACAATTCATAGCATCATTGCACAGAAAAGGAGGCAATGCAGTGCTGAGTGAGACTTGAAATCTATATTTGCCCATTATAATACTTTATCTAAGTTATTACATATCCCTAAGAAAAATGAATACGCTATAGCCGCTTTATTTAAACCTCAGTGGAGTTTGAAGTTATTTGGATTTTGTCTTTGCGCAATTTCATCCATCGCTCTTCTTGTCTCCCATCAACAGACACGTAAGCCAAAACCCCGTTACAAAATCAAGCAGCTTTTCATCTTCAAATATTAATCATCACAAACTCTATGTGAAGCTGGCAAACTTCACTGCCCTCCATTCCTCAAATAAGGAGACAGACAGCACCAAAGCAGCTTTCCTGAAACCACAGAGAAACCATCCCAGAGCCTGAAATGTGATTTCTGAGCTTTTATAAACTGAGCAGTGACAGTGCCCTTGCACTTTAAATCACTCTTTTGAAAGTCTGTAGAAGTGAACAAACACTCTCATGGCAAAGCCATCTGCGAGAACTTGCCCAGTGCAATTCTGTAGATACTTAGCTCAGGAAAAATGTTCTCTAGGCTAGCATCCCTACTGGCACACACAGGGTGAATGGATCAATCTGAGGCAGAAACTGTAGGCAATTCTTAGTAATAGAATCACAGAATGGTTTGGGTTGGAAGGAACCTTAAAGATCATTGAGTTCCAACCCCCCTGCCATGGGCAGGGACACCTCCCACTAGACCAGGTTGCTCAAAGCCCCATCCAGCCTGGCCTTGAACACCTCCAGGGATGGGGCATCCACAACTTCTCTGGGCAACCTGTTCTGGTGTCTCACCACCCTCACAGTAAAGAATTTCTTCCTAAGATCTAATCTCCCCTCTTTCAGTTTAAAAACACTACCCATTGCCTTATTGCTACACTCCCTGATAAAAAGTCCTTCCTTATCTCTCCTGCAGGTCCCCTTTAGGTACTGGAAAGGGATATAAGGTCTCCCTAGAGCCTTCTCTTCTCCAGGCTGAGCAATCCCAACTCTCTCAGCCTGTCTTCATAGGAGAAGTGCTCCAGCCCCCTGATGGTGGGACCACCATGGGACCATCTTCATGGCCCACTTCTGGACCTGCTCCAATGTTATGTTGGGGGCTCTAGAGCTGGATGCAGTATACTCCAGATGGGGAGTATACAATAATATAACACCAAGAAAGGCAGTGCACATGTTTTTAACATCATACATGTGAGGGGGCATGAATCACCTGGCCCCAAACCGATCTGATTTTAGTCCATCTCTCCCAGACGGAGCAAACCTTGCTTTCATCATAGCAATTCCCTTTACCTCCTGTTTGATATATTTGCTGGGATTCTTATTAGACCATGGAGAAAAGGCACTGGAATAATTGAACTCCACTTTTCAAGAGCTGTTTGGAAGTACAATAGTCCTTATCTGCAATGTGGGGTTTTTTCAGTTGAGCAGAAGGTCTATAACTATTGGCGTAGCCTGGGTGTTCTCCAGGACAGAGCCTATATCTAACTGTCCACAGGAACTTGTGCAATGAGCTTCATATCCTAGGCCAAGGCATTTCACATCTTACCACCGCATAAATCCTCCTCAAAGCATAAAGTGCATCACTTTTATCAAAAGTGTCTCACTTCAAAGTGAAACCTCAGTGGAACAGAGCATCAAACGGATCCATGGGGCTCATAAGCATTTATAAGCCTCCTAAGAGCAAAATTCTTATGGTTCATCTTCTCAGCTAAAAAAAGACTTGGTTTTAACTTCTTTTTTTTTTTTTTTAAACTGAAATACTGTCATATCTGTGAGTTATCCAAAGCTCACAGTAAAGGTAACGCAGGTATCTTGGTCACTTCCACGCACAGAGTTCAGCACCGAGGACAACTGAATCAGTTCACAAACCACATCACCTTATTTCTCTTATGCCACTTTTTGGGGGTACATAGAAACCATTTGCTCACCCAGAAGCAGACAGATGATGCCCGCACAGTTCTGCTGCCGGTGGAAACAGCCTGTCCTGCTACAAGGAAGCCTGCAGCAGCCCTCAAAGGAACAGTAGCCACCACAGGTGGTGTCTCTCTCCAGCCCCATAAAGACACCACAAAGATCCCTGGGCAGATGACAGGGAGCTGGGATATTTTACTGATTGTGGATTCACCATAAATGCTTACTATTGGATAATTAATCACAAGCACTAATTGGCACTCTGCCTCAGCTGCAAAATGCAGCATAATGGTCCCTGTTCAACTATGTCAGGCAAAGGCTGTGAGAGGCCAGGTCCTCTGAGCAAAGCCAGGCCACCACAGTCACTGTGCATTGGGGCCAAACACAAGGAAAACATACAGCCTGGTGCAATGGGGTCCATGGGGCAGGATCACATATTGCCTTATCAGCTATTCCCTCCTTTTTGGTCTTTTGTTTTAAAAAAATAAGTAAAATCAGAGTTTTAAAAAATCTTATTACAAGTAAGGAATTTGATAGTGAAGATCGTGTTTGAATGCAAAACTCAAGGTACCTATTCCTATAAAAATAATGTGTGAAAGCTTCTACTCAATTAGTGCTGCCAGTGCAAATTGTTTTCACTGGTAATGACGTGATAAAATGTTAAACAGCAGGTGGGAGTTCCATTACTAAATCCCCAGGAGGAAACCAGATGAAGGATATTTTTTTTTGTCTGCTGAGAATTGACCATTATTATAATTGGGTAACCTTTTTTAAGAAAAAGGTACAAAGCTAAGTTTGCATGACCTTAATTGCTTCACATAACTTCACACATCACATGCTATTGTTGTTCGTACCCTAAGTGTCACTTGGTATTCATGAGAATCCATAAAGTCTATCATTTGTGATAATTGATGCCATTAATATACATTCTTTGAAGGCCTTTCTGTAATCATTATCTAACCATATGGGATGTAAAATCAATGAACTGAACTATGTCATTAATAATAAGCTAGGTGTGAAGGAGTTTTTTTCCAAAAATATGAATTCTGCAAGTTATTTAATTTGCATTATCACTGTAGAGAAACAATAACCTTGACACAGCACAAAATTTCCATGTGACCCCAACACAATTATTTAATGCTAGCTCCCCTTTTTTTTCAGCTAGAAAAAAGTCAACATCATTTTCTATACACCATGCAAAACATTAGTCTCAGATAAACAAAAAACTTTCCAGTGGAAACAGTGAGAACTAAATCTTCTCTAGTGCAATTATTTAAATAAAGTGCCTGAGTACTGAAAAAAACCCTGTGGTCTGAGAGAGGAGAATAATAAAATTTTGCTACTAAACTTATGGGTAGTGCAGTATTTTCTCTATTTCCTCCTCTTTTCCATAAAAATCCAGGGATTTTTGCACCCTGTAGGCTGTCCCTGAAGGCACAAACATCCCATCACAGGGAAAACAATAAAAAGGAAATCACACAATCATCTCCCCTTTTCTATACTTTCTCTTTAAGTAACTTTTTTCTCATAAATCAAGTTACAGATAGGCATTGCCTATTGTCCATACACCCACTTGGGAGGGAGAGAAGAAACCACCACAGTCACCAGGTTTAACTCCAGCTACTAACAGTGGGAACAGGACTTCTTCCCGGGGACTTACCTCTGTCTCACAGGTCCCAAAAGGCAAGCCAGGACATCACTCCTCCTAAATCCCTCTCTGTGAGCTGCCTGACCTCAGCTCTGAAGATTGTTCAGACCTTGTCGTCTAAACGCTCAGTGGCTTTTACAGCACTTCAAGACATGAACATCAGCATTTTTTTTTCCAGCTGAGAGAATGGATGGACTCAGAAGACAGAGGTTTCCTGGCTAAACACTGCCCTGAGGCGTATAAAGCACCGTAAGTGCTATTTTCCACAGTGAACTTTGAGCCAAAACCTATCGAGTCTTCCTGACCTCTGTCACGCTGGTATTTTAGATTTAAGCTGACAAGGGCAGTGTATCATCAACGCACCCGGAGCAAGCAGTGCACAGGGGGCACACAAAGGCCAGCACAGCTCCTGCTCCTTGGGAAACACAGCAGCGAAGATATTTGAAGCTTTGCCCGGAGAAGCAGTGAGCAACGGTTACAGGGCATAAGGCTGTGAAAGACTTTCTTCTGGAGACACACTGGGAGAAGGCATCCTGTCCAGAACCAAGACCCTTCCAGGTGTCTTCCTTCCCTTTCCCTGTGACCAAAGGCTGGCCCCATCACCCCAGCCCCAACTGGGAGCGGGAGGAAGAAAAGCAGCTCTAAGAAAGCAAAGGAAAACCTGTGACTGTGCATTATCTTAAAAAGAGGTGTCAACATGCCACAGTCATGGGAGCTGAGCACCCCTGGCTATCGTTACATCTCCATCTATATACTACATGCAGATCCCAAGCTCTAATTTCAAGTGTGTCTCCTCCTCTTGACTGGAAACTCCCCAAAATGACAGCTTTATGAGAGAGACAAGATCTGACTGACAACATCTTTACAAATGAAGTGCTGTCAGACAGAATGCATCTTGATTTGTGGATTCACAAAGAAAACTGTTTAAAATGTTTACTCATAAACTCAGCAGATTTGCTACAAAGAAATTAAAAGATATTAAAGCCTAGAAAAGTTTAATGTCATTTTATGGGCACTAATTTAAAGAATATTATCTCACAACATAAATAATACTTTGCCATTTAAAACTGAATAAATACCAGTGAAAAAAGCAGCAATGTGGCTGTGAATGCCTGGAAAATCGCCTATGTTGACACCACAGATAAAGAGACTGTATCTACTTTTGTCCTAGGGGAATATATTGGTAAAGCCTATTTTTTTGTTTGGTTGTCTCAGAATGCTGGAATTTGTTCAGAGAAAGTTCTGTAGTTTCCCAGCAGCAAGTCTCCATTTCAAAACAGTTTCTAGTGAAAGAAATGGTGGCTCACAGAAGTCCAGTCCATCTTTAGCCTCTGCCATGCATTTGCTAAATCATCATGGGCACAGATTTCTCTTTGCAGTTTGCCATCCATTAACAGTATTACTTCTAAGCAGTTTGCTGCAGAATGACACAGTTACAGAACTGTGCTAAGTGTCCCCCACGGGAGGGCACTTCACTGCAGCTTCTTGGCTTTGACGTGCACACCCAGAACTGGACACTTGCTAGCGTAGGGTTAGACAGAGACTGTGGTTGCAATTGAGGTGTTTGCATTTCCATACTTCATTTCCTTCAGCATGATGCAGAGTTTCTGTTTTCACTGGAGATCAGGATATATCAGGCTATTTTTATTTTGCATTACATTTTTTCATTGCTGCATGATCCCTTCTTGCCTTTAACTGGACTACGATGAGTTATCTCCCTGTTTTCAATCATCCATCCTTTGGGGAAAAAGAAAAGGAGGCAATCACACTGCAGGGACAGCAGTATCTTTTTCATAAAGATGTCCTGGATGTTTGTCAGCGAGACTGGGTTTTATTCTCATCCCTTAGTTAGAACTAGAGGAACATCCTCAAGAGGCTGAACTGGCATTTGGGCACCCGTCAAATTCAGCTTTCAGTAAAACTCATTTCCTTGCAGTCTCCTTGAATTAATTCTCGTGGCTGACACATGACTGTCCTGGCTGACTGCGAAGTTCATTTCAGTTGCATAGAAACTCTATTCCTGGATCCTTCTTGAAAAGATATTTGTTTTCATTCTAAATTTAATTATTTTAATTGCCAGCCATAAGAATTTGCTTTCATTACACTCACGTAAAGCATGGCATTTTCCCCCTCCTACAATCACTAATCAACTCACATAAAAGAAAATACATTAAATTGATTTTCTTCCATAGGAAATACATCAAGGAAAGGAAAGGATTGATTTCCCTCCATAGGAAACAAGACATAAATGTTTTTAATCCAGCTGCTGCATTCAGTTATCATGTACAGTATGAAAAACTGTGCCATAAAAATGAAATTAAATGCATAATAGCACAGACCACTCTTCCCTCATGTTATCTTAAAGTATCCAGTGTTTTGGCAGGACACAACATAAACCTTTAAGCATTACCTACATCCATCAATTTTCCAATGAGTTCCAGTACTTATTTATGCACCTTTCTGGGATACTCTTTGGAAAGGACCATGTTTCATCATCTGTCTCTGATTTCAGTGAGCAGACTCAGAATGCAATGGTACTTACTAAATTTGAGTAAGAGTGGCAAATCTCACAGTGTGCTACAGCAAACTACTCTTCCACCAAGTATCAATCCCATGAAGATTTATAAATGAGGATGTAATTCATAGCCAGCTTTAAAGATTTTATATCAGAGCTGCACCATCCTTTACCTTAAAATCACCCACGCAGATTTTCATAGGTCAAAAATGTAATTACACCAAATTTTAATAAAATTTGTGGCCTGTATGTGGCAGAAAAAAAGAAAAGCTAGAAGTACCAGATCCAAGCATTGCAAAGCTTGCAGCTCAACTGCTACATCAAAGCTTGGGCTAATCCTTAGTGAAAATACATTAGTCACTATATCCTTCTGAGGTCATTATCATGGACAAGCTGCTGCTGAACAGGATTCCCCCATATTTTACATTTGAAAAAATAATTCCCAGCATCTCTTCTTTTCTGTACTGCATGCACAAGGGGAGAACAAAGTTTTCTATGATCTAAATGCCCATAGGAGATGCCTAGTGATATGCAGGGGAAGTTGTCTTCTGATCATGAAAAGAGGATCCTTGTCCCATCACACCCCCACCCTGGCCAGGTGGCAGGACCCAGGAAAATGCAGCAGGGCTGACCTGTGGCACCAGTGCCCCCAGTAAAGGAGGAATATTCACTTTCTGCTGACTGATTCGCTTCTGAGCCTTCTGTCGCCTTGAACACAACATTTCCATTTCTCTGTATTTTCAAGCCCATTTCCCTGGTTAACAAACACTAGACCTTCTTTGATCAGTATTCGGGAAAAGTCAGGCAGATGCAGTCCTTTTGGATGGCATTTTCTATTTCTGTAAACAAAATATCAGCAAAAGGTTGAATCTGCTCTGTCTTCCAAAGGGAGAGGGACACAGTTATTGATCTGGACGTTAGACTGTCATTTTATTGAAAGAAAGACTGATTGTCTTTGTATCTAAAATGGCAGAAGATATCAATAAGAAACTTCCTATACTTAGCACAAATGCAGGCAGTTCCTATTTTAGGGGTAGTATATTTGCCATTAGCAGAGATACCACTTTCCTTACTATTCTTTAACAGTCATCTGCCATTAAATAAAAAGGTGATCAGTTTTAGATCAATACCTCTGAAATGAAATACATGGAGTGTCATAACTGAAACTGGAGATTAAATGCAGGTTCTAGGGTCTTCTTTTTAATTGTTCAACAAAACCTCTAGTTCTTCTAATTGCTCTCTGCCATCAGTGAGCCAGAAGTGCCCATGGCCAATCTCTGTCTTTGGTTTTGATTTACCGATTAATTCCTTTTAATGTCCTGACAGTTGTACGCATTAAGGTTAAAATAATTAGAAAAAGATAAACCAGCTTACTCGCTTTAGCTTTAAATTCACCATATACTAGTTGTACAGATGACATGAAGAAAAGGCCTCACAAAGGGCAGAAGACACAATCTTCTAGACACTCTGCAAAGGCAACCAGAAGTGCTGGTGGTCACTTGCTGTTTGCAGAAGACAATTTGTGTGTAGCCAGTTTGTGCTCACTGTGTGAATGTGTTGCTCCCAAAGATGCAAGTACCCATGTAGGCTCTGCAAGGCTTTTTGTCACTCTTGTAGCTCCTACATGAGGTTTTCTACCTTGCTCAGACAGAATTTTATTCATCTGCCTTTCTAATATTTTTCTCAAAGGATTTGATGGCCTTTGTATTTTTTAGCAAGCTCAAAAAGGTTCCCTGACAGGCTTTAATAATAGCTATTCAAAGGATGTGAAGTCAAGAGTCTCCTACAAGGGTATCACACTCATTTGATGTTCATTTATAGACCAAAGAGTAAATAAATCCACAAAAGGCATTCAGGCATGTACTGTCAGCCGTGCTGGTGAAATACCCTAGACTCATCCTGGGAGATTTCAGCACTTATATTGGCAAGATCTCACACGAAAGGAAAGAACTACTTTGAAAATAAGAAAATGCCTTTTGCCTAAGATTTTATAAGTCCCTCAGTCTATGGGGACACACAAGATATAAAGCCATGTCCATGTTAAATCTCACAACCAGCCACAGTTCCAAACAATTCTCTCTCTTGCTAGTTAATAGCTTAAGTTTCTGGAGGCAGCATGCCAGACTCACAGCAGTTGTCAGGACGTTAAGGCTCATCCTTCATCTGTCTGTGCTGCTGGTCAGGAGATGCTGTAGGTCTCCCTGAGCTCAATTTCAAGGGAATCAGCTAATTTCTTTGACTGATTCCTAACCTTAAATTTGCCTTCTTAGGATTAGTGAAGGGAAACCATGTTTATGCCACACTTGCTTTGTTTATGGAGTCCTATTCAACACCTCCACAGAAAGCAAATTTGATGCTACCTGAATTCCCCAGCCAATGAGATGTGGATGATACACCCTATAGTCCTGCAAGGAGCCACAGAAGATCAATCCACCAGCAACTTTCCAGCAGTTAAAGCTGAATCCACACCAGGAAGGAGTTACACCACTAGGGAGGAAAAAGAATTGAGAAATGTTTGCAGGCATAGCTTGGTCCCTTCCGTGGCTGATGCCCATCATGGTCACCCCCACCAGTACAGACAACAAATGCTCCCCCGGTCCTGTCAGACAGCAGCAACAGTGACAAATAGTTTCTACAAACCCCTGTAGACTAGAAGATCTCAGTTTATCAGACAGTGTCTTAGCACCAATCTACATTCCTCTGTTGGATGTGTTCCAGTCTGTACAACAGTACAGCAATTTAGCTGGACATGGAGCCATCAATATCCAGGAGGGGAGTACAGGACGCAACCATGTAGGTTGTTATTATGAGCCATTGTGGATGTTCTTCATTCTCCAGTAGCTTCCCAGAAAGTGTCCCTGTCCTAACCCTCAGGTTACCAATGGCTTTGTATATCTCAAAGATTGCCCATAGCTTCAGGATTAAGACCACAGTCAAAGTCTGTTTCACAGGTGAGAAGATGCCCCTTGTCACAAGGGCTGCCCAGGCGAGGGGCAGGATTTCCTCACTAATTTGAGCAAGATATTTCACTGCATAAAAACCTCTGTGCCACATAGAGGTCAAGAATAAAATTTGGATCATCCTTTTAGTATCACAGAATCTACACATAATTCTAAACCAAACTGGGAGATACTCAGGGATTACAGCACAAAACCACATGCAAAACCTAAGAAAACAATGAGCTGTTTAATAGTGAAATGTCACTGCATTTTGAGAACAATTCATAGTAAAGCTGTCACAAGCTGCTGCCAGCTTATTTGTTTGATTCTATTAAGCTGTTACTGAGGTAAATGTCACCCTTATTTGCTTGTTCTTCACATGTGGCATCTTGTTATAAACTTTGACTGAACTTCCAGAAAAACAGTTGTTATCTTCAATTATTCATTGTGGCACAAAGGATCTTGACCGCCGGATGAGGATCTCCAGCCAATGCTCATTTATAAATAAGTACAAACTCAAAAAACTTAAAGCTATTAAGGAAAAGACAAAGTTTGTTTATTCTGCCCCAGGTACTTATACTGCCTCTGTTCATTCCAAGAAATAACATTCTACAGTTCAGAACAGGTTGTAAATTAACCAGCACTGAACTGGATATAGTCACAGTTACTATTTGCCAATGCCAACCACCTATAGATTTCCAATAAACAGGTCTCATTCATTGTGAAAATTAGATAATTGAAACTATCTATTTGCTTCAAGGCTGTGGTCTCAGAGGTGACGCTTGCGTGTTACCATGACAAGTAGGTGACAGCAGCCGTAATTCACTTCCACGATACTCTTTGCCCATTTTGTTTGTCAGTAATAAGAGCATTTTATGAGATACTGGAGATTATCAGTCGGCTTCTGCCCACAGCTCTTCTGCCTGAGGAACATCTCCTCTTCCCATCCCTATCTCAGTAGAGATATTTAAAAATGATAAGAGAATGGAATAGTGTCAAAAACAGCAATCGCAAATCACTCCGTTATCTTTCCCATGCTGCAGATTGCTAACTATCGATTACTATGCAGGCTCTGAAGTAAATACATCTGAGCAAACGGGAAATGCACAGCAAACAATGTCTAACAAATTTGCATGTGGCCCTTTCCATTGAAGAGTAATATATCGGCTGAAATATTAATTAAATGTCTTTGCCTTTCTGATTAAAATCTCAGGGATGAAACTTAATATATTGTGTTAGATTGTGCAGGAAGAGAGAAGAGGTAGAGAAAGTTTTGGCTGGTATTTGGATCCTTTCCTCACATCCTCAACAAGCTGCAAAAACCTCACAAATAACACACATAGGACTGGAAATTTGTCTCAATCATTTTTCATGTAAAGGAGAGTTTCATCTCCATGCAGAAATGCTTCCAAAATAATCAAATCCCTCAAATTTCTGTTTCTTAAAGAAAATCAGTTTGAACGTCAACATCTCTGTTTGACTGTTGTTTAATTAAATGGCTGGTGGGTTCCCAAAATCATAGCCTTTGCTCAGCTCTTGTGAGATAAACTGACCTCTGCAGGAATAACACAGCAAAAATGAAGAAAAGGTGGCAACAACAAGTGTGGGGCAGAGTGAATTTTGTCCCTTTTCACGCAGGACTTGCTGCAGAGGCATCCCTAAAACCAGTCCATTTCTACTACATTTCGACATACAGAATTTTGCTTAATCTGTGTTAATAAACACGGCTGCTCCAAAGGAATACTTGAGCTGCATTATCAATTCTTCTCCCAAAGGCTGAGAATAAATGAGAGTAACACTGGCAACTGCCCAGGCTAAAAGGGCAATATCACTCAAGAGATACCATCGTCAGCTGCAGTGGGAACATTTGACAAAGTAACTCAGAAGCATCAAGGCCTCTGCCTTTAAAATTACACTATACTTTATACATAATTTCAAGCCACGTTCTGCATCATTCATTTCATGATCAAAAATGATGTTTTTACTCTTAATAACAATATTTAAACTATGATGTACCTGGAGGGAAATACATGATTTCTCTGCAAGAGAACACTTCAAATACTGAAATTGGCAAGTCTTTTATCCATAAACCAAGAGATTTGTTGCACTTGTTAAAACTGAAATATGCAATACTGAAAAAGAAGCATATAATTATAATTTATGGAGAGTGTATTCAGTAAACAGCCTGATTCAAGTCATTTGTATGTGCTGCTTTAAATAACCATCCTTCTGCTTGAAAAACTCTGAGTTCAAACAGAACAAATGAAGAACTGGAATTCAAGTTGGTGTTTTATTCCATACAATGACCATTCAAATAGAAAAATCTCTACTGATTACATTCATTTATGGGCCTTGGTAAGGATAAGAAACTATTTTAGCTAATTTATGAAGATTAGAATAGTCATGACTTATAGGAAACAATTTATATAAGCAGTTCTAAAATACACTTTTAGATCAGCAAAGAGCTAAAATTCTGGCAGTGGCTGCATTAGCAAAGAGAAGACACAGAATAGTATTGATTAAAATTTGCATAATATCTGCTTAATTAAAAAAGCAGTGTTATATATTGCAGCCAATAGATTAATCCACTTTTCAACCACTTTTAAAAGAATAACGTAATTCTAGATCAGAAATATTTTTTCCTCCAAGCAATTTGCCAAATAAGGGGCTAAAATGTAAAATATTTTTTCCATTAGTTTTAGGTAATTGAAATGCAAAGTGCTAAGCACTTAATCTTTCCAGGCAGGAAAAGCTGCCTGCTGTCAGATTTTATTAAGTCTTTTTGCTGCTCTTTGTATAGTCAATAACAAGTGTCTAAACCCAGGAAATGATGTAGAGGTAGTGTTCAAAGGTAAGGATATGATAAGGTGGTGTTTGCATTCAGGATAATATGAAAAAGTCCAACATGCACGCAGGAAGATTTTTCTCCATGTCAACTAATTAGCATGTTTATTGGAAGCATTAATTATTCTGACAACCACAGAGATTGTTAAGTGTGTTAACTCCTCACATGCTCCCTTCCTACATGCCTTTCCAGGCAGATTGTTTACGTGCCAACCATCACAGGTAGATTTCCATATCTTAATACCTAAAAAGACATTTCTTTCCAATGCTAGCACATGTTAGGAAGTAAAAAAATAAATTCTATCAAGAATAAATGAGTTTCAAAACAAACCTAAGACAAATACATTTTTGATAAAAATTAGAAAATCCTTGACACCTGCACAGAGGTGGCCTTCCATTTGAGCATACAGTGCTATCTGAACCTCAGGAAGATTGATCAGACTTAAAACTCAGCTGGAGAACCAAGTAATAGTTTACAAGATCCCAATATCAAAGAGGCCACCAAAGACAGGCACACATCCATGCCCTAGTTGCTCTTCATGAATAATTGCCACATAAACAATGCAGCTTCCTGAGGTGTCCTAAGATGCAGTTCCTGGAAGCCCAAAATAGGAATTTCCACTTGCAGTCTAATGTGCCTAGTTCCTGTTACTATCCCACAGAGATGGGGTCCAGCAGCATCTTCTGGACTTTGGCTCTGGAGCTGGAACTTGCTTTATGCAAAAATCTCCTGCCAAAAGCCTGCGCTACCACATAGAATCATAGAATTTTCTAGATAGAAAGGGACCTTTCAGATCATCTACTCAAACCATCGACCTAACACTGACAAAAGCCATCACTAAACCAATCTCTAAGCACTACGTCTGCCTGTCTTTTAAATACATCTAGAGATGGTGACTCACTTCCCTGGGCAGCCTGTTCCAATGTTTGATAAACCTTTCAGTGTAAAAATTTTTCCTAATATCCAATCTAAACATCCCCGGGTGCAGCTTGAGGCCATTTCCTCTTGTCCTATCGCCTGTGACTTGGGAGAAGAGACCGACCCCCACCTCACTACAAACTCCTTTCAGGTAGTTGTGGAGAGAAATAAGGTCTCCCCTCAGCCACCTTTTCTCCAGGCTGAACAGATGGGACCGCCAAAAGTGCTAGTGAGGGTTTGAGAGCTGATACCTCACCAAAAAAAAGTCCTAAATAGATAAATAAAACCATTGGCAGGTTTGATCATTCAATCCTACGTGCAACTCTAAATAAGGGTTTGGTATTTTAATTTACAGGCAACATGGCTACTCAGAGCAACAACTGCCTTACTGGGACCATGCTTTCCCACCAGCTTCTTCCACAGTGTCACTCCTGCTCACATCTAAACTTTTAGGCCCAAAGTCACTTTCGCTGTGCCCAAAATCATTGCTTGGAACAGTGTTTTTCAGCCTCAGCCTCACAAAGCTGTTCCCCACAGAAGAAAAAAGGGGAGTTTGTTGGTTTTTTTAAAATCTTTGTAGTGTGCCAGTGCACAGTTTTTTGGCAGAAACACAAATATGCCCTATTTTCTCCTATCTTGCTTCTTTCCCATTATTTTCTATCCACTTTCTTTGCAATTTTTCTTTCTTTCATTTCCTCTAGTGTTATTTTCCTTGTCTACCTTTCATGTACTTTAAGCTTCCTATTCCCCGTTCTGTCTATTTACACCCATATCTGAGCCGATCTTTCTTTCATGACATCTCCTCGCTTTCCCTTGCTGTTTCTCTCATCTCCAACTTTTCATCATTTCTGAGTTGAGATCTTTCAGCATCCATTTCACACATTCTCTCTGCTACATACGTGCATAAACGTATCTGTTATTGACATGAATGCATATGCATAGAAAATCGGGTCTTTATTAATAGCTTGCAGTTGCTGAGCTTTGACTGAGGCTTTTTTACATCCTGCTAAATGTTTTTCTAAAGATTTCCCATTATTCCTGTGTCTGCATTACAAACCAGCAAGACCAGGACCCTTTTCTATAGACACTTTGAAAAACCTCAAATCTAGGGCCATCATGTAGCCTTTTGTTTTTCCTCAGGTCAACTGCTTCTGGTTTCCTTTTCCTCTGAAAAACTAAACAGAGAGAGATCTAATTACCAGTATCTCAGACCATCATTAGCAAAGTAGACACAGAGTGAATTGAATATCACTTTAGGGAGATCATTACTTGAACAATCCCACAAAGCTTTTTAATATACCTTTCATTAAACTGCACCTCCAAGCGTTTTGCAAAAACTCAATAATACACTTGTGAGGCTGAATAATTTGGGGTAAGAAGAAAGAATTTAAGAATCTGTGTACAAAGTAAAAATCTAAGTCAAGATAAAATCCAAAGGCGAAGTGACTGTGGATGAGTTGGTAATTTTGATTGCATACAGATCTAAGCTCCCCTCACTGCTATTGAAGTGATACAAGAAACAAGTCTGTCATGAACACACTGGTCTGTAGAAAGGTATAGAGAGAGCAAGTCTTGAAAACCCAAAGCTTGCTTTATAACCTGGGTATTTCAAGAAGCAAATGAAAAGCAATGTTGCTTTTACTCCTCCAGTGATGAGCACATTTGCACCACTCATGGGAAAGGATAAAGCAGTGTAAGCAATGGGAGCAAAAGACTGTGGGGGATCCAGTTCTTGTCTAGAAGAAATCCCAGCAAACAGCCAGCCTTTTCTGTAACAAGTTACAACTTAAGGATCATAATTTTATAACTATTTAAGGGTGTAGGAATGCGGATAACTACAGTTCAAAAATTCACTGAAAGCTCATCTGTCTTTTTAGGTATATCAAAATCTATAACCTTGATTTTAAATAAATAGAGCATAAGGTATGATGTTGTATGATTTCTGGACATTCTCCAGTAACAATTTTGTGAAGTAGCAGAAGCAGTCCAAAAGAAAAAAAATAACTAAAAGAACTGTGATTTTAAATAAAGAGGAACCAAGATAAAGAAGAAAAGAATGACACTCATGGAATAACAAACTGAGAGCTGCTGTTAGATTTCTTACTTATTATGATGATTAAGTTAATTTATTCTTAGCAATAAAATATACTTTTTGGATGAGATGACTGAAGTTGGCTATAAAGCTGGTTCTTTCCCATGGGAAGGAAAGGGGATCCAAGCCAACAATGAAGTTCTTCAGCCAGAATACTATTTCACAAAAGACTAGAAAAATCGAAGGGTAAAATAAATTACTGAAAAAAGTATTAGGTTGATATTTAAAACTGCTGAGTGTCTGCAAGTCCCATTTAAGGCACAGGGAGCTGAAAGCATTGACAGCCTTTGTAAGTCAGGACCAATAACTAGCCAGGCTTACCAAACAGATTTCAGAAGATAATGATGTGAAATTACAAGTTCTTTTTTAAAAAAAAAAAGTTTAAGAAGAAAGCTCTCAGAATTCATGATGCAAACATTTACCAATTTACTTTTTGTGTTTTCTTTCACAGAAAACTCCTTTTCTCTGTCATGTTTCTGATAAGCAAAACATTTCAGTGACAAGTACAGGAGTATAAGCAAACCTGTACCAAAAAATCAGCATTCAAGACACAGAAATTTTGGTAAGAATATATATATGTCAAAGCTTGCCTCAGTCACCTTTTATTTTTGGCTTTGTTTTTTTTTTTTTTTCAAGAATATACTGAAAATCAAAAAGAAAAAAATTTCAAAATCCTTTGACACTGACATGTTTAGGTTACAAACAGTACAGAGAGAGCACAACGCGACAATCTTTTAGTTTCATCTTTTCCAATCCAGAAAACAATATCAAAGAATTTCAGTTGTCTCAGGAATAAAGGACTGGAGGGTACCATCTCATATCTCTTTGTTTAAATTTAGGATGTTTTAGTTGCAGCCTGTGTAAAAAGTTCTTAAAACTGGAGTTATATTGGCCATATTGACTTTTTAACAAATACATACGGGTCTTTTGGGGGGCTAAGAGGGAAATTTTTATCATTATGTGAGCGATTCTCCCCTTTCACAGGTAGAAGGGAGGTATTTCTAAGATTAAGTTTTCAGCTGGCAAGAACTACTTTAGCCTCTGAATATGCATATTTTCAAAATTCATATAGTTTTACCCTCAGGATTTTCCATAAGCCGCCCTTCTGAGACCAGCAATTTCCTTTCCAGCAAGTCTGTTCATTTTTAAATTAACTTAATTGGATTGTGGTCTCTCCATTTCCTTCAAATGAACCACAAAGGTTTGTCACATGCTTTCCTCTCCTCAGAAAAAAAGCAAATGGACTCACTGGAGTCAGGTTGGAGTCTCTGTTCGATCAGACCTTGGACCAGAGGAAGATCCCATAACTCGAGATGTGCTCATGCCTGCACTGGAGGGGCTTGATCAGCCCACCTAAGTATCAGTATTTCCAGCACAAATACTTTGCTCTTGGTCAGAGTCCTCCTACAACTACTGGCAGTACCAGGAAATTTATTCATCCCCAGGAAAAATTTGTGTTTTCTCATCCAATTAATATTCCCTGCAGCAGCACATCAGCGATGTGCTGGCCAATAGCTGAATAACAATTCCCTCTGTTTGCAGGCACTGAGGTCAACAGGGTAGCAAGGACAGCAAAGGCAATTTTGGAAAGTCCTTTTAAATCTGCTTGTGCACATGTCAGAGGAGGGAGCTGCCCCACACAGCCCATGGACAGGGACTGACCCATAGGGATGATGTATATGCCCAGAGCCTGCTTCTCCTCAGGTCTGCAGGAAAAAAGGGGGATGAAGGCAGTTTTGGCTTTACTCCTTGCTGTCCTTTTTCATGGGAGATCCACAGCATCCTCACCATACCCTGTAAGCATCCCTGCAGGCATCTGCGACATGTTTCAGGCCTCCTGCATCCTGGTTGTCTGCCTCATTGCTAACCCAGCAGGGGCAAGCAGATGCTACTCACACCGTCTGGGTACTCTACTCCTGTCATGCCCTGGGAGAAATGTCGGTGTCCCCGTGTCCCCTGCCTAACACTCTGCCATACAGAGGAGACATGTAAATGGACAGCATTCAGCAAGACCAAAAGAAGTTCCTCTTGTACATCCTAATCAGAAGATGGGTTACACAGCAGCAGTCCTCGGCGCTGGTTCATGCAACAAATAAAAACAGTACTGCTAACACCACCTACAAAATGCCATTTCCTCAGTTTCAGCTGAGTGCCTACGCAAGATCACCCCAGAAGCAGCTGGAACAACCATGGCATCTCTCACCACAAGAAGCACCTCTAGTCCAGAGATGTTCAGAAGTCTGGAGGTCACAAATACTCTCCTGACACCACCCACAAAGACCAGCACAAAACTTGATACGATTTTTCAGTCCAGCAGCCAAACAGGCAGCTCCCCAGGTGTACTCTGGGGTATCAGCCTGTTGGGCTTAGGGTACTTTTCTACCAGGTAGTATCATCCAAAGTGCTTGAACAACTCTTTGCACCCAGAGTTTTCACTTCTATGGACAACTTTCAGTAAACACAGATTTGTGAAGAACGCCATAAAATGCTGAAATCTTTGGGCAACAGTAACAGTGAAAGGTTTCAGTGTTCTCTGAAATGAAATCTTAAGTAACTGCTTTGAAAACTGTTGCAGTCTTAGGAACGGTGAAAAATGATTTTAGGAGCATTCATCAGGAAGACTAAATATGTTCAATTTCTTTAATGACACAAAGGCCACTGCAAATGGTTGCGTGTTTTGTCATGGAATACACTTTGAAAAGATCTGACTACTGAGATGCCATTAAACGAGAACTACTCCTGTTGAAAAGTGTCTCAAATTGCCCTATTTTTTAGTAAGAAAAAAATGTTTTTGTTCCTTCCTGTAATTTGTCATAGCCACACAAATCCATTACATGGCTTGACACTTTCTTGAAGAGTAATTTCTGAGAGAACTCATAAGAGAAAGATGAATCTACGTTTCAAGATACAAAGAGACATCTCAGTGAAATAACGTGCAGATAATCAACTGCACCCACACAAAGTGGACATTTTCTCTCCTTCTGTAGAAAAGATCTGTATCACTTTTGCACTGTTTTCCATTCCTGGAGCCCTTGGAAGAACCCACCAGGGGACAGGAGGATTCACTGCTACCAGCCAGACTTCCCAGAAAGCCTGTCCTGCCCTGTGTGAGTCATCTAACTCCCCAGTACTATGGGAGCCAACCTGGGCAGGAAGAGACGAGGCAGCCTCTGCTACAAGATGCCCCTGTTTTTCAGAGATTACTCTCTGGCTGCAGAACGCTTCAGGAAAATGAAGACTGAATCACTTACAGACCAACAGATACGAAATTTTCACCTTTAGTGAAGTACTGTGGGACATCCATGCTGACTATTTCACCCATTTCAGAGGGGACCAACCCATCTAAGCACTCCATATGCTCCTGCTCAGTATCTTTGAAGTGATCAATTAAAAGGGAAACAAACAAAATCCAGCAAATAATCACTCCTAGAACCTGGCGTCAGAAGTGTGCACCCAAGCACAGCACATCAGGAACATGAGTCTGTAAGACCATTTAAAAGTGTTTCATGTCCAATACACATCAAAACCAGTAGGTGAATAACCTGTAAACAGGCAAAATATGAATTTGTCTGGAAATTGATGATTTTTTGACCAATTTTCATATAGATTCACTATCTGAAAAATATAGGGTAGGGGGAGGAGCGAAGAAAATTTTTCATGTACCACAGTTGCACTGTGCTATTATGTTTTCTAAAGTATAAAACAAGACTTATCTGAGCCTCACCCACTGTTTTCTCACCACCATCCACATCTTCAAGGATTTCAGGTGTTCAGGAGAAACTCACCTTGATTACGAAGTTTTTCAAGTCCTGAACACGCTAAAATAGATTTACTCGTTTTCGAGTACAGGTTGATTTTGTTTTACCAAATTTAATACGTTGGGCCAGGGTACAATACCTGATAATCAACTGCACCCACACAAAGTGGACATCACAGTATCACAGTATCACTCACTTCACATATCAGCGGTGATGCTGTGCAGTTATACCAGGGTAAGAGAGATCAAAGTCTGACCACTCTCTGTTAAAGAGAGTTTACCTTCCCCTCTACCTTTTGGGTTAGCTAAATACTTGTTTCCAGTCTTCTCAGAAACAGTCCAAAGGTTAGCACTCTGAAATTCAGTGTGATTCATAGTGCAAAAAAATCAGAATGATTCATAGTGTAATATACACCTAAATATATTCTTTTTTTTTCCTATGCAGTACCCTGAAGCCCCCCTCAGCTAAGGTCTTCCACAGACTAACACACATTTTATGGTGCCTTTTTTTTTTTAATGTAAGAATGTCTTAATCTTAGACAAATGCAATAGGGATGATAACAATGACGAATTAAAATATGAATGCACTAAGTAATTCTTTTTTCCTCTGAAGGGGGAACACAGTACTTTTCTAAGATTTCTCCACTAACTACTTTTACTGTTTTCCTCCTCCATGTCATCTTCACCTGGCTCGAGGTAAGGTGGGTCCAACACCCACAGCAGAATGTCACCCAATGGCTCTTGCACCCACCCCGTCTAAAAATTCTGGGTGATGTAGGAAACCTATTTTAGAGGAAAACGCATACAAGTGGGAGAAGGAAATGTCTACAATTTTGCTTATAGACAGCTTAGCACAATGGGGCCTCTGATCTCAGATGAGGCCTTGAGTGCTTTGCAATGCAAATAATAAATTAATTTTCATCATGAAGATGTGTCACTTTTTGGAACATGGGTTCTTCCTCTAATCATGTGACACTTTATCATTTCAGATTAAGACACATTTCCATGGATCTATGTGCTTGTATAAAATAATTGCTTTAGCTTAAACACTTTGCTGGTAAAAGTCACAGAAAAGTATTGATGCATGAAATTTTGCATATATTTTCAGTCCTAGTCAGGTATTTGTTACATCTCTGAGAGTACATACCAGAGGTAATGAGGAGCATTCCCTTTTTGATCCTTTTATATTCCGTGGTGTGTCTTGTCTGATTTATTCACATATCAAATACCAGCCACTGTACTATAGAGAAGCTGCTAAGCCCCAGGAACAGGCTGTAATAGGCTTTTAAAACACCTGGTGTGGAAGAACAGAATAGTTGTTTTTATATTCTAGGAAGTTTTGCAAATATGGGTTAAACATGCAGTATCCGTAAGATGCAGAGCATTTTATATTACAGCACCAGCAGTAATAACAGTGTGAGAATTTATGCTTTATTTTGTATCATAGCAACTAATGAAGCCATTACTTTTTTCTGAACTCAGCTCACTAGTAATTTCAGTGGAAAACTTATTCAAACCACTTCACCAGAGGCATCCCTAATGTTCTGCCAGTAAATAACATATTTCATTTATAAATCTGTTTTCTGTCCCACTTGGCTGGTCCTTTAAAAGCCTGTCAATAGACTAGGTAAATCCAATTTTCGAACTCAGCTAAATTTCATTTTCAAAAGTGACTTCAGTGCTCAGAACTTGTCCTCAGTTCAGTCAAAGATATGATTGTAATTCAGATAGGCATCTCTGTGCTGGATAACCGTGTGAGGTACTGATACTGCTGCAGCACAGGTGCCAGTTGGGAAAACTTGCACTAAATCCTGGGTGGGTTTCGGGCTCTTGCCTGGGCTGCCGTGGTTATATTGCTGTTGGACACTGAACGCTGTCTTTGGTCTCGTTATCCAAGCTGCTGTCTGAGTTTTGCCCTCCACAGACTGGGTGTTCTCGTGCATGATTTTACATTGATATGTTTCTCCTTAAGCTTGCAATGGGCTAAAAGTGATTACATAGCTAGGAGCCCATGGAAAGTCAACAAAATCTGCCTGCCAATCTGACTTTAAAAACATTACATGAAGATCCTTTGCACATAGAAATCATAATTTCTAACACATTTTTAAATGTACAATATAAAAATGAGGAGCTAATAACAGTACTATGGTATAAAAGGCAGGAAGAATCCAACTAAGCAGTCAAAAAAGGTAAAACCAAACACACTTCTAGCGCATATTGAGGATTTTTTTTGCCTTTTAGTAGGGGTGTTAAGCAAAAAGCTGAGTTTAGCACTGAGCTCTGCATCACTGCATTGCAAGAGCTGCAACAACAAAATGTAACCCCTTGCCAGCTGGTGGGTTTATTGCCTCTGGGTAAAGCTTACCCTAGTTGAATAAGTCCTGCATGGGAGTAGGTGTTCGTACTTACTGCAATTTTTAGAACAGAAAAGTACATATGTAATACAAATCCACTCATCATTTTGTTCAAGAAAACATATACACATGTGTATAGGCCCCTTGAGGCTCCAGTAGGAGTGCTCCTGTGCCGAGAAATATATTACTGAATCACAACATCACAGAAATATACCAAGTTAAAAAAAAAAAAAAAAAATAAGAAAAGAGGCAGATCTTTTGCAGGCGATATTTCTGACCCCTGCCTGGGCTGCCATGGTCACAGTGAAATCTTAGTGGGTAAAGACAAACTAGCAAAGTCCATAGGGCTCGTAAAGATTAACTCATTATGCAGGTAACGCAAATTACTTGGAAGGAATTTTCTCATTTAGCAGCTGCAAAATTTTAAGGAAATTAGGACATTATATGAGGAGAAATAATAAGTCATTGTGGAAGTCATGAAATCTGTAACCAATAGCATAATTTTATCTGGAGACTGCGGTATGTTAGCAGTTCAAAAAGAGCTCATTGAAGATAGAAGACCACAAGAATGAGTAAATATAATTCCATAGAAGAATCATGTAAATAAATAGATCTCATGAAAAGCTACCACATGCCATGTGCAGTGCTTGGCAAAGAACTTTCAGCCAATTAAGTGGTTGAACTTGATTTCTGATTCAATTACTTGAATTTCTGATTTTTAGAACATTCACTCTTACATACAGTAAAATGATCTCATGACGGCATTAGGACCCAAATGATACGATGTATGAAAAAAACTGTAGCACTTTACCTTGCTAGAGACTGCCTACTGAAAGGAGAAAACAGTAAATTCACTAAATTGTTTGGGGGTTACTCACAGCACATGTAGTCATTTGAACTTGATTTCTGATTCAATTACTTGAACTTCTGATTCTTAGAACATTCACTTTTACATACAGTAAAATGATCTCATGACAGCATTAGGACCCAAATGATACAACGTATGAAAAAAAGCTGTAGCACTTTACCTTGCTAGAGACTGCCTACTGAAAGAAGAAAAGAGTAAATTCACTAAATTGGTTGGGGGTTACTCACAGCACATGTAGTCAGCTTCTTTGGTTCTGCTAGGATTTAAATTATACTGTCAAGGTGCTGTGTATTTCCTCATTTTTAAAAATGTTTTCTTCTTCTCCCAGTCTTATTTCTAAAACCCTCTGGAAGTTAGTTGCTTCCCTAGCCTAAAAAAATAGTGAAGTATTTCTTGTGTTTTATTATATGCATGTGAATAATTTATTACTGTAGGATTGCCCTTATGTACAGGTTGACACTTAGGATTCTCGCTAAGTTTATGAAATAACAACTTGATTGCAGTTCCAGAACTTTCAATATACTGCTGATTTTAAAACTTGCACTGGCACTTATCTGAACAATGTTTTAAACACAGTCATTTCTAGCATGTTCTTTTAGAAGCGTATTCCATAAAACAATAAGGAAAGGTCAAACTGGTGAGTATTAAAGCTGCTACTATTATTTTAAGAAATGTCACGCTAGGAACAAACGACATTATTACATGTTAATCATTGTAAAAACAGGTGTCTTCCAGAAAAAACAAGTGTCTTTCAGAAAATCTCTTTCCCTCTGATCAAAGAAATTTTGCAATTCCAAAACAAGGAAAGACAAACCTCCTCATGAGTTTAGTGATTAAAAAAAATGCATCTGCTTTGAACTTCTCAGGAGGAAGGTGTTGTAAGAAAGTACATCCCCCTCTATTCTGTTTGACAGCCTGAGCCTTAGCAGAAGCTTTGAAACCATTTCAAGATGCTGAAAGTCTCTCTCTATGGAGGAAACTTCATCACAGTCTCTCAAAAATAAATATGTCAACATGCAGTACCATGAGGAGCTAAAAGGAAACAGGAGAAGCCCTTATACAAAAGCAGCTGAAGGTTTGACAAGTATTTTGTTGATGCTGCTTTTTGTGGTATTGAACCAAGAAAAGATGGACTTTTCTAATTCTCAGTGTCCTTCTCTGTCAAATCTAAATGTCAGCTCTTCACAAAGAACATAAGACCCTACTCAAGACCTTATGGCTTGGATGGAGATTTTGAACATGAAAAACCTGACTGATGCACGCTGTTCTTAGACTACTGAAACTTTGGAGTCACAGTCAGCTGTTAATGAGTGGTGTTTTCATTGTTTTTTATGACTGGGGGGATATATTCATTTATACTCTTTTGGTTGCCTTACAAATACCATTAAAAGTGCCAAGAGAATTTTCTTTAGAAAACTCAGTGTCCATTACAAGCATGACAAGAGACAGAATACTCTCCAGTGAACCCTATTTAATGTAAATTGAGAGGAACTGCATGCTGAAATTACATACAGCTCTGTGTCTGAACTCTACAGCATCAAATGTATAAAACAAACTTCTTAGCTTCTCTTTATGCTCATTTTTGATGTGCCTTGTTGATGGCAATGGGAGTTCAACACAAGGACAATTTAGATGCCATCCAGAAGACAGGGATGTAAACTAACAGCTTTTCAGTGGGCAGCTTTCTACAGAGTCTTATAAGACAGTTGATGCTACCTTGAATGAACATGTTTTAGTGTCAAAAGCATTAAAACTTGCCTGTGTTTCAGTTGTGAACATGTCCAGTCCTCAAGTTCTACCAAACTGATCCCTGAAGGTTCTCCACAGATCCATGTGGAACAGATATCTACACTGCAGCCCATGGAGGACCCCAGGTCACAGCAAGTGGATATTGCCTGAAGGAATTGCAGCTGAGGGGAGCCCACACTGGAGCAGGTGCTCCTGACAAGAACTGTAGCCCAGCTCCAAATGAAATTCATCTTCCACAAGTTGAGTCTGTTTGGCGGTAACTGGTGAGGAATCCCCCCATCTTTATCTCAGTCCATGAGCTTTGTCATACTATTTTCCTCCTCCATTCCCAGACAGCTGAGGGGGGAGAGTGAGAAAGCAGCTGGGTGGGAGCCTGGCAGCCAGTGAACCCACCATCAATACTACTTCGGGTAATTCAGATGTTTGATTTGTGAGGGCATCATGCTTCCCAAATATACCAAGAACACCCTGTACACATAAGCATTTGCCATTCTTGGATGTTTTCTTTATTAAGGGAGACTGAAACAGAAGCCAGAATGTGTCAGGTAGAGTAACAGGACTGGCTCTTGGAAAGAAATTATTAGAAGATTTGAAATTTTTATGCTGTTGCCCTCTCAGGAGGATAATTCTTATTCTGTTTCATTGAATAGTCAATCTTGTTGTTTTCTACAATTATTTATGTGTTAATGTTTCAGAATGATGTAAAGAAAATCGGAGTTGAGACCTAGTTTGCTGTTTCTGATAACCAGCAATTTGTTTTATCTTCTGGGAAGGCTGTAAACATACCATGTGGAAGCAAACACTTCTGAATCTGACAGCTACTTCCCAATAATTTCTTTAGTTTGCTTTTAAAAGGTTCAGAAGTCACCAAGCAGTTCTTTCACGGAGCTGACTTGCTCTGACCTCAAAGACCTGAATTACATTAAACTGAGAAAAGCATCTATTTACAGACTGAATGTGTTTTCACCCACTTAAGGGGGACAGAAATCAGAATGTAGTGTCCAATGGGAGCCATGAAAAGTTAGCAAAAATCTAATGAAACAAGATGGAGGTAAAGAAGGAACAGTTAATTTATACTTTTAAGGTTTTCTGTATGCAGAAGGCGACAAGAATAATTGGCATGGAAAGCCCACAAGATTACCTAAAATTTATTTTGAAGGTCTACATATCTGATGCAAAAAAGTAAGAGGCACTTTCATTGAACTTGTAAGCTGCCAAGTCCAACTCTCCTTTGCAATATCATTCAAGAAAACTTGCCCTAGGCACACAAGGACAAAAAGCCTTTATATATGTCTACTACCTAAAATTGCAATGTCATCCTCTCCCTTAAATTTAATTCAAACGATTATGAAAACCATGAGCTGAACGTTCTCATTTATGAAATATATGTAGACTAGCATAACAAAAGGCTTTGTATTTCCCATTAATAGAATGACATGCACTACCACATGCCTGGTCTTCCCTCAAAACTTAAAGGATACCAGCCACTTGGATCACTTCAAAATGCATCTCATGAGCCCAGTCCTACCTTCAGTTACTGAAGAGCTGGGCAAAGATGTCAGCAAGGAGGAAGACAAGGAGGGCACACAAAGCTTGTTCTGGAGCTCCAACAAGCTGCGAAACTCAGGTCCTGGGCAAGACAAAGAGGTCTTGCCAAAAGGTCAGTTAAGTCAGTAGATATCACAAGGAGTGGGAGCATTTCTGTCTTAGAGAAAAGGGGGGCTGGAGCTTGGGGGAGGAGGAGATGGTTGATTTTGGTTGTTTCTTTATGAACTCTCTTCAATCTGTTCCCCACCCCTTTCTTCTCATCTGAGCAATTTGTGTATCCTATTTCAAATTGCTGCTGCTGTGGGCAAAGGTGGAGGCCTGGAAGAGGAATGGTGTGATTTGCTTCTGCTAGGATAATTATTTTCATGAGATGGTAGTCTAATGGTGGACTGTAAAATACTGCTGAGCAAAATTTAGTAATTGTTAATTATCTATTCTTAGGATGTCTGGACTCTGTTATCCATAAAGTTTTTGTTATTTTTTTAAGAAAAAGCTAAATGAAAATTCATAGGATTTTATACATTTGCAATACTTACATTAGTACGAAGTCATTTTCCACTTCAAATTAAACATATTTTAAAGATAAATTGGCCATTTTGACATTTAGGAAACAATACAAAAGATTAATTTGAAAAGCCAGAACTTATAGAACACTGATTTCCTTCAACTCACAGCTAAAACCTCTTATGATGGTGAAATTGTCATGAACAATATTTGCGTTGTTTTATTCTACTATATTTCAGCCTGAAATAACTCCAGCTTTTTATTAACTGCAAGACTGAGTCCTATTCATCAGTTAGGCAGGTGTATTGCCTGATAATGCAATAAGCTTTCCTGGATGTACGAGTTGTTTTATTTCTTTTATACTAGTAATCAGTTCCAAGAGCATAATAAAAACAAAAGGTTTATTTCTTTCTTACTGGTAGCAGAATTGTAAATTATCATCCATCAGCAATAACTGTTGCCATTTAATAAAAAAATAAACCTTTCCTTAATCTCACATGGAACATAATAGATAAGAATAAACAATGATATTAAAGTTGGTGCCAAAATGAAGGATTGCTGCAACTGAGGATGTGCAGTGAAGTTATTTATGTAGATAACACAGTTGGCAACAAAAAGGAAATAATTCAGTTGTAATAGACAATCCCAACTTTTCTAAAATATAAATAGTTATAAATAGTAATAATCCTAACTCATTCTCAAAGTATTTCAAAGACCAAAATAATTGTCAGAAACCCAAACTGAATTTTAAAAAAATCCAACAAAATCAAGGCCTAATTTTCTTCATGCTTCACCTGCAAAGTAGCTATAAGCTGTCCACGCAGGAAACCCAGAGGATCTTCAAAGAAGTGTTCCTCTTTCAGCCCTGTCCTGCTTAGCTCATACCATCAGGCTGTTGCCAGAGTTCTTTTTTCCTAGACTTTTTCAGTCTACTGCTGAGCTAAATGTCAACTTTAAACATCCAATATGAAGATTGCTACTTCCCAAAGTCTACAGATCTTGCAACCACATTTTTAAAATCACATACCAGACAAAAAAGTTACCATCTTAAGTAGCTGAAAAAAATCAACAAGAGTCCAAAAAGGCTTTCAAACACAGCAAGAACTATTAGATATGAACCCCTCTGCAAGACAGTTTGTATTTAGATGGAGTGATCAAGCGCTTACTCAGAAAAACACACACACATATGCTCACATGCACCAGATTAATGTCTACTCCTTCTCAGTCATCAATCAGAATGCACCATTAGAATTGACCACCTTAGGTATCACAGCTCTACCTTTCATTGATCTACACCAATAATAAGCTCAATAACTTGTCAGATCACCTTCATTTGAAAAAAATCAAGGGTTAGTTATGAATAACAAGGTCAGGCTGCATATTCACCAGAAACACCGTTAGGTTTGTGGGTTGACAAAACACAGTATGCAGCCTTTGCTAGTGCTTTTATGTGAGCCTACTTTCAGGTTTTGCTTCTTGCCTTTCTACCCCTTCCCCATTGGAGACCAGCTCCCCACCCTGTGTAGCAGTCTCACTCATCTGCACCAGAAGTCCAAGTTCAGTGGACATGGGATAATCCTTCAGCGGACACATGCAGACAAGAGGCTCCAAGGTCACCAGAGATGGTCTAAGCATTTCATACCAGTGCTGATCTATTAGTAAGAGACACATCGGACAGGACTCCACTAGAGTCATCTCAGAAGGAAGAGGAGAAATCCCAGACCTGCACAGGTTTGAGTGTGGGAGGTGTCCAACCCCTTGAGTCAGAACTTAATGATCTTTAAGGTCCCTTCCAACTCTAACCATTCTATGATTCCATGAATAGTGCCATTTCCTAAGACGAGCAAGCAGCAGCTGTCACACAGGTAAATGTCGCCAGGAGAAAGACCGTTGAGCAGGGATGAGGCCTTGGGAAGGTTGTGTCTTAGAGTGAAAAAGGCAGATACCAAATTCCAGCTTTGCAAGGCTGCCAAAACCTTCAGCCCACAAAAGGGAAATATGAAGTCCCTCTGGCCTAGGTTACCATATCCAATTAAGGCTAAAACATATTAATCTGAAATTCAAACCCCAAAGCACATAAAGACCATTTTTTACTTTCCTGCAGTGAGAAAGGGTTGCATGAAAAAATATTAAGAGATAAATCTTTATTTCTTATCCCTAGTCATTTGATATGGTTAGGGTTAAATTTTGGGAAGCTACATCTCACTTCCCTGACAAAAGGACTCTTACTAATACAGTTGTCTCTTCCAGCCCATTGCGTAAATATTTGTTTTTCTCTCATTCCTTCCCTCTCTAGTGTTCTCCTTCCCTACTCCCAGTCTCTGGCAGCCCAGGTAAGTTGCAGCTCTGTCCCTTTGGCCTTTAGGGCTCATCCTAAAAGAGAAGTTCTGCTGGAGGCTGGTTCCTGAGGATGAGTCAGAGCCTGGAGAAAGCCTAGGGTCCCAGATGAGCATCTCCAAATTCTTTGATGTGGATGTTCAAAGAAAAATTTGGAGGAGGAAAAAAAAATCCTTACTATAAACATGTTTTAAGGACCAAGTGTATCATTTGGCCTCTGCAAAGAGAAAAACTTCTTTCCTAATGAGACTTTACACAAATAGTATAGTGTAAAAAGACATCAACTCGTACCAAGAGAAGAGAAAATTAATTGCAAACATTTGCTAGAACAATGAGTTCAGCAAGACAGCCAGTGTAACATTATAGGCTTTAGTATTTGGGCATGAGAAGTCATACTTCATGAACTCACTCATTACATATCCTAAGAAAATCATGACTTTCTCACTGAAGATGGAGAAGGGAGAGAATTTGTTAAATAGTTTCTGAAAATGATGCTATATGCTTCAAAGATTAGCAACATAAAACTTCTTTCATATTAACTGTAGCAATTCTTCTGTGCTATAATAGTTTAACAAATATACTTAGGATTTTTACAATAAAGAAAAAGTTATAAGGCAATTAGTTACTACCCACAAAAAGCTTTGAAACTATTTATTCAACACACCATCAAAATTACACATTAGATTAGCATGTTGTAAATGATAATCTAGCGCAAACCTCAAATGATGGCTTTTGCATCCCACATTGATAACATTATTCCCAGCTGGAAGGAAATAAAAACACAAATTATTTCTTCGTTGTGACAGTGAAAACTTTCCAGTTACAATTCACATGCAGTTCAGTATTTTATGCACAAGTGAAGGAAGCAAGCAACATTTAAATGACAGAGTTATCAGTCTTTTTTGTGTATTGCAGCTGTTTGGAAAGCCACAGGGCAAAGGCATTTATATATGAGATAAGCTCAGTCTGCAGAACAAATTAATGCGGGATTGTGAATTAAATGGCATGTCTTCGGACAGCTAATTAGCTTTGTGCTGCTCAATTAAGCTTTGAAAGGACATGTTGTGTTTCTTGATGGAAGAGAAAGCATTTCCAGGCTGTTTCACAGTCTCAGTGCTTTCTGTTTCTTTGACTGAGAAGTCCAAGAAGAAAAAAGAAAAATCCAGCAACCTTACCAAAAGGTATCAAAGTCCAAACTACAAAGTATGCAACAAAGTTATTTACAATAGTCCCAAAAATCTTTGATTTGATGTCAAATGGCTTAAATATGTACGTTATCTTGGGATAGGAAGGAACTATAAATCTGTGTCTTCAATGCTTTTTAAACTAGAAAAGTAGCAGGACCTCTCCAAGGAGACGATAGAAAAGGGGTATAATAGCTTGAAATGATTTGTTAATATTGCAACTTTCTTCAGTTAATCCAAAATCTTCCACCTCTTTTCTTCCCTGCTGGCATCCTAAGCATGTGTGTCGAGCAATAAACACTCAAATGTCATTTGGGTTCCTCACTCAACAGTATGAAACAGACGTTAAAGTTTCAAGTCTTGATTTACTAAGAATTGTGTTTCTCTTGTTGTTATCCAAAATCTTTGAGACTCAAACAATAAGTGAAAGCTTTCCAAGATCAGGTTTCTCAGAAGAACTTCAGTAATTCCAGCTTTTTTCTCTGCTGGTAGTAACTAGACAACCGACTTCTAACTTCTCTTTTTTTGCTTGCCAATCTTAGAGTAGAAAAGCCTGGTAAAATTGGCATGGAGAGGGGGTAAAACTAAATGAGATTCCTGGAAAGGAGTAATGGTTTTCAAATCCAAAATCACCGTGATTCAGGCTGCATTTAGCTCTAGCAGCAGGATCTCTCTTGTAGGATGAGAGATCAAATTCTCTTTCCTAGTTAAATTTTCATTGCTCTGCACATTAATCTACCATTGAGCTGCAAATTGCACATGCAGAGTATTTATTTAATGAAAGCAAATAACCACCAAAAAGGAGAAACTTGTGATCAAATGTAGCCCTTTGGCATTGTGGACTTCACGGATTAGCAGTCTCTTATCAGATTTCTGTAATGGCATATTTTCTTCAGTCTGAATCTTAAAGTTAAGTGCATTTAATAAGTATTGTGGATTGTGAAATAAACAGACTTTAAGCATTCCTGTCACAAACCACTGACGATCGCACTAGCAAGTAGGGTACAAAATCTGAGAAAATTTTCTGAAGCTATGAAATGGTTTTTCATCTTCAGCCACCAGTTTCACTTATCACACTTTTCCGACCAAATTCTGACTTTGAGCAACTGCCCCCCAGAGGCAGATGTGGAAATCCAGCCCAAAGAAGGACTGTCATCTACTAAACTGCAGGTGTGAGTACACACTGCATATATACTGACATGACCATGTACATACATTCACCTTTATACATATTATACATAGCAGTAAAAATGGACCAGTATAAACCTGCATACTATTCTGGTATGTCGTGGTTTAACCCCAACCAGCAACTAGAACCAAGCATCTGCTCACTTGCCCCTTATTGCTCCCTAGGAAGGATGGGAGAAAGAAGGAGAAAAAAAAAAAAGGGGGGGAAAACGAGGAAAAAAAAGGATGGGAGAAAGAAGGAGAAAAAAAAAAGGGGGGGAAAATGAGGAAAAAAAAAACTTGTGGGTTGATATAAAGACAGTTTAACAGAATCAATAACAGAAAAGGAAAAATAAAGCAAACATAATAATAATAATAATAATAATAACGACACGGGTAGCTCTCACCACACAGTGGATTTTCACCACTGAGTAGCGATTGCAGATTCCCACCCTCCAACTAACTCCATTTATACACTGAGCATGATATGTATGGTATTGAACATTTCATTGGACATTCCTTGCTTCTGTCTGTGCTGTTCCTATGGGAAGCTGAAAAAAGTCCTTGAATAGTGTAAACATCACTTGGCAACAACTAAAAACAGTACGTATTATTGACATTCCTTTCACAGCAATCACTAGAAAGAAAATTAATTCTTTCCCACCTGAAACCAGGACATGGCACTTCAGAGAGATCCCCTTGTCAGAAACCAATAGAATAGCTGTGTATCAAGAATATTTTTCTGTAACTATACTTTCAAAGATTTGTGCTTCCAAGGCAAAAATTCAGTGTTGTACACCTACAGTGATATGCAACTATATAAATATATATATTCTAGATGCAAAAATATGGCACGCAGACTCATCTGTAAGACAATGGCAGGGAATCCCTTTTAAATACATGCAGGTTTTGTACTTTATTTTCTTGCTTATTTTGTCTGAAGAAAACAGCTGGTGTTTGTGCTCTTGGAACTCCTCTTCAGGGAGGAAAGAAAAATTCCTCAGGGTTAAGTAGGAAAGTCTTTGAAATCAGAGATTAAATTCACAAGTAGCAATATCAAGAAAGCAGTAGTTTTTATGAGCTCAAAAGAAAACTCACCCAGAACCTGTCAGGAAACATTAACACTACCTTAACAACCATTTTCAAAGTGATGTTTGGAATTAGTTGGATGGTTGTTCTATCCATTACAGATATTCCGGTACAGGTGAGCTTTAAAATTTAACCTGTATGTGCCATCAAGGGCTTCATTGTGGCTTTCCTCAAATGTTGACATGAATTAGCTCTTCATGCTTCCCTCCTTGGGAAGAGGAACCAAAAATGGCAGCAGATGCTGTTGGCAGGCACAAATCCCTATGCTGACAGACAACTGCGGTGCCACAAACAGAGCAAAGAAGCCTGTTCTCCACAGAGAGAAATAAGTAGATTGATCACCTGGTGTTGAGAGCAGTCCTCCCATAAATATACAAAGATTTCCCCCAAACCATCTTTTCCTCAAGAAACCTGCTAGGAGATACCTATCCAATGTCAGTAGCAAAGCCAACCATTTCATTATTTAAATATCAGGAAGAGAAAAAAAATATTTTTAGTTGCCTCTCTTCTGTGAGCTGCCCCTCAGTGACAACCAAAGGGCTGAGATTCTCAAATCCAGACAGGATTTCAATTTGCAGTTTCGACTACTTGCACAATGGTTAAAATCTTCAAGTCACACTAAAGTCTAAAAATTTTAAGTTATAGCTACTAAGCAAATATTTTCAGTTCTTTGGTTACTCTCCTATTGCTTCTTTTTTTCTTTTTTAAAGGCACCATCAGTTTCATGTCTGCCTGGACTCTCTTTCAACATTTATACCACTACATTTAATTAAGCAAACCGAAAACTCTGAACACACTTCAGATATGTCAGGCCTCATAAGCCTGTATAAAAAACTGAAGTGCTTCATATAGAAAACTGTCAGAACTGAGAAACAGCATTTGTCTGAGCTGTATTTAGCATTCTCAGAGTGAATCTGATGTTGTGTCAAGAGTGAAGAATCGGCGAGAGCCAACCACCTAAGGAAGAGAGCTTGCTTTGTTCTGAGTCCAAGAAAATATTCAGCATCACTACTTCCCAGATTCTATATGAATCCTGCCTCACTTGATTATTCAAAGCCCTTAATATGATGAGTTGAAAGCAGGAATACTTCAAAATGTGCCAGCAATAGATCTACAGCCATTAAATATTGTGCTGTATTACCCCCGCAAATTCTGTAACGCCAGTTTTCAAACTAATGTTATGAAGCCAGCACAGAGGGGAACAGTAGCTCCTTGAGCACCGATTTCTAAGAGTTTGTATAAGCTAAGGTCACATGGAAGGAAACCAACATGCACAAAAAGGAAAAGCAGAGGGAATAATTGAACAGAAAACTCACAATAACTGAAACCAAACAATATATTTTGGAAGAAACAAGAAACAAAATTTTTAAGTAATGAAAAATAATACTGGGTGAAATACTTCTTTCAGAGGTATTTATCAGTCTCCAAGCTCACGGCCCATATGTTTTGGATCTGGCTACAGGGCACCTCTGGGGCAGCAGACAGTTTTCTGGTGCCCAGCACTGCAGGCTACAACGCAGTCTCAGCGATTCCTGCGACTGTGCCTGCATCAGCCCAGGCTGATGAGCAAAACCACTGCTTTCCTTAGCTGCCTCCCCCATACTCCTTCCCAGCAAAGCCCCTTTCGAGCTCAGAAACCCCCCTCTGTGGGAAATGCAGGGCTGCGGGTAAGTTGTGATAGACATTTCAACCTTAGTAGCCTGTGCACAAAGATTAATGTCAGCAGAAACCTAGATAAAAGCTTGACTGTGTCGAATGCCAGAAATGCTCCTTATTTCCTTTTTCATTATGAAAAATGATTTTATCTTGACTTTTCAGAAATACAGTGTGATTGCTCTTTCAATTAACTTAGTGTTCTGTTTTCCATTAGTACAGTACAGAATAACTGTAACCCGTTGTACCTTCCCAAGGCTTTTTTCAAAGATGCTGATTTATAGCAGAAAAGGGATTTTGTGCTTCTTGCCAGTTATAAAATTGCTAAGGTAAAGCCAGGAAGCAAACACGTTAGCATTCATTTCATCTTCAGCTCCTTCTTCCCCAAGAAGGCTGCAGCAGGCAGTTCAACATAAAAGAAAGTTATTAAAAATTCCACACCCTTGAAGCAATTTTCATAAAACTGATAATAAATTCAATTTTCAAGTTACTTAATACAGCCTTCTCTTGACTAACACAGTTATCCTAACTTAAGGACCTTTTAAACTAATGACCTGGAAGGAATAGAGAATATTTCATTTGAATCTGTGCAAAATGTGAAGAACTGCTCCATACTCTGGTTTTCTGCATCTCTTAGTACCATTAGTAGTCCCTGAGCATCCCTCTCTGCCGTGGAAACTTACAGGAAAGAACAGAGTGATTCATAATGCAACACAAGTGATTAAGTACATTTGAACTCAGAAATACTAATAAGTTCCTGGTCATATATTTAAAACAAAGTCATGCATAAGTAATGTCATACAACTCCTATTCAAATATTACAATAGGTAAAATAATGAAAGTTTACTTAACTAAGCCACCCAGGACCAAAACATATAATAAACAAACTCGGTCTTTGCTTTTGAATTGGAATTATGATCACTTACATCTTATAGCTCTTTTTCAAATACAACACTTAATTAAAAAAAAAAAACTTTACAGAAAATTGTGGCATGAACTTGCGTTAAAAAATAGATTTCCAGATTTTTCCAGCTTAGTGAATATCAATTACAACACTGAGAAGATTTTCTAAAGATGTTTCAGAAAAAGCTTGCTTCTCTACGTAAGAAAAGACAGGTAAATCAGTGTTGCAGTAAGTCTAAAAATCAAACAAAAGCTAACCATTTGTCTTGTCAGCCCCAGTTGAAGTTTGTGGCCTAGATTGCTTAAAATGCTTTGTGAAAAACAGTCACGCAGAGGTACAGAGAGATCAATCCTTTGCAGTCCCAGGTGATGACACTGGCCTCACTGTCACCTGCAGCCCCCCTCGTGTTCCAGGCTAACTCACACCCAGTGCAGCCCCGTGGCAAACTGGAGTTCAGCCGCTGAACTAAACCAGCATCTCCACCGCCTGCCGGTGTATTTACACAGTCACAGTATTTACGGGCCCACACAGTCCATAAAAATAATTCACTCAGACACGACTTTCCTGTAGCAGAGAGACATGAACACTGGAGATGACGCTCGGGTAAGCGTAAGTGACAGTCAAAGCTCCCAACCTGCATCTTAAAGAGAAAGGCTACAAATCACCCAGTTTTGCCTAATACTCAGATTCCACTGTACTGCTTGCTCATGGAGTTTAAATGCCTGCACCCTGACAGAGGGATGGCCTGCTTTATGAAGAAGCATAAGAGGTTTAAAACAAACATGAGAAAAGGTAGTAGTTTGCAGCAGAGCAGTCCCACAGTCCCCGTCAAAGCCTCTCAGCCTCACACAGGATGAACCCTTCTTCTACACACCACTACTACTCTTTTTGAACTTCTGCTGGGGTTTAAGTTCTGATTTGAGAACAAGAAATGGGAAAAATCCATCTTCAAAACTTCTTTTGAAGATATTCTCTCCCAACTTCATGTAAATACCCAATGAATTTGGGAAATATTTGCAATGTCATTCAAGCAGCTGGATACAATCTTAATACATATAGAAGTTTCTGAACTGCAACTGAGTGTTGCAGGGAATTGGATGAGCGAGTATCCACTTGGACTCAAATGTTATCTCCAAGAGCTACTTTTTTAAGCAAATTAGCAGATCAAAACTAATTTGTATTTCAACAACTGCAGAAATGAGTTTCTCTCAAGTGCTCACTTTTATAAATTGCAGTTGCAACTTCATTATCTGATTAAATGCACATCATGTTGTCCAATTCAGGATGTGACATTAATAGACTGAGTATATATTTATGGATAGTTTTCATGACTTTTCAGATTTTAACATACACCATAGGGACAAAGGCTAATATCTGGATAACTTTAGCTCTAGAAATTTCTGCAGATGCTTTGATTAGTTGGGCTTAAGAGCAACGTATGTGACAATGAAGCCTCTGTCACACCTGGGAAAAAAGATCAAGCAGTTCACATAGACACAGTAAGACCACTTCAGAGCATTATCTAAACAGAGACAAAAAAAAAAAAAAAAAAAAAAAAAAAAAAAAAAAAAAAAAAAAAAAAAAAGAGGAAAAAGCCTTAACCCCACTTGACAGAGAATTTAATCTCCGAGCAAGTTCCAGAAGGGAAGTCTAACCCAGAGCAGGGACCTGAGCCGGACCCTTCTCAAGCCCCACACAAGGCCTTGGTAGTAAAACTGACCTTACTGCTCCATGGTGTCACACAGAGTGACACTTTTGAGAAGTGTTTACTGTTGACCTCTGCCTGCTCCCTTTAAAGTCAATGGCAAAGCTCCTACTGATGGCAGCATGAGCCCGGGCGAGCCAACGGGAAGAGGCTTTTACGATCTTCCCCATAATATGCACAGTGAGAAAGCAATTTTACTTGCACTGTTGGTTTGAACAAAGCATTATCATGCTTTGAGCACACCTATTTTCTAGTGAGCTACAGTGGTTGTTAGAGCATAAGCACAATCTGCCATCACATAACAAAGTCAACACATTATAGTTTAATTGGATGGAGTCATTTACACAGTAATAACAAGGATTAAGACACAGAACACAACAACTCATTTTCTTAAAACTATAACCAGCTGGTTTCACTGCAGGAGTAAAGCGTACATGCCTCACTCACCTCTTATTAGTCTATGTGCTTTGCCAGGCAATTTAAGAAATGTTTACCAAAAAATCTACCATTTTCAGAGATTGAAGCATTCAGCAATGCAGCTACTTCCAGGAGAGTCAATCTGCATGGTGAGGGGGCAGGAGAGGCTCCTCCAACTTTCACAAAGCTTCTGTATTCACGGTTACAGAAAGGAACAACCCCAAAGGCAAATGAACTCCTTTGCCAGAAGAAAAGCCCCAGTGATATCCTCAACTGAATGCTCCTAGACAACTTTTGGACAACTACCTTGAGGCATAGAACCATGACCCATTTCTGCAGGACAGAACTGTCAGCCACAGACAAAGACAAATCAGTTTGGAGACCATTTTCCCCATGCTGAGTTTCACTCAGAGCAATGTCACGGCAGCGGTGCACACACCAATCACACATCACATCAGCACGTTTCAGGTTGGCACCATCTTATAGTTCACACATTGCACCCAGGCAGTTGAGGGGCATAACTTGAAATTTAGAGACAAGAGGTTTCTAAGGCTCCTGAAGGCAAAGTTCCACTCACTGAGAGTTTCTGAAAGTTTCACATGGCCACGTTCCTAAAAACACATAATCATAAACTCTTGGGAAGTAGTGAGTGGTTTCTCAATGTCTCCAGGCATTTAAAAAGGCCTAGATTGAATTTCTAATTTTTGCTAACCTTCCAGTTTCAGCAGTTTCACAGGGAAGAGGAAACAAGACTGAATTTTGCTGTTTCACAGTAGGTCTGAGGCTGAGATGTGCTGTGGGGATCAGGCAGGCGACAGCCTCCTCCAGCAGCACTGGCAGATGCCACATGGGTACCCCATAGAGCTGCCTCCCACTTGTTCTCCACAGCATGGAAAAATAGGAAAACACGGCTAAATGGATAAGCCAAGCTAACGACTTGTCGTTGGGCCAAACTGTCATTCTCCGAGTAGCTTTTTGTCTTTGATATTGTTGTGTTACTGAGCTGACTGGCATGAGGTGGCATCAGATACGCAGTGTCACCAACACATACGGTGACTAACGGGTGACAGCCACAGGCTGGTGAGAGCCCAGCCTCCCCCACGGCTTGTCTGTGAGCAGCTACCAAGCAGAAAGCAGTAATAACATGGTGTTTATTTGCCGAAATACAGCTTAATTCAGTAAGCTGACAGAGACAAGGATTGTACAATGACATTTTGAGAGATGTTATTACAGAAAGAGAAAATAAATGTAACCATAAGAGATTCATTATTTGCTGCAAGCTATTTGCCAAATTAAATCTCAGTATTTCTTTTAATGTATTTGCTGGTTACATTTTATTCTAAATGAAACTTTATAACCTTTTAACCACATCTTACTAATTCATCCTTGCTGGCTTGATTAGCACTAATCAGATGAAACATTTGACTGGATAAATACACTAATGTTTTCTCTTCAATTGCAAACATGCCCTGCTGGTGCCACTTTGCCAGAGTCAAACACACAACTTTGAAACCTGGAACTGTTTTCCAACACCATCTTGCCAATAAACTAAGTGTTATGGATGATTTTAGAAGATAAATTTTAAAGTTATGCAACCATTGACAAACCCGATTCATTGCCAAATCAAATGAGCATTTATCTAAATTCTTTGGCATAATTCATCTGAATCTCATAATTATGTTTCTCCCCCTCCCAGTGTTGCAGAAGGGCTTGATTTCCAGCAACACTAAATACTGCTCCACAGCACAGGCAGTGCAAAACAGATAATCCAATGTGAGAATATCCTCACCCAGAGACCGCCTCTCTGGTCATCTGCTGCATAGGTCAGGACAAACAAATCAAACTAATCCCCAAATCTGTTTTCTCTGAGGAGCTCTATATTAGAACTATCTAGAAAATGGAATTGAGCTAAAACCCCAAAAAAGTTCAAGCTCTGTGATATTTTAGCATTTCCAGAAAGAAAATTGCATCTCTCAAAGAAAGAAAATATTTTCCCAAGCAAGTATCTTCCCAACTCCAGTGCATTCCCAAGAGCGTCCTGTGCAGCCCGGGGCCAGCTCCGGGCACCCACCAGGTTCAGAGGAGCAACCCTTTGTATCTGCTGGCAGGACACTGGGTGGGTTTCCAACAAAACCCACACTGCATTGAAAGATTAATCCAGTTCAACACGTTTCCATGAAATATCTCACTTATGACAAAGAAATGCATCTTCGAAAAATTTCTGAATAGCTTCACTTGGTGTGATTTTGCTACACAAATAGATCTTTACATGGTTTATTGCATTCCACCAGGACTCCATTAGAGGAATAGAAATTCCACATAAGGTGCTTCTTGTAAAAGGTTGACATCATTTCAGGTTTCATCTTCACACATAATTTTATTTCTTTGCTTCTGTTTCTCTTCAGGACTTAATTTACACATTATTCTATTGTATTATATGTCCCTGAGTAATCTACTCAGTCAGTTTTTGAAAGTAGCAACTCATTGTATGGACTGAGCTAAATATCGACTTTTAGCCTGTATAATGCTATCTACTTAGAAACAAATACAATTAAAAGCATTTTTTGGAGTAAATGCAGTTATAAGCAACACTCAAGGTACTTTTATATATATGGTTTATTTCCATAAACAGATTTGAACAATATTTTCCTACCTTCACTAAAACAATTTCTTCTAAATACATATTACTATGTAAAAGAAAGAAAACCCCACAAACCATCAGCTCACATCATATTGCTTGGATATATGGTGTAAGATTGTCCTTTAAAAGCCTTGTCAGGTCCCATGAAGCAAGGATGTTGCTCCCTGGTGCACTAGGGTCCCTCAGCATCTCTACCAAACAGCTCCTCCCCTTCCACTTCCCACGAGCACCCACTTTTCCCAAGGGAGGCTGAGTGCAAGCCTGGCACTCATGCCTATGGCGTCAGGGCAGAGCCTCAGCAAGGGCAGGGTGAGAGAGCACTGAAAACAGGGGACAGACAGCTCCACATGTCCCATTAGTGCCCATTCCTCCTCTCAACCCATCCAGATTTTAGCCTGCATTTACCCTGTTTCTCAAATTCAGGGAAAGAAAGGCACTGAGACACTGTGTGGAGCTCTTTCCTTTACACGGGATTTGGAAAGGGCTGTTGCATACCCAGCAGGTCAGTATATTAAAACATGACTGAGACACCTGCTATTGGGTATGCAAACTAGGGAAACTTAAGGCTTAATTTTAAAATTGAGAACAGCTTTCTAACATGCCTAGCACTGACCGCTCCTGCAGCAAATTAGGACACTTTAATATATTTTTCACTGAATTTTTTTTAGAACAGCTTTCTAACATGCCTAGCACTGACTGCTCCCATGGCAAATTAGGACACTTGAATATATTTTTTTCCTGCTTTAATATGTAGTACAAAACCTGAAACATGTTTAGTATATAATGAGACGTGCTTCTCTCTCCACTTGCTACATATGGAAATCCATAAAGTAATGCCTCTACAGTTACAAACCATAGAGATCATCTAGTCCAACTCCTCCTTTTTTCCCTTCTTTAATGTGTAGTACAAAAACTGAAACATGTTTAGTATATAATGAGGCATGTGCTTCTCTCTCCACTTGCTGCATACGGAAATCCATAAAGTAATGCCTCAGTTACAGTAAATACTGTATGTAAATACTACAGTCTGGTTTTAAGCTAAAATGCCTCCATTTAACTCAAAAAATACTGTAGAACAAAAATTAGAATGACCAAGTCATTGTCTTAATTTAAATCCACATACAAAAATTAATCCCTAGTTCAAAGAAAGAGTCTGGAAGTTTGCAAAACAGTTTTCCCTCTAAACTGTTGAAAAAAATCCATTAGTGTTCAGAATTAGCAATTACAATAAACTCATTTAGTTTCCCAGAGGTAGTGGCAAAGCAGTATTGCCTTCCAAAGCAACAAAAATAATGCCTTTGATATCAATTACTCCCTTTACAACTCTGCACCTGAGAAGATTGCTTGTCATTGTGGAAGGGGCTCATATAATGCTAGAGAGCCAATTAAGACCCCAGTTATGCCAGTGTAGTCACCTCAACATCTCCTCCCTCTGGTCTGCAGTGGGACAGTCATTGCCTGGAGACATTTCAGATTTTCAACACATTTTCAACAGATTTTTACATTCAATGCCTAAGATCATGTGGGAGGTATCAGGACCAAAGTATTGCAGTAGCCTTAATTGAGTTACAAGGTGTTTCTGTAAAACCCTCCTTAGTCTCTGGCAGCGTTTCATGTGCTTGGGTGAAGGTACAGCAACAAATGAGGGAACCTATTCCTCCAGTTTCTCACTCCAAAGAACCTCCTCCATCACCAGGACCACAATGAAATCAGTGTGAATTTTGCCAAAAATGTTTGTTTTAAAGGAAAGCTTATGTCCCAAGGACAGGAGTAAGCCCCAGGTCCAAGTTGTATCCTTAAACACAAATGAGAGCAATGGGGTAGATTATTTGTTTGTAATTCTGTACAAAATATCTTGTTGAAAACCAGTGAGAGAGTATGCCCTGTACAATCTGACAAAAACCTGTTCTTCAATATATGCGTTATGACTTACCAGGGAGAAATCACCTCCGGCAGGAATTGAGCAATGGGGTAGATTATTTGTTTGTAATTGTGTACAAAATATCTTGTTGAAAACCAGCGAGAGAGTATGCCCTGTAGAATCTGACAAAAACCTGTTCTTCGATATATGCTTTATGACTTACCAGGGAGAAATCACCTCTGGCAGGAATTTAGTACCATTCTTTTTGTACTGAATTTTCCCCAGAGGGAGGGGATTTTGTTTTAACTTCCCATATGTTTGCTGACAGCCTTGATGGGAGCTTATCTGCAAGAACTTCACTTACTTTAAGAGGCAGGCTAAGACAGGAGAAGTGATTTTACATCTCTGCTGCTGGAAGAGGAGAGGAGGGAAGCAGGGACACCCAAGCTTGCTCTCTACTCCTCCCCATTGCCTTAACACATGGTTAATGCAGGACTTTGTACATCCCACGATGGTTTGCTGCTTGCTGCACACATTGAAAGAGAAGGTATAATCCAGTCCAATTTGTCTGCCCAGTGTTAACCACACATTACAGCCTTCTGTCTACTGCAAATTTGCAAGTGTAACCTCAAGTTTTCTTTCTTCCAGCACTTGCTGAAATAGTTTGGATGCTCAGTAAATTTGGGCTCAAGCGTTCAGCCCTGGTCAGAGACTAGAAAACCTGTTCCTCTGAGCGTCCTCTGCCACTCAGACAGTATGTTGTTCTTCTTCCCCTGCTATTCTCCCATGCTGTCATTTCTGTTATAACACAAATCACTCCTCTTTGCAAACTAAATATTCCTGCACATCTCTTCCATCTTCCCTCTAAATGAAAGCACCAAAGTAAATATGAATTAAGATTAGGCTGAGTATACTCTGGTTTTGATTAAGAATATCTTAAAGGTTGTAATGAAGTCTGGTGCTTCCCTCACCCTTGATTATCCAGTTAATAGCTTTTCTACGGTACAGACAGGCTGCTAGATGACCTTAACCTGGTAATAAGGGAAAAATCAGACTCTGCCTATTTCTAAGGACCTAATTAAAGACATGCCTCCTGGGCTTCTGATATGCCCTCAGCTACCATAGCCAAGGCAACCTATTCCCAGCAAAGGTCACCTAAAGGCTTGGCACCTCTTCTCATAAGGGAAGACCATGTAATAAAGACCTAGGCCTTTAGCATCTTAAAAACAGCCTAAATTAAATACTTTAGGAGTGATCCTGAAGAACTTGGTAGTCCATGTGGCAAGCAGTGTAAGTCGGCTGCCTGCATGCTTCCCAAATGACTCTAAGGTGTTGAGCTAATCAAAGCCCTAAATTACCTCACACCTCTCCATTTCCTAGCAACACAACTGCTGGGGCTGTAGTCAAGTTCATGAGCTGAGCATTGTCAGCATGAAAAAGAGCCAAACCTTCCTTAGAGTCCTTAGCCTTTGAAATTCATACCCTACTCACCTCCCCATGAACCAGAGACGAAGAAATCTTTGAGGTACTTTTACCAAACAGCTTTACACCCCTGCTCTGAAAAAGACTAAAGTGGTAGGAAACCAAACAGCAATTCTGGAAATTATTTTAGTGTGTATTTGATTTAGTGTGTATTTTAGTGGGTTATTTGATTTGGAGTAGGGGTGGGGAAGAATTTATAAAGATCTGCTATCATTGGATTTCAGAGATTTTCCAAGACATGCATGTGTTGGATCTTTAAGAAAATAATCCAAATAAATTTACAAAATGTTGAACTTTTCTGACAAGGCACAGAAGTTAAGGTTCTCTACCCTCAATGAACATGAATATAAGCAAAACCTAGAGCAAAACACTACAATTAAATGTTTGTTTCTGTATCTTTCACACCAGTATCCTTTAGCTTTTAATGTCCTGCAAACATTTTTGCCAGCTGTTGTTGCACAGGGACATGCATTATTTATGCACTGTGCATACTTACAAAAGGCAAGATCTTTGCCATGCCCAGGTCTCTGAACAATACATTAAAGTGCTGGCTTGCACAGAGGAGCCCTAACACAAGCCCTGTAGAGGCTCTTCACAGGCCACTCTCTTGCAAATTGTAACCCAGGGATGTGCTGGGAATGCAACTGCTGGAAAAGCCATGTCTGGAGCAAGCAGCTTCATACAGCTCTGCTGTCAGCGGCCAGCAGTGGCAAAAGACGTGCAGACACAGGGCAGTGAATAATCAGAGGGTGTCAGAGCAGTGAAAGTCACTTTAATCCCTTTCCCCTTGGGCTGCACCTTCTTTAATTTGCCTTCTACACACCACAAAATCCTACCTATGGTTTGCTAAATACCTGGAAGTAATGCAAGATAGGAGGTGCTGTAGGATGTGGGGTGTTACAATTCCACATGCATCCCAGATAGAAGAGGTATGATCCCTATTAGTGACCCAACATAGCTGAAGCCAGTGAAAACTGGTTGTCTTCACTCCCCCTCACAAGCGAACTGCTGCTCATGCGAACATTGCACAGAGGACTTCTAAACTTTTCAGCAGTGGCTGACCCTGAGCCCTTTGTTCTGGGTGCTGTACAAATAGATAGCAAAACCATGCTACCATCCCAAACAACCAGAAAGTATCTGGAAAGACCAGTGTGGACGCTGTAATGCAAATGGACTTCTGTATGCCATTCAGACGGTGTTACCATGGTTTATAAGAACATGAGCCAATGTAGAAGAAAGCCTTTAGCAGAAGAACAGGAAGATGCTGGGCAAAAGCCCCTTTCGCAGCTAAGGAGCTTCAGCCACAGTGAGGGTCTCACTCCTGAGAGTGTTTCACCACAGTAAAACAGTGGTTTCATCTGAGGGATGGGATCAGCACCGTTTGGGCATTTGGAGGGTAGCAAGGTCAGCCTCAAACAAGACCTGGTGCATCTGGAAACAGGGATGGGATTAAGTGGATCTGCATTCAACAGAACCCATTGTGTAACCAAAGTGCTACCTCACTGGTCAGAGAAAGAAAGAAGGGTTCAGCTTTGCAACCCTTACCCCTGATCCCAAACTCCTGTTCACCTGGAGTGCAATGAATGAAGAGTTTGAATGAAATTAGTTAAGGTTTATCTCTATCAGGCTGGCCAACCACTTATGTTTCTTCATATTTTAGACTCCCAGAACAGATACTGCTTGTGAACTTGTTTGTAAGTATGTTACTGCACATTTTCATTATAGTAGTTATATACATTGTATTCCTTAATTAGGATTTTCAGGGTTTGTTTCTGAATTCACTCCTTTTAAACCCTTGGTTTCCTGTGTTGCTTTTGGCTCATTGGTCATTGCTGGAAGACAGAGGGTTACCAACCATTATGTGATTTTATGTAAAATTAAAGACAATATAAGTTTGAAAAAATAGAAAGACCAGCCATAGCTTGTTTCTCATTAGCCTTCGGCAATTTCACTTAAAACCTCTGCCATTGAGTTGTCTACTACTTGCTTTTTCAAAATAAAATACTAATCATCTTTCAAGACAGACAGTTGGAACAATATACTAAAGATGCAAGCCACTGTGCCTTCAGGATACATTGTTTCTCAGAAGGCCTTTGCTCAATTAATCAGACATAAAGAGTTTGGCAGTATCACCATCTGTATGTTGGTGTCAAGGACATCACCCATGTGTCACTCCTGTAATCAACCCAATTTGCTAAGCTCCCCAAGTTCCTTACCACAGCATTTAGTCTTCCTGAGATGGAAATAAAGCTCACTGGTTAATCATGAGTATAATGGATTTTGCTGTAATTGACAGTGACAGAAGTAAAAACAAATTGCCTTGGGTAAACAATGAACTAGCAAAAGCCTCAGCAGCAGCCAGCTATGATCTGCATTGCTGAAATAACAAAAGCTGCACAAATAATGCTGAAAGTAGGTGGCAGTGAAATGTGCAACACTATTATGCTTCAGTGTCATGAGATGCCTGTGCCAGATGCAGGAGACCACTCCTGTTCTACAATTTAAGACCAGGTAAGATCAGGTAGGATCAGGATGAAGACCAAGTTATCCAAGACATCACTGCCGGACCTCTCCTCAAAAGTCTATATTTGGAATATTCAGCTGCACAATGCACTACCCTTTTATCATAAATTAAGGTATTAAAACATCTACCAAAATTTAAAGGTGGAAAAGCCTTTTCTGTTACAGTTGTATTGCTCAAAGCTATAGCAATAATTGAAGTCAGTGCTATTTAATTTGTAAATGCTGAGAAGTATGAAGCAACCAGCTCTTACCATGTAATGCAGAAACAAAGAGTTCAAAAGCAGTAAAGGCCAGGATTTACAAGCAAAACTTATCTAGAAAAAAGCTTAATAATGGTCATTTTTATTTGCACCCTGCTGTCACTTTAGTGGGTGCAGTCCAACAACAGATGTCCATTTTGACATCAATCCCTACTTTAGGATTATTAAAAAAATAACCAATTCATCATAACATGTCAGAAAAACATACTCATTTCAGAGCTACCAGCTCCCTGGTTGTGGATCACAGATTTAAAGGGCTACCAGGAGAATAAGATGGGGAAACTTCTACTTTGGAAAGATGACACATTCAGACTTAGCAGTGTAATACAATAATCAGAAAGCAGGATGTGCTTGGTAACAAGTGTGGATATCCAGCCTTATAGTTGGCCTGGGAGCTGGGGAAAGAGCTTACAGTTTCCCGACATAACTTTTCCCTTTGTCAACTTGCCATACAGTTTTGTTGCATTGTGAAAGTAAGACTGCATTTATATTGTAGTTATCTGAAGACTTCACTTAGTTTAGCTTCTCTGGGCACCCTCAGGAGGCGAAATATTTCCCATTAATTTTACAGAAGAACAAATGAGTAACAAATGAGTAATCATGAAATCAAGCAACTTGCCAAAGGATACTTTGTGACTGCTTCAGCAAATAAGTGAAATTACAGGACCCCATATGCCTTATATTAGAGCTCCTTAAGATACAGAGGGTTCTACAGATTAAAAATCCTAATGCTCACAGCAAAAAAGATTCTGGACACTCTTCAGTTTCAGCAGCACATGACATACAGCTAGACACAACAAATCATTGGTTCTTTTGCTATATCAGTCTATGTATTTCTGGAAAACAGGTCTAACCTACAAAGTAATATTAACACATTGACAGATATCATTAATACTGCCACTGTACTACTGGTCCATTACCTCTCATATTCCTGAATCTTCCACATTTAAGAGGTTCTCTATAACAAATGTAGAAAGTTTTAGAGTTATAACCTTTCCTACATTTCTTTTCTTTTTTCCTTTAACTTTTTACGCCAGAAGCATTGTGAACACCACGTTGGCAGCTCTGACACACTGCAAAGCACTTGTGCTCACCTTACAACACTCAGCACACATCATTGCTTATCCAACGACTCACAAGCTGTTATATGTACAATATGAATCCTGAGAACCTGCTGTCAAACAGCATTATAAAAATCCTTTAGAGCCAAGTTCTTTAAACATTTATGGCTAACTGCTATGCAAGTCAAGTGCACTGTTTATATTACCAAATGTCATATCTAATTCCCTGTTACGAACCCTTGAAATAAAATTATATGATAATTACACAATCTGTTTGAAACCTGACAAATATATTCCCAGTACAAATGATTTATGAAGATAATGCGCTGCTATAGCATAATGGTATTTCTTAATGGAAGCAGTAAAGCTGTTTCTTATGCTCCGATAACCACAGTGATTTCTTACACAACTACTGATTAAGCAATAGATAATGTAGGCATTTTGGAAACTATATATGCCACAGATTTGTTCCAGGCTATTCAAAAGTTATGGCCTGTCTAGCTAACTGGCCTGTTAGCAAGGTATGAGCTTCATTTGGGCTGTTTCACTCACTCCCACCCAATTTAGTGCCAGTGCACTAGATTTATGTTGAGAGTAATGCACAGTTTAGTCTCTTTTTGTAAGAACTGCTGTTAATCAGAAAATTAACGACTTGTCTGGTGTGGTGTGAAATATTAGTCATGCCTTCACTGGTCTTCTGCAAGGGAATTCAGATTAATAACTGGTGAGGATACAACTCCCACACCTGAGAAAGGCTCTTTGCTGGTGATTAGCTAGCTCTGATGAGCAAGCCCTGCTGCTCTGAGATCACCACTCAGCGATACGAAGGCAACAGTAATTGAGGCACAGGCAGCAAAGTGCAGCAAGTGGCATCTTCTGTGTGTCCTCCCTTTGCTCCTCCAACCTGTGCTCTCCCTACCTCTAAGAAGGGGAAGGGATACTCAAGAGAAAGTGATTCAACACACTTTTCCCAGTTTAAGAGCAGCACTACCATTGACACATTACATTATTTTCCTACCTCCTTTCCACACCAAATGAGAAGATAAGTCTCTTCTTGATTGTTTCAGCATCGTTATAACTAATATGTATGGCAGATGATCAAATTAATTGTTTCTGGGTTCAAATCTAATACAGGTAAGATGTTAACAATTTAAATGAGACCCTCAATTTTCTACACATTTCTACAGAGAGTTTAGTAATTGCTTTAGCTTTGTTCATTCTGCCAATCCATGCTTCATAACACTGATTTCATTAATGAGCAGCTAAACATGACTGGCCTACTGATGATTTGTCCCTGTGCTACCTCTGAAATGTCACTTGAAGTGGCTTAAACTCAGTAAAAAGGCACTGAAAAATATTAACTGGCAGAACTTCGTTTTACTCCAAATTGCTACATGTAGGAAAAAAAATTATATCCTATACAGCCATATCCAAAAACACATTCAGAAATGATTGATGCATGTTGCATGGGAAGAAAGATGAAAACTCTCACTATGACAGTTCTCCTGAGGTTTAATTAGCATAAATGTATTTTCTTCAAGTGCATCAGAGCTAGAATTATAGTCTATTTAAGGAGGGGCTCTAGTCCAGTTTGTCCTTGCCCAAACCCTCCTGTTTCAGTAACGCTAGGCCTGTAAAGCATGAACATTTAATATTTCAGAACTAAAGCCAAGCAGACTTTGGGAAAGGGAGTGGTTTAAGAGGAAAAGGAAGTGGCTTAAGATGTAGCCTTCAGCAGCACAAAGGCCACCTTCACTCAGACAGGACAGGACAAAGGGCTTCTGACACTTTAACCTCTATGGCTGGAAAACTTGCTTATAACAAGAAAAAAGGGGATTGGCATGGGGAAAAAAGCACTGTGCTGTTCTCAAAATTTAAGCATCCTTTCAAATAGACAAAGCCGCATCACTCTTTCCTGTTAGCAATACAACTATTACAGAGACAGGAAGACTTTCAAGTAGCAGCCTTGGTCTTCCAAAAGAAACCACATTTCCCATAGATAATATTATGTCCAATGGGTTTATCCAGTTATTTTGATCTCACTATTAGTCTCACTGCGTACAAAATTCACCAAAATAACACTTGTTTTATAGAAGGAGAATAGTGCATTGGTACCTTGTGAAATACATCAATAAAACTTTGTTATTTGCAAAGCATATTTGATTAGTTACAGAATTTAGACATCTTAATACATCAAAACTTTCAATCATTGGAAGAAACAGATGGTTGGGGATACATAGGAAAAAACAAAGCCTTAGACATTATGGATATTTTTGTTTGAGCTGACTTACTAAGAAGCAATCATACAGAGATCAAAACCTAGGGATTCTCCACTAAAATGAGAAGCAAATTTGTAGAAGATTTTGATACTTGTAGAAGATTTGCAGATTTCTGGGAGGTCTCCCTAACATCTTTGTCCATGTAATATTTTCCTCTAGAAAATCTTGTTATGTATTGAAGTGTTTAATGTGAGTACAACTCACCTGTTTTTCTGACATATCTTTACTGTAATACTTCCCATGGTGGTACTTCACAGAGCTCCTACCCTTCTCCCTCATCTGTGGGGTTCACCCTTGGTTTGTGCGTACTTTTAGCAAGAGGCGATAACACCACTCTGCTCATTCAAAATTTTTGCAAGATTAGACTCTTGGATTGATAGGTTTTGTGACAAGCATTTATGTTGAAACGGATTTAAGTCTCTGTTATGTTTGGCTCATCTGAAAGCAAGACTGGAAAAATATATTATTTCTTCCTTAGTAGTATTCAATATTTTTCTGTGCTTAGCTGGCAACTTCTGCTGTGCCCGTGTTTTCAGATGCACAGAAGAACATTGGTTAATGGAACAGAATAGTATTACACACGTTTCCTGCTATTTTAGTGCAAATGTATTTCTATTCATCCAAACCTTCAGGATCTTCTGTTATGTGAGTTTACACATGCTCTGAGTTTAACAGATAAGTCCTCCAGCTGGGACAGCAGGAGGGGAGCCAGGCACCCCACAATTGCCCTTCCTGACAGCTAGAGAAGAGTGATGGCAGGAGCAGAATCAGGAGGAGATCAGTACTGTGGACTGGGACCCTGTCAGCTAGAAACACTCTCTCAGACAAGAGAACACTTACTTTGCTACACTGTACTAGTCAATTCACCGAAATTCTGGGAAGGTTTATGATTGCACTGGGGCTTGCTTCAACAGCTCCCCTGCCAGTGCCAGGACCTCACCTCCATACACTACGTAGTGGGTTGGTTTAGGCACAGCCAGATCAGTTAGCAAAGCCTCTGGTATTAACCAGCCAACAGGTACAGTTCAGCAATAGCTAAAATATTGGTATGTTATCAACACTAATTTAGTCACAAATCCAAGGCACAGCACCACACAGGCTCCTGTGAAGAAAATTAACTCCACCCCAGTCAGACCCAGAACAGGCTTTATTATGAGTATTTTGTTCTGTGTCTTCACTAGTAGCATTTAGCAGATATTTACAAGTTTCTGGTTACTTCAGCAACTTCAAGTTACTCATAGCAAACTTCACTGTAAGCTTTCTGATGACAAAACAAGATTGTATGTTTCTCACCAGTATATACTGTGATTCCTAAAGGCAGGTCCCCAGAATACATGCCTACAGTCAACACACCTTTCTTTAGACAAGCCTTTGTGTACGGCAGCCTGTAAGCGTTTCTGTAAGGCTAACCTGACACCCACGTCACACAAGGGGTAAAGAAGCAGAAAAGGTACTCATGTGGGCACAATTCAGTAATGTGGCTTATTTCTATATTGACTGGTATAAGCTGAGGGCAACTTCACAGAAAAACATTTCATTGTGCAAACAGGAAAGCAGAAGAGGACAAGATCAAAGTGAAGAAACTTGATGGGAAAATGAGGAATGGACAAAATGCTTACAACTAACTGCTGTTTGTAAGGCAGTTTTTAATCAAAATTTTAGGTCTGCATATTATATTTCAGATCCTTACCCATATAACAAATAGATGATTATAACTAGTCACTGAAATAGCTAAGCTTTACCACATATTTCTAATTACATCTTAAATATCTAAATATCTCAAATAACAATGCTCTGACTTTCAGTTAAAGTGTTTCTGCTCTACGTATTAATATATATGATACTTCAACGGTATATCTCATTAGGCAAGATACTTTATAAAGGACTTAGAAATTTCAGCTCCATCATATAACAAATTTCAACTCAATCCAGGTTATACACCATGACAAACCTGAGGATAACAGGGCAATGAAACTGAAGCTTGCAAATGGTCCTTAACAAAAAAGGTGGAAAAAAATAGTATTTCAGTAGTTTCAAGCTTCACAGACACTTATTTTTAAATTGGCGCTGCATTTTACTTTGTCAAGTATGGGTGGCTGAGAAGAACATCAACACAGTCATAAAAAGAAGTAATGCATATAGCTCCAAAAGTCGCTTTTCACAGAGAGCTCATGTCTAATGGGATGGATGTTCATTATCTCTTATAATTATTAAAAACCCAAATACAAACTTAGCAGAAAATTCCCACTCTGTAACAATAGCATTGTTAGGTAAATACTGAAAATGGACAGGAGGGAAAGAATCCCCCTTTAGTGCCCTGAGACTGTCAGGAACCATCCCAGAAGCAAGAAGCCCACTGCCTTAATCCAAACCGCTGCCACTAGGTACCAAGACCAAGTCCAACTCCTCCAGAAGAGACACAAACCAACCTCCTTGGTATTTAGCATTACCTTTCTGGCTAAATTCAGTGGTTTTAATTTTTACTTGTTTGACTGAACTTAGTAACAAAACAAGAACATTTTCCTTGTTCCTCCATGTTATTCAGACGTGCCAGGTCTCACATGCCAGGTGCTTAGCAAAGGTTTCAAAGGCAGTAGAGCTCATTTAGTGTATGACCCCTGATGTGATAGGGTAACATTACTCTCTACCCCCTCTAACCTCCCTCTGCTTTATGACAGTTGTGCAGACATCCCCACACGCCTTTTGCCAACTCCAGAGTTTCACCCTTCACCAAATTGTCTAAATTAAAGTAAAATAAGAGGCCACTACCCTGGGTTTACCTTTCTGCAGAAAGCAACATAATGAGGACCAGAGCAGGTACAAGGCAAGTGTAAGAGCACACAACCAGAAGCCAAGCTCCCCCTTCCTAGTGGTGTGGTGTCATCACACCTTCTCGTGTCTTGAACCCAGATTCTCAGGCAGCTGGCCTTCACCCACCCAAGGCACAGTGTATTTTAAGTCAGAACGGAACTAACCTGAGATTCATTTTACACCCATAAAACCCAAAGCAGTGAAAGGTAAGTTTTTCATCCTTCTCCATGTTCCAGAACATAAAACATTTCTCTGTATTTCACATCTTTACCTTCACATCCAAAGCAGCATCAGTTCACCTAGAGATTCTGGGTGCATTCAAAAGCAAATGCTTTGATGAAAGGCCTATTTGACATCTGGTGGATATTTCCCTTCCAATCACTCCCTTTTTCCAATCACAATTCAGCTGAGGCTGCACTTGGTCTAAGCTGTTATTTATTGCTCAACAACTCACTTGACAACAGGTGAGTTACTTACTATTGACTGACATCAAATGCAGCTGCATCCTCTTCTGTTAGTCATACAGCCTGCATTAAACCATTTCAAGAGTAACACAAAGAGGAGTGCAGAAAGGGTGCAATTGTATGTCAGAGCAACTTGACTCTCATTTACTTCATGTTTGGAAATGAAACAATGATCAAGCTAAGCCTCAATGCACAGCTCCTCATAAGAAACCAGTTCAGAGCTAGAATCGATCTTAGAGGATTGTTTTCAGGAGGCCTGAAAAGTCTGCTCAGTATTGAGGAATGTCTCAGAAAGAATTCCTGCTCCAAGCACATGCTTTCAGGGGAAAAATATCACATGCAAAGTTTCTTGAAGTCATCCATTTTTTTTCTGCTGTAGATGGATCAACTGTAACTGCAAGACAAGGTTCTTATAATGCAACAAGCAGTGGAGACATCAAAAAAGAGGTGTTGGCAGGGTTAAGATTAGTTAAAATTCTCTAAGTGTCCTTTATGAAGCATCAGCTTTCCTTACCTCTAAAATACTTTGAAATATTACACTTAAGAGTGTTCACTGTTAGGAAGCTATGTTTCAAGATTTTAGCTACCCTTTTGGTCACATAAGGCAGATGATAAGTATCAATGTTGACTAATTCAAGCAATACATCCTGCAAGAGCTACCTGCACTTGCTGCACAACTCTAAATTCACGAAGCATCTTCCAGAGTAGCTCAATAAAAATCTCTGCTCCAGGCACAGCAATGGTCAAAAAAATATAATCAAGCAATTGGATGCCTAGAAAATGTGATAGAAAATACTGAAATTAGAGTAATGCCCTCAGTTCAGTCTCCCTCAGAATATAAAGAAAGACTGAACAGCCTAGCTGCAAAGAAAGGTAGAGTTTTTATCTTCAATTTTTACTCAGACTACAGAAAGGCACAAACCTTGCAGAAAAAAAAAAAAGTGAAAATTGGTGGTGCCCTGATTTTAAAATCACTTAGTTTCCTCATTAAAGCAATCAGTGTTAACGTATGTGAGGAACACAAACCTGAGGCTCTGTCAGCATCTGCAAGCTCTACTCACACTCTCAATCTTACTGGCAGAGCTCTTTATGGCTCAAGCTGTCTGAAATAGATACTGTGGACAGCAGCACAAATAGTGAGTTTGTCAAGAGAGCTGACACTGCGTTCAGCACATCTGTAATTGCAATCTTGCCCCTACCAGAAGTAATTCCAAGGAACCACTTAGGAACAATATTTTTCTCCCTCTCCCTTTCCATTTTTAAAGAAGCTCAGAGAAAGTCTCTTCAGATGACTCAGCGCTCCTCGCTGCTCCATCCAGCCAGACTGAGAAGCCAATCCACACGCACACCCACACACAACTGGAAAATAGAACAGCTGCTGCCCGTGTCCCCGCTGGATAAGTAGGGTCCTCTCGGTCTCTGCTGTGGCACTTGGTGAATAATTGTAGAAGGAAAAGTGTTTCTCTGCAGCAATCTGGTTAACCCCTTTTCCCATTGCAATCCCATTAGTCTCCTGCCTCCCCAGGACTTCTGCACTGCCAGGGAAAAGCTGACTGCTTCACCAGCCACAAGGAGCTACAGAGCTTGTCAGAGAGCTAAGATACCTAAGCCATCACTTTCATTAGAAATCACAAAATAAAAGCATTTACAGCTACATTTATCAGCAGTCTCTGAAAGCACAAAGAGGAAATGTCAGAAGCTTTTCCCTCCAGAACTGCTTTTGAATGGATAGATGATTTTCACTGAAGGAAGAAGAGTCTTACAGGAAAGGGTACTTTTGCTATCACACCTGGCTAGTACATAATACACATTTATCTGTTAAGATACGGTCAAGAGGGAATTTTGGTATGGTGAGCTTAATCGCCATGGTACTGATAGAAAGGCAATCCCAGGCTGTTAAGGCTCAGAGCAGGTGACAGAGCCCTGGTAGCTATCAGTATGTGCTTAAATCCTGCAGTACTCAGTGGCAGGTAAGTGTTGGCTGAATTGAGGTCCTCGGTATAATAGCATTCAAATGGTAGCAGACCTTAAACACATGTATTCATTTTAGGATAACACATACAAAAAATTCTGATATCTTAAACATCAAATTTCTGCTTCCCTTCAGCCATTGAAAATGTAATTTATAGCTTGCATATTTAGATTCATACATTCTGAAACTTGATTTTATTATTATGCTTCTTCACACTGGCTTTTGTTAAAACTGCTTATTTACCGCCCCACTGCATAAGATCACAACTGAAACTAAAGCAAATGCTTGATCAAAGCTGAAGTTATTTTGTAGACAATGACAAGAACATCGAGAGAATTAAAGCATCTAAAAAATAATAAAGTTACCCAATTAAAGAAAAAAAAGTATAAGCTAGAAAGTTGTTTCCAGATAGAGTATTTTCTATTTGAATAGCATCCTGGTTTTTTTAGCTTTATGAAATAGATTACTGCCTTGGCCTATGCAGAACTGGGGCCACACTGCAGACACTTAGACCCACAACTTCTTGTACCACAATTGCCACCCTATCACAGAAAAAAAAATTAATATTTTTCAGGTAGATTGTTTTGTCAATGTTTTTATTTTTTAAACAAATACTACAAGTTTTTTAAAGGCACAAATCAATGACTATAATGAGTTTCAGTATAGTAGTTCCAATGCCAAGAAGTAATTATGGTTTATTAGATTTGCTATTTTACTGGAAATGCCCACACTGATGATAAATTGTTACACTATCCTGTCTGGATGCTAGACCACATCCAACATTAGAAGAAATGACGAGTTTAATTAGACTAGCTGTGACATCATGCCAGATCCTTGCACTCAACAGTACCATCTTCCCCGCAATGAAACAGGAAATACCAGAAAGTTTTGATTCCATAGAGCTAGTGAAATAAACGAAGGTTCGAATTTTTCCACAGAGAATTTTTTAATGCAAATTTAAAGTTTAAAAATCTTAATTTCTACCTTTCAGCCATATTTTCTCCACCGTCATTTTAACTGTGTATCTTTTGTAATTATGGACAAGCATATTTGATCCACAAAAATATTCTCTAACCATTTTTGTGGCCTTTTCTTTGTTGGGAATATGGCACTAACATCAGTGAGAAATGCTGCAGTGCACACAAGTTTGAAATAAGCTAAGCCACCTTGAAATAGTAACCTCTTTAATGATTTGCAAGCTCTTTCCCTTTGCTATAATACACTTGATATACTTGAAGAAAGGGGTAGAACTGACTATGCAGGTGGCTGCAGGTACCTCTCTCTCTTCAAAAACCTTACTGATACCAGAAGCCCACTGACTACCATCAACAGAAAACTCGGGAGCAGCAAGGTTCAACTTTTATTCAGAGGCTTTGAGGGGAGCGAGAGGCACCCAAAGCACGCACACATACCTTCAGCTCTCCATTTTGAGGTCGCGGTGCCATTCCAGGCTTGGCTCAGCCCCTGCTGCCAAGCTCCCAAGGCCTGGCTGCACAAAGCTGCCTGAGAGTGGCTCATAAACCTCCCCTCTCTGTCCCCACAGTCCCCTCACTGGTGCCAGCCTGACATGCCCCGGTGCTGCTGGAGATGGGCAATGTCCCAGCTGGGGTCAGGCCTGAGGGGGAGGCCATGACCCCCACCATGACCCCTGAGGGGAGAAGCCCTTTGGGGATAACCGGGGAAGAAGAGCCCCCAAGCTAGTCACAGCCACAGGCATGACTGTGAAAGAAGTGTTGCTTTCTTGAACTTAGTTCCCAAATAAAGGAGATGTCTGACAATCATCAAAAAATTGAAAAGAAAAGGAAGGAAAAGTCAAAAAAAAAAAAGTAAAAAACCAACTTACAGCAGAGAATGGGGAGATGGAGACCAGCTGGGGGCTGCTCCTGGTGACACCTGGGCTGCCAGCACTCGCATGCTTGCCTGTCAGCCTCTCTTTTCACACTTGTGACTAAAAGTTGGGGTTTTTTTACCAAAGCGTTGCACTGGGTGTGTGTGTCTGGGCGCTGGCTGCAGGGGCTCCTCTGTGAGGAGAGGCCCATGGCCACTTCCAGCAGCTTCCAGCCAGCTCTGCCACGGCCCCACCACAGGCACAGCCAGGCCTCTCAGCGACACCAGCAGTCCTTAAGAAAGGGCAAGACACCACAGAGGCAGTGAGGGGTGAGGAAAAAAGTGTGAAAAAACCATCCTGTGAGTGCCTGGATCTGAGAAGGAGGAGGAAGATGAGGAGGGGACGGGTATTTCCCTGCAGCCCGTGAAGGGACCACAGGGGAGCAGGCCCCCACATGGAGGACGCCACACCGGAGCAGGGGAACATTCCCCGAAGGAGCTATGGCCGTGGAAAACCCATGCTGGAGCAGGGAAAACATGTCAGAAGGAGGGAAGGTCAAAGAGGTGCTGTCACAGACTGACTGCAACCCCCCACGTCTGCAAAGCACATCTTCAGCTTGCCAAAATGGTGGATATCTTACTTCCATTCATTGACTGAATTATTTGCAGCATGATTTCTTTTGTACCCTCTACTCCACCCCCCGCCGCTGCTAGAGACACACTGTTTAGGATTATTGGCCCTTCTGTCTATACCGTGGGCCTTTATTCACTGCACCGTAGGCTGCGGTTCTGGCAGGATTCACAACGGAGAGGAGCCAGCTCAGACCGTGCCTCTATGGCAAACCTCCGAGGAGCACACGCATTGTAGTGCTGCGGGGTGTAGGGGTCTTTCCTCACATCAAAAACCCCAGCAGATTTCTAGGGAATTCAATGCTGTTAGAGAACACACTTCTGAGATCAGAGGTGAGAAACAGCTCATGCCATGAACTGGTGAAATCTAATCAGAAACATTCGTCAGAAGATAGCTACGGGCATGAAGGCTGGAATATTTCTCTCTAAACAGCTTGAGCTCAGCGGACTTTTGCTGAATTTGATTTTCAAGCAGACCTTGCCAGAACCCTTAGATCTAAGGCAGATCTGCACAAGGCAGATTTGCTCTGGAAAAGGATGTTATCTCCAAGTCCTGTGACTCTTTCCAAGACTTTTTCATTTCTGCCATACACTTAGGAAAATGGCCTTCCAGCGCTGCAAGTTAGAAACCCCCACAAGTGCTGAATAGAGTTGGGCTCCGACAGTTTCCAAATCCTTACTGCAGAGGTGGGACTGAGACTGGAAAGGAGCCTCCTTTATTTGGGTGTTTGGGTTTTTTCCTAGAATTTCTGGTTCGTAAGAAATTTTGAAAGTTTGCAAGTTTCCTTCACTTGGGATTTAAACTACATATCAAACTGCCAGCATGGGCAGGAAGAATCCTGGCAAATCTCGGCCTAATCTGTCCTTTAAACCTCAGCAGTAGAAACCCTACAGCCTTTTTCCCTGTGGCTCGAATGAAAAAGAGACATGGAGGAAGAAGAAAATCCTTGCCCATGACCATTTCACCAAGGGAAAGTGACAGACTAGCCAACTGCCAGCCTGAGAAGTGTTGATTTGGGCTATATTTTAGCTCATCGTGGTGTATTTTGAGCATCCTCTTAGAATAGGAGTGCCCTCCTGCTTAGCTAGCCCAGAAGTACATGTCTTACTAATGCCTACATCTCCCTTGCTGCAATTTAGGTCCAGTACTTCTTCCCTTACCTGTCATACCCCTGGAAACGGTCTCTTTCTCTTTGCAACATTTTTCTCAGCTGTATTTCAGGGCTGAGATCTTCTATCAATCCTCTCTCCTCTACAGGCTACAGATGCAGCACCTCAGCCTTTCCTCATACATCTCACTTTTGGTAGCTCTGAACTTCCTTGGACATGTCCACTTCTGATTACTAAGGGCAGCACTAAGTACAGCACTGTAAGTGAGACATTTCCAGAGTGCTGTGTATACACCAATTCAAACATTTTAAATGTCACACTCCTCTTTAAATATTGCATTATTTGCTATTTTTGGAGGGAAGAAGAGGTGCAAGAGTATGGTGTGTCTGATTTCCCTGACAGAAGAACAGCTAGAGGATAACTCAGTGGCCCAAAGACCCTTTTTATAAGCATTGTTTGTCAATTTGTTTCCCAGGAGGAAATCCTACAAATTATTGGAGGGAACCAAAGTGTGCTGTCTTGATTCCATCTCCTTAATTCTCTTCTCCCTCTTTTCATTTCCAAGAATGTTATCACTATCATTTCATGATCAAGAAAGTGCCTTTCACTGTCATATTCTCAACAAGTTCCTTGTGCTGATCAGATCAAAGCTGGACAAGTCCTCTCTCTGTTTTCTCTGCTTCTCTGTCCAACATTGTCTCCAGCTTACTTCAGAAGCTTTGGTCTATGTCCCTGAGCACTGTTCCCTACCATAAAGTGCCCCATCAGTCCCAGTCTTCCTTGCAGATGATGCTATTTGTTATTACATGAGGTCCCGTCCACCTGATGTGCTTACCTTGGTCCCTACCACTGCCACACTTGTCTTTCATTTCTTTCACATTTAAGTAGGAATTTCAAAAGGCTTTATTGCCTACTACTGTCTGGACCTCAAAGTAGTTGTACAGCTCCTTTCTTGGTTCTTCTTCATTCCTCATCCCCCAGGGTAGTGTGCACATACCTGAGGTGTTTGTAAAAATGAACCTCAGTTTTTCTTCTTGTCCTTCCCAAAGCTGTACCTTGACTATGCAAATTCACCTCCCCTTCCCTCTTCCTCTCATGTCTTTGCCCAAGGATCTGCTTGTCAGTTCCAAATCTCATTTACTAGTTAGCAACTTTACAACTAAACTTACTTTTTCCAGCATTTAGATTTTAGACCATTTTTTTCCATAGGCTGGATCACTCTATTCTAGATATTTGATGTAAGAGGGCAGGTTCTCATAGAAGTGTTGTTTAGTAACAAGCAAATAATCACAGTGTTTTGGAACCAGAGGAACATACTTTATTAATTCCTGTGTTTTTAACATTGATGGAACAAGAACAGAAAACATCTATGTGTGTATAGAAAGATTTCTGTGTATGTATAGATGGGGACAAAGAGAGAGTTATAAATTTATAAATAAAAAAATTTGTTCATCATCAGAAACTATTCCCGTTAGTGCATTTTCCTGTGGCTTCATTATAGATGGCCTTTCTTTAGATCAGAGACAAGCTTCCCGGAAGCACATTTTCACAATTTATTAGTTTTAGAAAACAAAATCCAAAAATACTGCAAAATTTTACATACATTTCACAGGATGCTTACTTTGAATACAAAAGACCAAATGCTGCTGATCTTGCGGCAGTAGAACGCCCACTCAATGAAATTACATTTTTGTTTAGGGAAGGATGGCAGGTTTCAGTCCAGGATTTTATTGGTTTTAATTTTTAGAGATTGTTTTCTGCCCAATTTTGCAGTGAAGATGATTTCCACATCGCAAAGCTAAGCAAGCCTGTTGAATCAACTTGCAAGTGGACACATCTCTATCGCAGAATATCTGTTATCCCTTGAAGGGGAATAAGAACAAAATTGTTTAACTAATGCTAAGAAAGAATCTGATTCTATAGTGGGAGGTGTCATGATTCTATAGAGGGAAAGTGTCCTTGCCCATGGCAGGGGGGCTGGAACTAGATGATCTTTAACCCAAGGTGACCTTCCAACCCAAACCATTCTGTGATTCTATGATTCTATAACCAATGCAGCCCCAAGAACGCTGGTTTTTTAAGAGAAATGGGACAGAAAAGAGAGAGGAAGGTGATGATCAGAAGTTTGCTTTTAAGCCTCTGTAGTACCTTCTTCTTCCCCAGATTTTTTATTCATAATTTCAACTGTATAGAAAACAGTTTCATAACACATTTTTTGTAATGTAAATATTTATGCTCATCCTATGACCCACCCCGATGCTGTTAAGAGAAAAACTCTCCAAATCTCATGCTGCTGCTGAAACCTTACACACACTAAAGGCTACTTACATCAAATAACCCAAAAGCCAATGCTCAGTCTTGCTAAAGGGGCTCTACATGACTGAGACTCTCCAGGAGCCCCATGGATCTGCTTCTCAGATCTGCAGAGCACTTCAGACAGGCTTCTCTGGCTGCTCGGCTGAGACTGTTGCTACATCTTGCATGGGTCACAGCAAATAAGCTTGCAAAACTTTCCTTGAAAGTTTCACAAATTACCAAGCTCTGGACAGTTTGCAGGACGAGGATGAGTGCTGTCATTGCTACAGAAGTCAACCAGATCAAACTGTTGGGATTGAGAGCAGCTGAGAATATCAGAGGATTTCTCTCCCACTGTTCCATAGGAAATATCTCTGCGTATCTGCTGGGTAACAGCAGGCATTACGCTGGGGCTTGGCACACTCTCTACGTCTTGGCCCAGACTGGAGAACAGAAAGCAAATCCTGGCAAGAGCTGCAGGGCAGCATCAGCGCAAGCCACAGCCACGGAGTTAATGAGCTCAAGGAGTGAAGCTCTTAAAGGAATGAATATCCCAAAATTAATGAAATTTTTCATTTCATTAGGAAGTGAATGCTCTTTCTTTTTATTCTACATCATTGAGACTATAAAGACGGCCCCTATGGAAAGGAAAGACCCATCTGAAAAACTGATTTCATCTTTATCCATTATCTTTCCAAAAGCAGCATCTTAGCGCCTGAGCTTTGAGTGTTCTCCAGAGAGCCAACAGGATTTCTTAATGGACTCTGTGCCGGACTGTGGGAGGATGGCTCTGGCATTTATTTCCTCGCATAGCTTCACCTAATGTTATAAATGTAGCACTGCAGCTGAGGAAAGATGGAAGTTGTCAGTTATTGCCTTCCATGTGGGAATCTCTCTTTTTCAGTGCATTTGGGTGGGTTTCCTGCCAGAGAGAGCTCCTGTCCAAATTTCTGTGTAATGTTTAAAACATAATTGTGTTTAACAAACCCAGTAAAACATGGCAAGAAATGGAAGAGTGAGGTAAAACCCAGACTGGTTTCCAAACAAGCCCTGGGCTAATTGAGCCAGGTGGCTCTCAAGAGCTGTGGCCGAGGACACGTCTGGCAGGATGGGGTGTCACGGGGAGCTGTGGGGTGGCTGTAGGAGGTGTGTGGGACCCTGGTAAGGCCAGGAACTGCAAGAGGTAAGCTTTAAGGGGAGATTTGGCAGCCTCTTCTCCTGCTTCCAGCACTGTTGGTCTCGGTGCCAGCCCCCATCCCTGTACCCCTCACAGGAACAGGGAGAGCATCCCAGTCCCACTGTCCCTGGTCAGGAGATTTGGCAGCCTCTTCTCCTGCTTCCAGCACTGTTGGTCTCGGTGCCAGCCCCCATCCCTGTACCCCTCACAGGAACAGGGAGGGCATCCCGGTCCCGCTGTCCCCGGTCATTGGTGGGGTTGGGTGCATGGAGATTTCAGTGCTGGGAGGAAGGAGGGAGGCAAGAGTGGCTTCTCATCTTGTCTGTAAGTTCAGCCGGGCCACTCGTGCTGTAATTAAATACCAGTCTGTCACCTCTCTATTAAGCCCAATATTTTTTTTATAACCAAAGATGTCCACTCTGGGCTTAAGACAACTGGTTGTGATTTGAAAGCATTTGAGAGACTGTGAATCAGCTGCTTCACTCGGTAATTTGTTCCAGTGATTAATCATCCTCACTGCTAAAAACTGTGCTGGATTTCTCATTTGAATTTATTTGGCTTCAGCTTTCAGCTATTCATTCTTTTTATACCTTTTTTTTCACTGAACCACTTAACTCTATAGTAACTATTACTTTTTCCCTGTGGATTTTCACCGTAATCAAGTTACCTCTCCATCTACTTTTTGATAATCTAAACAATTTAAACTCTTTAAGGCTGCCACTTTCAGGTGGAGCCTAAACAATTCTGCAGCCTGAAATTCTGTGTACAGCTGTTTTTTTTTCCTATATCCCCAACAGCGTTCTTCAACATTCTTTTTAAAATATCAGCCTCATTAAAATCAGATTAAAATGCGTTCCGCCCAAATAAGCCCTGCCTCCCAAGTGATCTGCACGACTTTAGTAGATTTCCCCTTCCTCGTGTTAGTTATCGCTGTGCACCAGCCACAGGTTTGTAACCCACCTTGTTATATTTGCTTTCATGGAGTGTAGTGGTGTCGGGGGGTTGCTCCTCTCCACCCACCCCAGAGCCCCCCGGGGCAGGTGGCAGCCCTGTGGCCTTACACACCTGGTAGAATCCCACAGGACATCTGCCTTTTCCCCAGCCTGGTGCTGTGAAGGTATTTCCTAGGCAGGCAGCATAACAAATAAAACAAGCAAAGCACGCAACACAGGGGTTGTGCCGACATGTCTGGTGCTGTCGGAGCTCCCATTGCTGTACACCAATCCCGACAAGCAAAGCACGCAACACAGGGGTTGTGCTGACGTGTCTGGTGCAGTCAGAGCTCCCATTGCTGTACACCAATCCCACGTTCCGCCCAAATAAGCCCTGCCTCCCAAGTGATCTGCACGACTTTAGTAGATTTCCCCTTCCTCGTGTTAGTTCTCGCTGTGCACCAGCCACAGGTTTGTAACCCACCTTGTTATATTTGCTTTCATGGAGTGTAGTGGTGTCGGGGGGTTGCTCCTCTCCACCCACCCCAGAGCCCCCCGGGGCAGGTGGCAGCCCTGTGGCCTTACACACCTGGTAGAATCCCACAGGACATCTGCCTTTTCCCCAGCCTGGTGCTGTGAAGGTATTTCCTAGGCAGGCAGCATAACAAATAAAACAAGCAAAGCACGCAACACAGGGGTTGTGCTGACGTGTCTGGTGCAGTCGGAGCTCCCATTGCTGTACACCAATCCCACTTCACCCACCAGGAGACGTGAAAGCAGCAATTGTAAAGCTTCAACTGCTTCAACCAACTTCAGCTGTTCAACATTTTGCAGATATCCTATTTGAAATGCCACAGGTGTCATATTTTTTCATCACAGTACTTCTACAGGTGCCTTCTCTTTTTTCCAGTAGCGTTGATGTGTCCAGCTCATTCAAGATCAAAAGCTCAGAAATACCTCCTCGATTAATTTTAATAGCTTAGCTAAAATTGCCATTTGCAACACAAGACTGATACCAAGAAAGTGAAGGCTGGGGGATGGCAGAGGGGTGGCAGCCAAAGTGCTGCTCTCTGCCGCTGCCATCTCTCCTTCAGCCCCACCACCTCATGCAATTCCACTTTCTGCACCTGGGGCCATGGTTTTTGCAAGATCCATTGATGGCCATGGCTACAAGCCTGACCTTCTGGACTTCAACTCTGTAAAAGAGGAAATACAGATTCCACACCTTGATGTCTCCAGGGCTGCAGACACAATCCTGCTGTGCTTTGTATTTATAACTCAATGGAGTTTTGATTGTCTCCGGGGGAACTGAAGAAAATGGGGTTACAATGAAAGATCTGTTTGTATTTTCTGTGGGCCTTGAGAAATGTGTCTCCAGGATTCACCTCTCTGCATTCCTCGAGTCAGGAGTCAGGAACGTGTTTTAGCTTCTACATTTTATGGGATCTGCAGCTGCAGAATTAGAAACCAGAGCCAAAATAAATAATGAAAATAAAACAAGTGCCAGAAAGACACTATTGCCATTCTGAGCAGAAGGCAGCTCCTGTAAATGGGAGTGCCAGGCAGAGCCTGCTGGGCATCCGCGGGGAAATAACAGGACAGCATCTTTCCATCACTGAAATCGTCTGGGAAACAGCTCTCTACAGCCCCTTGTTTCTTGTGTTGTCTTAAGCTAGGGCAGACGTTACTCAGGGACCTGCCATAGCTTATAATTTAGCAAATAAAGGATTGTGTGTGCGCGGAGCCGAGTGGCTGGCAGAGAAGCAGATAACAGCAAGTGTGAAAATGGGCGGCGGTGGTGGCTGGTTTCTGGCCATCCACACCCTCCTTTGTGGTGCACAAGGGTCAACACTAAGCAAAGCCCAAGTTAATGTTTAGGTTTTTATAACTAAAAGATTATAGAAGAGCCACACCTCACCTTCCAGGAGGGAGGGAGTGACTACTTTAAGAGGTTGGGAGTTTTTTTTTGAGGCCAACTTAATATCAGAGAAACCATCAGCAAATGCCAAGTTTTCTTCATTGCCTCTTCGCTGGCTGGTGTGATTTCTGTGTGGCCCAGCACAACGGGTGCAGGGTCCATCGCTCCCACCGCGTGGGGAAAGCACTGATAAAGCACCGGAGGACACAACATACAGCCAACTCAGCCCTCAGCGCAGCAAGTGATTTTAAAGCAGATGGTCTGAAGTACCCTGCAGTATTAACACATTTTAACTCTCTTTCTGTCCTGCCCTCCCCCTCCAACCACACGGCTGTAATAATTTCACTGTTTTATTTGCTAATGGAGTCAGAGCAACCAAGAGCAGCAGCTTTAATGCTCGATGAAACGCACCTCCCCTGGAGCACAGAGTGTGTGAAACAGCACGGAGGAGCGCTGAAAGTCAGCTCGGGCTTTCTGTAAAGTACCTGTGCAGCGAACTTGACATCAAACTTGACATCCTCGGCCAGAAACGTGTGGGCTGACAGATAATATATATTTTCCTTTTTCCCTATCACTTTGCACTAAAAGCCTGGCCAGTTTTAGTCTTTCAAATACCAATGAGACATTTTTTTTTCAAGGTTTGGAAACTTCTTTCTGGTTTTATTCTCTTTCCCGGACAAGGACTCTTCTTCTGTCTGGTATTTACTGGAATTGATTTTTAATTCAAATTACTCCACCGCTAGGTCATCCTGTCAGGTTGAGAGGTACAGCCATTACATTTCTGCCCTCTAAGTTTGGAACATATTTTTCATTTTGCAGCTACAGAAATTCTCTCTCTTTGCTCCCAGAAGAGCAGCGGTTACAAGAAATGCACATCTTGAGCAGAAGGAAAACAAAAAGTGGCATTAAGCAAAGCCCTGGCAGAAAGCCTGGGGAGTCCACTGGTGCCCCACTGCTGTGTTTTGGGGAGGCTCATTTGTTTGTAGCTTATTGAGCCAAAACTTGGGGAGCTCCCTGGGATGGGAGAAGCTGGCTGTAGTGAGGGGGAAACAGCTCTGCAAAGGTGCGGCCACATTGCAGAGATTTGCTGTGATTTCCCTTCGGATGCAATGATCAGATCAATACTTTGATGTGTTTGGGCATGTAGTTCTACTTAGTTTTCATTTCTGTTTTTTTTTTTCAATCCAGTCCAGTTCATATTTTCCATGAAAATCTGACTTCCGTTCGGGATGGAAATTTCCATTTTCCACCAGTTCTGCTGAACTGATGAACGAGGAGTTTCTCCCTTTTTTGTTTTGTTTTGTTTGTTTTTTTTTTTTTTTTATTGTGGTCAGAGTTCTGCCTCTCCAAATGCTGCTTGCTTTCGGCTGCCTAGCTCCTGCTTATTCTTCTGCCTCTGTGCATGCTGCTCACCTTTCACATTTTGGAAATTGCTTTAGGTGCTAATAAATCCACTTGTGGCTCCACACTCAGGATTTTAAAAGTTACTAGAAAATTCAAAGTAACATATGACAGATCTGAGCCTTTGCTGCTGATTCGCATAATTGTTTTTAGAGGGCTTGTTTTCTCATTTTCTTCTTTTATTAACAGATGTTCACTTCCATTTTAAAGGGCCTCAAAATGCTAATTGCTTAAAATACCGAGTCTAACCATTCTTTATCCTCTATGTTTTTCTGCTGATTCTTTAAGCAAAATCACCAACCAGTACACAGCACATTTAGTTCACTCTATAGACCTCAGTTATAGATTAGTAGATTTATTCCTTTCACACAGCATGCTGAGATTTAGAGAAATAGAAGTAAGCACAAAACATTGGACTTTAAATTGAGATTCAGACACAAAAACAAGTTACCTTGGCTTGGAAAGTTTACAAGGAGCAGCTGGGCTGCAGGAACTGTCTATGTCCCTGCTTTTAGCATGAGTCAAACAGAAAGATATTGATTTAGTTTTGTCTTCAAGAGGAAGGGATGAGCAACTATCTGGGATTTCTAGTGGGCTCAGACCATGTGCAGAAACCATAAGCACAGCTCAACTTTGGCATGGCAGCTTCTTAATTTATGGTCCCATTTTGCTGTCCTTGAGCTCCACATTGTCCTTGACTCAAATGGAACATTTTGGATGGGCTATAGGGCATGTTGCCTTAATTGTCTTTTATCATTAAATACAAGTTTGTGCTTGAGCTTCATGTAATGTTTCTAGGCAGGTGAGTACTTCCAAGCTGAAACCAAATGAGGGGCTCTGAATGATCACCTGGAGGGTCCCGGGTCCAAGATGTGCCTCCAACTACAAGCCCCAGAGCCCCAGGCCATTCAGCCTAACTTAGAGCCATGGGCAGGCATCTACACTTGACAAGGGTAAATATCTTTCCTTTCTCCCCTCAGTTACACTTCCCAGACCCATTCTCAAGGGCCAGAGCACAGCAAGGAGAGCCCCCAGGGTAGCAGATGCACAGACATCAGCTTCTTCCCACTTAAAGGTTTTTCTCCAAGTGCTCAGAAATCGCATGAAGAAGTGGTTTTGGCCGTTGAAAACTGCTGAGAGCAGTAAGCAGAGAGCAGCAATGATGCTTTGCCCCCGTGTTTTCCCCCCCTGCTGCCTTCCCTGCTCTTCGGACACATCTGTCAAACAGTGTTGGAAAATGAGGGGGGTTTCCTCACCGCCACGGGCGTGTTTGCAAGGTTCAAATAACGATTTTGAAAAACTTGCGTGGAAAGCACTAGAGAAATTCATCATCCTGTTAGTGCTAGGGCACAGGCTGACTGAGGAGATGACGCACAACCCTGGGGCTGCCTCAGGGAAGGGTTTCTTGTGCCCGTGTTCCTGTCTCTATCCATGTTGCAGCTCCAGAGAAGAGCCCTGGGAAAAACATGACTTGGGCCTTTAATAATGTACAGCCTACAGCAGGCAAGAGAGCAACCTTGTGTGACGTTTCCATTTCAAACGGTGCTTCTCCTCTTTTTTGTCCCTGGAGGTGAGGGGCAGAGGCAGGTTTAACACTTCCCTGGCTGATAGCAGGACGGTTTGTCAAGGAAGAGGAGGCTGACCACAAAGGCTCAACACCCAGCGCTGGGGACAGCCGGAGCGATGTCAGACAGGGAGCATCCAGGGGAGGAGGTGCAGAGAGGTTTGAACCTGCTTTCTTCGGTTCTGCCAATAATTCACTGTTCTCATTTCACTGTGAACAAGTTTGGCATATGATGCCCTGGTGTCTTCTCATCTTAGGAGGCTGCCCCATGCAGCAACAGTATCAAGGGCTCCTTTCAGCTGCCTGAAGGGCTAGTGCCACCTGAGGACTGATTTGAGGGCACCTGAGACATCCTCAAGGCCGATGTGGCACAGGACTCAGGGACACCCCCACATCTGAAGGCCTAGCAGGGTCCCCCACAGGCATCTCAAATGGAATCAGATACCCATGTTGAAACAGTTGACCTGAGTGGCCACTTTGCAGACATGTTTGCAGTCACGTGTTTGCAGTCACATGTTTGCAGTCACATGTTCGCCCCATGTGACTGGACTGTCACATGGGAGCGCAGTTCCCAGAAATGCACATTGTGTACTTTTACATCATTCAAGAGTCATGTTGGGATACAAATCACAGGTCCAAATGATGACTTTGCTTGTCACTATTCCCAGGCAGAACCTTTCAGCCACACCAATTAAGGCCCAGTCTGGCTACTGCCTGGAAGTCATTTCTTTTAGGGTTTCAGCAATGGACCTGGCTGCCAAGTGACATTTCTGAGCACTTTTTTCTCTAAGCTGAGGCATTCTCTGATGATCCAAGCCACCCTGTGAAGGCAGGAACAGTAATCCATTCAAAGACACAACCCTGCTTTTCTCTGAAGTGTAGTTGGCAGTTTGTTCATTTCTAAAGAAAAACAGCAAGAACTGCAATGTGATATATTTTATTGTTATTTTTTTGGACATTTTATTTATATAGGTCCCCAAATATATTCTGTCTCTTGAAGTTTTTTATTAGCTGGAATCATTTCCACTACTGAAGAAAATCTGCATGTTGAATTGTGGGGTTTTTCCAGGTTATTTAAACCCGAAATTAATTTCCCTGTTAACTTGCTTGATACCCACTTGCTTAGCATGGAGAAATGGCATAGATGCCTTGTCAACTCTTTTCTGCTGCTGTAAAATACACACAGCTTCTTTGTAACGTGGATCAACTCGCTGCTTCTGTAAAGGTGAGGAGATACCTGTAGAGGATACGTCTGAGGGAGTGAAAGCCAAAAGCTTTAACCAGCTGTCTCTAATCACCAGCACTGCATTTGTTCTGTGTAGTGCTAGGAAAGAGGCAGATAATAAAGAAAAGGTGACTTAACTGAGACACATGTTCCCAGTTTGAGGCCTTCCTTGAGCAAGGATTTCTCTTCACGCATTGCTTTCCAGCTCGCCTTTTCAGATAAGTAGGAAAGGCCAATGAAACTGCTTAGAGGAGAACCTGGAGGAAGGATAGGAATTACTAAAAATGCCACACTCTGCCTATTGCTAGTACCTGCCCCTGAGTCAGCCTGTGGCACGAGCAGTGGTATCAAATGCTACAGTCACTTCTTGGGATTTTCTGGATGTTATTTCATCTGGCTGTAGAGAGGGGAGTTCAGGAACAACTTTTCCAGATTCTGGAGGTATGAAGTGTGAGTCTGTTACAGTTGGGAGAGGGCAGAATAATATAGTGTTTACCATATAATTCTGCATAATATAATTTTTCTGTCTCATTCTGTTAGCTATAGCATCTCTCTTCATTATCACGGCAACCCAATAAATCCTTGCTTTAAACCTTCCACTGTTGTTCTTCTCTGTCACGTACTACACCAGCCTACATGTTATTGTGTCTCTAAGTTTGCTACGCAGGACTTCGTCGTGCCTTACATGGTCCTACATATCTCTTCTTATACTATACTGTCATTTTATTTCACATCATTTATTTTATATTTCCAGGCAGTTGCAATTTTTATTAGTCCCATTGTTTTACATTATCCTCCTGACTTGACTGTATGATCATCCTACTCACTACATTTCACCTTCTGCTTTCCCCAGTTCTTATATTTTTCAACATTTTAATATATTTTGTCAGCAAAATTTTGGTGTCAATTCACCAAGTAAATCTTGCTGCCACCACCTGCTATTAACATGGGTTAGGTGAGTGCGTACCTTTGAGATCCTGAGCCCTAATTTCTGCCCGTTTTAAGGGGAAACAAGCAGCCCAGGGTTGACCTGCTGGTTTGGGAGTCCTGATGTCTTCAAAGGCTGCTCGTACTGGACTGGGCAGTAGATATCTGTAGTATCTTCAATAAGGAAAAGACTGAAAAGAGCAAACATATCATGTTTATTACAGCAGTAGTGATATCACAGTCGGTCCAGATTTATAACTGGGATCTGTGAATGCCCCAGGGCTCAGCATGCAATCCCAAAGTATTTGCATGTACTCAGCATTCTATAAATAAAAAATGGTTGTGTCAGAGAAGCATTTTAAAACACTCTGTTATTAAGCAGTTACGGGCAGATCTTGTGCTTTTCGGTCATTAGTCTTCTAGAAGCATTCCCTGAATGTTTTGACAAGCTGTAGATGTTCTAGCTTTGGTGCCAGACTGAAAACCAAAGCAAAAGAAGAAAAAAAAATAAAAAACGAAGGGGGGAAAACTTATCTTTAAATCTGAGTGTCTTAAGATAAAATCCTGCCTGCAGAGAGACCCCGCCTGGCAGAAGGAGTGATGGCTGAGCCCCATTTCCTTCTGCGAACAGCCGCTTCACTGACAACCACCTTAGACATGCAGCCCTACTCACCAAGGGACACTGATGGTCCATGAAATTTGAGCCTGTGTCAATGATACATTTAATTTCCCATCCTTCACTCCAGTTCCAGACAGACATAATTCATAAAGGACAGGTTTTGCAGTTAGCAAGCAGAAACAAAGCCTGAGTTAACACCAAAAAAACCCCAATTTTTTACCCATCCACTCTTTTTCTGCAGAGATTCAGGACCTGAGAGGTGATTAAAACAACACAGGATTATTACTCAGGCAGAAAGTGTGAGGACATTCATTCCCTCTGAGGTGTAAAACATGCAGAGGAAAGAGTGAGACCTCTAAAGTCTCTGAGCACACCTCCATCTCATTTTCAAGCTGTCTGCGCCTTCCCCATCCCAGGTAGCTCTTGCCTCTGGCCAGGAGACACAGGACCATCATTCCTGCACGTCTGCATCCCCAAAAGCCCTCATGAGTGGGCTGACAACCAGCTCTCCCTCCCTCTTCCCCAGCACCAAAAAGGTTGAGGTTTAATATCCCCTTTCATGGTGGCTGTGAGCCCAGAGCATAAAATCAAGTGGAGATGGTAGGTCCCTGCACCCCAGCTCATGTCCTCCCCATGGTTACCTGTCCCCAGGACTTGCCCATCCCCAGGACTTGCCCATCCCCAGGACTTGGCTTCTACTTTGCTGTCTCTTTTTCTGCTGGTTTCTCCCTTACCAGGATCTTCTGGTTTCTTTTCTGGGCATCACACAGATCAACTAGATAAGCCGGAGATGCATGATTTATCTAACTACTACAGTCAGCTCCCTTACTTTTTATCCTCTAGAACATAACTTTTATTTTTTTCTATTCAGCAGAAGGCAGAGCATTGCCGTGCAACGACCTCTTAGAGATGAGTAAATTTATAGCTCTTGCACCCCTACAAAGGCAAAAGCTACACTTTAATTTGCTTTCCTAAATCAGGACTCTTCCCCCTCCATTATGTTAGCACTTACCCACTGTCAGGGCCACTGCGCAGTGTGAAAGAAAGAAAAGCAATTCCACAGTCACAGGAAATAAAATAATTTGTGCTGTAAAGTACCTCGGTCATTAGGTAATTAATCTGAGTTATTTTTGAGTTTGGGCTGGAATGGAAGGACAAGTCCTACCTCAGTAAGAGCTGAATGTTTGTATATGCCGGATGTGTTGCCCATGGACGTGTCACCATTAAGGGTCACACTTAGCACCTGCACAGGCAACAACAAACACAAGCGTGTGTCTCTCACCTCCCAACTGGCTCTGCTGGGCTTGGTGTCTCAGCTCAGATCTTGCTCTTTACCTTGAAGCCCGATCCCCCAAAGTTGAGGTGCCAAGAGGGAGATGAATGAGTGGGAGGAAACTTGTCCCTAAGCACCCACCAGCAATGCCTTTGCTGCCATATCCATCTCCGAAGGTTTCCATGGTCCAACTCTTTCATGGCCTCTCCCTCTGCCCTTCTTTGGGGATGGGACTGCAGCCACCAGCTCTGCCAGGCCAGGTGGGTGGATGGGGCTCACAGCCCCAAGGAAAAGTAGCTGAGTCTGAGAGCCAGGAGTTAGGCAGATCTACCATGAAAACACCTTAACACCTTTTTGCAAGCACACCTGGGGCCAAGTAAACATGACATGTGAGCCAAATCCCCCTAAACCTGAGCTTCCCCTGGCCTTCCCAGAGCAGGTGGCCACCAGACAGGCCAGGCCGCAGGGGTGGAGATCTCTGACTCCCCATTTGAGAGAAAAGCAAGGATTGCTCTTCATTTAAGAAATTTCAGGAGCTGGTTTCCAAAGCAGCCCAAAAGCAGTTACATGGAGTGCAGGATCAGCAATGCTGCAGCGAGGGGCAGGGGAGAGGGGAGAAGTTTGCAAACTGCCTTTGTGTTTCATACCCATCTTTCACATTTGTTTTTCTCATGTGTCAGTAAAGGGTCCTACCACATGTGAAATTACCTGCACCCCCACAATCATTTTCCTGATTTACTGTTGGGTCATCCCAGAAAAAGCACCATCACAGATAAAGCTGCAAGTTTTTAAACCACTGGCTTTGGGATTATTACTCTGTTTCCTCTGTGAGGGATGAGCTGCGCTCCCAACTCTGTTCTTTATTTGCAGGTGATTTTTACTTAACTGCACTATTGATCCCAAGATGGATAGGAAGCCTGGCAGCCTAAGCCCTGTCCCTGAAGGTGTGAAAGCTTCATTAGATTTATGAAATTCTCCAGGACACACTGAAGCTCTGCAGTCCAGCTACCAAAAAGGCTTTACGGTTTACTCATGTTCCCATAATTTGTATTCCATGTTGAACTATTATTTTGTTATTATTGTTGTTGTTGTTTAGACTCAAGCTTTCTCCTCTAGCTCAACTGTGTGTGAAATGCACTCAATTAATAGATGCAGAGAAGAGCAGTCCACCCCCCCTGAGCCTCAGATATCCCATCTCTTAACCTCATTCTAATGCTATAATCTCCCCTTCAGTCCTCTCTCTCTGGCAGGACAGATTTGGCATTTTCCTCTGAGGGAATTAATGAGGCTTCAGGAGCTCCCATTGTTTTCACCTGGGCTAAATGAAAGCATCTTTAGAAATGGTCAGAGAAAAACAAGAAACAATGGCCCAGAAGTTAAAGATGTAAATACAAACTGGTGTTCTCTCCTGGCCCAGAAGGAGCATTACCCACTGGTGGGGATAGAGCCAGGAGGCAGCGTGCAGCACACCGGGTTTTGTGAGGCGATGCTGTATACGTGGTCCAGGGCAGCAGGTCTTTAGACCTCACTTTAAAAAAAGGAAAAGGACTGGCAGGATGAACTACAGCAATATGCTGCCTCCTCTCCCCAGCTCCAAAAAGAAAGACTTGCTGTTCTCATCACACCTCCAGCATCTGATGAGTTCCCACAGTGGGTGAGACACCCCAGTGTTGTTTCCTTGCCTCTTACTTAATGCAATATCACTGGCTAAAACATTAGTGGGGACCAGAGGGACTGCTTAGGACCAGCACTACTTAATACATTCCCTCACCAGGTAGCTAGGGGAATTAGTGGCAGATTCATGACATTTGTAGAAGAAACTAATTCAGAGGCTGAGAAGTCCAGAGAGGATAATGAAGTTAGACAGATACCAGCTAAATGAGAGAGGGAAAAGGCCACCTTGTATATATAGGAAATATAATCCCAAATGTGATATTTTTATTCGGAAAGAAAATGAAGGTTGGAAAGCAACAACACAGAAGTAGTCCAAGAACAAAAATGGACAATAAATAAAGTAACTGTAAGCAGAAAGTGGTAGATGTCACCAAAACATGACCATGCCTCGGGGCTGTTCCCTGGAATAGCCACAGGCTCTGCTGCCCTGCTGGGAATACAGGCAGGCAGCACCAATGCTGGCTGGATGCATTGACAGGATCAGGGAGGAAGATGGCAGGGACTGTTGAGGAGCAGCAAGAACAGCCTTGGAGGGGCTACACAGGAGACATGACAGCTACACGCTTGAAGATTTTGCAAGATGGGAATATCCAAAGAAATGCCAGCAGGTTTCAATATCGCTGCATGTGGAGGGAATGTAAAATAGCCGGCTAGAAGACCACAGAAATCTCCCTGACAGCTCCCAAGAGATGGGATGGGAGCATCATGCACCCATTTTGGACCAGCATGAGACACCTCCCCACAGGTCCTAACACACGGGCACAACCACAGCCTTCTCCAGGCTGCTGCAGAGATAACCTCCCACCCCACCAAGGCAATGTTGGTCTGATAGTTTCCCGCTGAAAATGTTCTTGTTTGCCCTTTTCCTCAGTTTTGGTGAAGTTTCAGCACCAAAGATCCTTACAGAAATGAAGTCTTATAGGCAATTTCTAGTTTATGTCCATAGCAAGAAAACATGCTTTTCCTCACAAGAAACAGTGATTGTTCCTCGCTGTTAAATGCAATGACAGTAGCAGTAGTAATGAAAATGGAGCTTTGAAAGACCTTTTACCTTTTACAGCTCTTTGATTTTCCTCATTTCCGCCTTAGAGCATGGAGTTTTTGCTCATTTGTTTTTTCAAGGCAGCATTTTTCAGGACTATTTCTGGTATATTTTCAAGGAGACGTTTCACAAGCAACATCCCCAGGTCATGGGCAGTACGCTTTTTGCACAGGCATAGTTTTGGCTGTACCTGGTGGTACCCTGGAGCAGCCTGAGGTCACAGGCATCACAGCCTGGTTGGATGGTCAGATGTGAGATGTAGGATTCATGTGTGCCACCATCTTCCCTCAGAAGCCAAGGTTCCCTCACAAACCAAGCCCCTCATCCTCTCTTACAGTCACTTTGCAGGTGCAGTGGTAAGATGGATCCTTTAGGATCAGATGAGTTTTGTCCTGTTTCTCTCCCTTGGCTGCAAAGGGAGTTGGCACAGGCCACCCTGATGTCCCAGCCCCACTGCAGAAGGTGACACTGGACCAGAAAAATTGCCCCTGTTGCATTCTCCTTCTACAAAGTCCCAACGCGACTTTGTTTACCCACCAGTAAATAGCAGCAACGCACCAACCTCGAGTGGGGATAATTCTCCAGGTGGAGAGTTCCTTGAGCTCCTCAGAGACAAGGCACTATCAGACGTGCAAAGTGTTACTGTAATTAAAACCCCTCTGCTGAAAAACAACTGCAATAGGTAGTCCGGTGCTAATTGACTACTTCCACATGCAAGCCTCCATGTATAATTCTGGCTGACCTTTAGAGAGCCTTTCTGCTGTGCCGTTAATTTTCACTGGTCCCTCAGGTGGGCGCTTAAAAGAGTCTTCACTCGCTTTGGAGGCTGCAGTTCCAGGATTATGCCATTCCCAGGCACCACAGCCAAAGACCCATGCAGGCTTACTTTCTTCGGTGGCTATTTTTATACATCCTTTTAATCAAATATTTGGCTGCTGCGATCATCTTGATTAATGAATGTGAGCAGGACCCCTCCTTGTTCAATGACTGAGTCCTTCTTTTCATTTCACACACATCACACCATTCCCCCTTTAATATAGGGACAGATGTACACAGCATTTTGTCAGAATCTAATTTATTATTTCTGAGAACTGCTAGAATTTATTTCTTCCTCTTGAACTAGAATCTGAAATAGTGAATTATTTTCCTATAAGGTAGGCTACCTAAATGATTAAACCTGTGACCATGTTGTTTATTTAAATATATTATTTTTTAAAGCTATTGAAAAAAGCCCACGTCTCCCCAAGACCATTTTTCAAGATCCTGCTTTATTTAAAAGCGGAGCCCTTATAAAAACACTAACCATATTTCAAAGCTGTCCAAGAGTTATTTGGGTGGATTTAACAACGTCCATGCATTAAAGGTAATCATCGTGAATGGCGCAGTGACAAAGAGAGGCCGGGCAGGTTAAGGTCCTGCTTTGGAAAATCAGATGGCAAGCAGCAGCCGCTGCCCCAGAAGAGCTCCCGGTAATTACAGCCCCTCAAGAGGCGTAATGGGACGTAATCTAGTGCAGTTTATGAAGTTCAAAGTACACCTGTGGTGCATCACAATTCTACAAACAACTACGGCGAGATTTATATAGCTTTCCTTTGGGGACCAGTGGAAATTACACACATAGGGACTAGAAATCTATTAAGTTATTCAGCAGGTAATAATTCCTGCCAGATTAGGCAGTTACGTTCGTTGCTTATTAGCAGTATTAGATACCTGCAGACAGAAGGCGTCCGACATCATTCTGTGGCACGGCATTATCCTCTGATTTGTTTCAGGCCACTTGTACTTCTCACCTCCTCCACACACTCCCCTCAGGAAGCCACCACCTGAAATAGGTTACCTGTGGCCTTCGGCTCCGTAAATTGATCTTTGTGAATTACAGCAGTCCCAGCTGGGGGCTGAATTACACCCAGCTGTCTCCAGGGTTGTTTTAAGAGAAGATTGTGTTTTAAGCTCAGGTGGGCCAAGGAAGTTTTGCTGTTGAAGCACATTGTATCCTGAGAAGGTATTTAGTCAGAAACAGGACAAAAGTAGAAATGGCTGTTTGCCCACCGTTCCTCGTCAGCCTGAATTAGGGAACGTGGGGTCAGGATCTAGGCCCAGGAGTGCCCTAACCAGGGGTGGATGCTGGCAGGAAATCTGATCAAGGACCAGAGAAACCTTCCTGATAGAAAAAAATCATGGTGATGATAAACTTCCACAAAAACATTCTACATTTACAAACCAGCTCTCAGGTAAAAGTACTTTTTGCTCAGAAACACCTGATGAGCTACAGTGACAACAATGCTGTGACATCTGTGCGGCAAGTATCATCACATCAGGGTAATATTATCATTATCTACGCTTTGTGGATGACAAGCACAACATGCTAATGAACCTAGTTACAACAAAACTCTATCAAGACTCAGAGCTCTGCCTGGCTTTTTTTCTGCTTGTGAGTGCATCACGTCTGACATGAGCATCACCCACAGCACCCCCAGGTTGCCTCCTGTGTGCTCCTGATGGCCAGGTGCAAGGAACAGTTCAGTTAATTAGGAAGTTAATTGTAACGAGAGGACAAAAACCTCCTTGTACTTATCTCCTGAAATGGCTTCACATACTGCATGTGACATCTCCCCATACATTGATTCCCTTCCAACACATCTCTGACACCCCCTGCACTGAGGGACTTGGTCCAGCTGGGCACCCATAGGTCATCTTGCAGCACTTTTGGTGGCTGGAGCGTCTTGCAGGTGTCTGAGCACCCACATCTGCAGGGAAATGCTGATTTATTGCCTCCAAATAGGAAGACAATGCTCAGATCCTCCTCCGTGCGAGACATCATCAGCTTTTCAGAGAAGGTTTGCCAATGGGCTTCCTCTATTAGATGCTTTTTTCCAGGCAGGTTGTGCCAAAAGGTTTTCCAGGCTGCAGGGAAGCCAGATTTCTTGTGGGAAAGTGCCATCCCGTGGCTAAGTGTGAAATCTTGACTGCATCGTGCCTGCAAACTCAAAAGCCACCTCCGACAACTACAATATAATTAGTAAATATGTCTATCAGCACAGTCTTGCTGCAGTAAGGCCAATTGCCCACCTCTTGCCCCTGCGGTGCTTCAGCAGCAAATCTGCATTATAATACACTCTCACATCTTCCTTATTTTATAGCTTCCTTGGAGTTTTACATGGGCATTTGCTATTTGTTATGTTATTACTCTTTGGGGCACAACTTTTGTTATTTTTCACCATTAACAAGGTCTGACTAAATCCCGAGGTTCAGAACTTAGAGAAAAGAAGAAGAACAAACCAAAACCAATTACCATCCTGCTGGATGGAGAGTTTCAGGGATTTTCATTTCAAACCAGAGCTGCTGCTGACAGACCCACTGCCAGCAGCATCTGACCTCGGGGCTCTGCCACAAGGGAGGGATGGGGAGACCTCTAGTAGCCTGCCTGATAGCCAAAGTTGGACACCTGGACACGTTTTCTCCCCAACTCAAGCCAAGCTAGAAGCTCCTCCTAACCCAAGCACAGCTCAGGAAATAAATTCCCTTGAATCACTACATTTTATACATCAGTACATCAAATATACCTCTCCTAAGACTCAATACTTCTGCACTGCTGCACAGTATTGAGCCTGTATCTACAGGACTTCCATCTGAAAGATCAGAAGGGTGTTTTACTTTATTTTGGTGGAGAAGAGAAGGCTCCAGGGACACCATATCGGAGCTTTCCCGTATCTGAAGGGTGCATACAAGACAGCTGGAGAGGGGCTTTTTACAATGGCATGTAGCGATAGGATGAGGGTAACAGTTTTAAACCAAAAGAGAGTAGATTTAGGTTAGGCATCAGGAAGAAATTTTGCACTATTTTTCACTGGAACAGGTTGCATAAAGAAGCTGTGGATGCCCCATCCCTGGAGGTGTTCAAGGCCAGGCTGGATGGGGCTTTGAGCAACCTGGTCTGGTGGGAGGTGTCCCTGCCCATGGCAGGGGCTTGGAACTCAATGATCTTTAAGGTCCCTTCCAACCCAAACCATTCTGTGATAAGACGCACTAAACCATCCCACCAATGAACAGCACAGACATGTCAAGGGTCCGGTAAAGACTCCATCAGAGGCTGGAAGAACTTGCTAAAACACCAAATTTCCAGCAAGGCTTTACAGGAGAGGGGCAGCACCTACCCAGCTGTGGGTATGTGACCCAAAGAGGGTGGGAAGGCACAGGAGAAACAGGGTCCAGCAGGAGGAGGTCTACTTAAGGCTCTGCAGCTCAGGGATGGGAGTCCAGGTTGATGTATCA
>NW_015090831.1:6859041-6911806 GCF_001431845.1 Calidris pugnax | reverse complement strand
CCTCTATTAGATGCTTTTTTCCAGGCAGGTTGTGCCAAAAGGTTTTCCAGGCTGCAGGGAAGCCAGATTTCTTGTGGGAAAGTGCCATCCCGTGGCTAAGTGTGAAATCTTGACTGCATCGTGCCTGCAAACTCAAAAGCCACCTCCGACAACTACAATATAATTAGTAAATATGTCTATCAGCACAGTCTTGCTGCAGTAAGGCCAATTGCCCACCTCCTGCCCCTGCAGTGCTTCAGCAGCAAATCTGCATTATAATACACTCTCACATCTTCCTTATTTTATAGCTTCCTTGGAGTTTTACACAGGCATTTGCTATTTGTTATGTTATTATTCTTTGGGGCACAACCTATGTTATTTTTCACCATTAACAAGGTCTGACTAAATCCCGAGGTTCAGAACTTAGAGAAAAGAAGAAGAACAAACCAAAACCAATTACCATCCTGCTGGATGGAGAGTTTCAGGGATTTTCATTTCAAACCAGAGCTGCTGCTGACAGACCCACTGCCAGCAGCATCTGACCTCAGGGCTCTGCCACAAGGGAGGGATGGGGAGACTTCTAGTAGCCTGCCTGAGAGCCAAAGTTGGACACCTGGACACGTTTTCTCCCCAACTCAAGCCAAGCTAGAAGCTCCTCCTAACCCAAGCACAGCTCAGGAAATACATTGCCCTGAATCACTAAATTTTAGACATTGGTACATCAAATGTACTTTTAAGACTCGATGCCTCTGCACTGCTGCACAGTATTGAGCCCATATGTACAGGATTTCCATCTGAAAGGAGATCAGGAGGGTGTTTTACTTTATTTTGACCTCCATGTTTATTAAAGCCTTGAAGCTACCTATGCTTGGAACATTTCAACATCTGACCTCAGGGCTCTGCCACAAGGGAGGGATGGGGAGACTTCTAGTAGCCTGCCTGAGAGCCAAAGTTGGACACCTGGACACGTTTTCTCCCCAACTCAAGCCAAGCTAGAAGCTCCTCCTAACCCAAGCACAGCTCAGGAAATACATTGCCCTGAATCACTAAATTTTAGACATTGGTACATCAAATGTACTTTTAAGACTCGATGCCTCTGCACTGCTGCACAGTATTGAGCCCATATGTACAGGATTTCCATCTGAAAGGAGATCAGGAGGGTGTTTTACTTTATTTTGACCTCCATGTTTATTAAAGCCTTGAAGCTACCTATGCTTGGAACATTTCAACAAGTTCAGCCTGGAGAAGAGAAGGCTCCAGGAGCTTTCCAGTATCTGAAGGGTGCATACAAGAAAGCTGGAGAGGGGCTTTTTACAATGGCATGTAGTGATAGGATGAGGGTAACAGTTTTAAACGAAAAGAGAGTAGATTTACCTGGAGAGGGGCTTTTTACAATGGCATGTAGCGATAGGATGAGGGTAACAGTTTTAAACCAAAAGAGAGTAGATTTAGGTTAGGCATCAGGAAGAAATCTGCCCCATCCCTGGAGGTGTTCAAGGCCAGGCTGGATGGGGCTTTGAGCAACCTGGTCTGGTGGGAGGTGTCCCTGCCCAGGGCAGGGGCTTGGAACTCAATGATCTTTAAGGTCCCTTCCAACCCAAACCATTCTGTGATAAGACGCACTAAACCATCCCACCAATGAACAGCACAGACATGTCAAGGGTCCGGTAAAGACTCCATCAGAGGCTGGAAGAACTTGCTAAAACACCAAATTTCCAGCAAGGCTTTACAGGAGAGGGGCAGCACCTACCCAGCTGTGGGTATGTGACCCAAAGAGGGTGGGAAGGCACAGGAGAAACAGGGTCCAGCAGGAGGAGGTCTACTTAAGGCTCTGCAGCTCAGGGATGGGAGTCCAGGTTGAGGTATCAATAGCAGGTGTGGGAGGGCTTGCAGATCTGCTCCCACCATTCCCACATAACTGAGGAGCCAGGGCATTTAGCTGGGAAGAAGAGGTGCGTTTAAGCCCCTGCTCCAGTTAACGTTTATTTATAAAAACTGGAACAACTTCAAGATGTTAAACTATTTGTCCCAGATGTCCATGAAGCAGTGAGTCTTCTGGGCTATAAGGAAGTGCAAATTACTTCTTCTGTGCTGGTCTTTTCAAACATTATAACTTTCCTGATTTTTTAAAAATTCTTTAATAAAGAGAAGAAAAAAGTAATCATTTGATTTTTTCTTTTCTCAACAGTATCGGTGTTACATGCTCTACATCAAGCACATCTTTGGTTCCTATAAACTCAGGGCTGTCTTATTCTCTGGGTCTCTCCACAATTACCAGAAAATTTATACAACTCACACAATATAGGAAAAAGAAGCTGGTTTGATTAGAGCAAAATACCAGAAACTGCCATCTCTCTGCTGGTGGGGGGATTCATTACTGAGCAGTACACCCGAATGCACAAGGCAGCGTTGTTGTGCAAGTGAGGAACACCTACACCCAGAGCAGCTCAGGCTGTGCCTTCCCTTCAGTGATTGAGCTTTTGGTAACGATTTTAAGAGATTAAAGAGACGTTTGCAATATCCACATAGGGCAGAGCTGCCCAGCTCCTGTTGAAACCATGAAGGCTTATACTAAAATGGGGAGGGGGACTGGCATTCAGAGCTGAGTATTTGAGCTTTGATTGATAGTTCGATCAGAAATGAGATCTGGACCACAGAATTATTACCCTGCATCATTTGCTACTTCAGGGAAAGAAAAAAAAAACAAACAACGAAACTCAAAACAACTAAGTGATGATAACAACTAACATATTTGCCTCTGTTTTACTGCCACAAAAATTTTGCAAGAGTATTTTCATCCTGCCCAAGTAAGGACAGGTCTATAGGGGAGCAAGGTTAAGCAGGCTCAGCTCAGCTCAGCACACCCAACAGTCACCTGTGGTCAGCTTTGCAAGTAATAACTCTTCATCCCCAAAATAATGTCATGTCTGGTCACAAGTATTTTCAGAAAATGAAGAGATGAGCCTAAACTGACTTGGCAGTGACCTTGGATTTAGTCTGAGTTCAGCTGCATGGAATCACGAGCTTTTACCCACACAGAGCCAAATGAAACAGGGAGTCCCACTTTGTCTGAGGGAGTGAATCAAGCTCCTGGAGACCAGAAGAACGAACTAAGTTGGGACAGACCAGTCTGCAGGATTTCAGTGCTCCTGGGATTTTGTGTGCAGAGACAGCACTGCTCCGGGTCGCCCGGCAGTCACCAGGACAAGAAAAGTATGAATCTCTTTTACGCTGGTCTGTAACATCAGTCCCATTAAATCCTTCATTGCACAATAAGCACAGCATCTTTGCAATACACTTGATGATTAAGAAGTAAGACAAATGTGGCTTTTTTGCTACCTCATATTTCTACACCTGCCTTTTGGATGCTTCCAGCCAGGCCAGCTCGGTGGCCCACCCTGTCCCACAGCCACAGCTCTGCGCTGGGAAGGGACAGGAGTTCCAGCTGCATCCAGCCCCAGCCAGGTTATCCATTTACACTTTACCAAAGAAACGTGGAGAGATTAGGGAAAGAATTTTGTGTTGCCTTGGGATGTTAATTACCAACACAACAGGACTTTGAGACCAAGAGAGAAGAAAAAAAAAAGCCTAAATTTGTACTTTGCCTTCTTTATGTAATCTCCCCCATAATGAGTCTGAAGAGAAAAAATACAATTCAATTCTTTTTTTTTTTTCAGAAGCACTTGCCTTCGCAATTAACCTTTTGGATGCTTCAAACCCAACCCAGCACAGAACAATGGGAGGTACAAGTTTAAGGAGAGCAGCGGGTGAAATTGCCTTTTATTCACAGTCTCTGTTTTCTCTGTGACCCCTGGGACAACTTACCCACCGGCCACCCAGCCCCTCCGCCACCTCACCTCAGACTGCTCCTGCACCTCAGCTCCCAGCCCTCGGGCTCTTCTGCTGCTGCCTTTTCACCAGCAGCTCCAGCAACAGAGGCCTCAACCTGGCAATGAAAAGAAATGGGGGGAAAAGTGCCCAATCCAAGTTCCAAAAGCTCCACAAACCAGAGCTGTAGTTACATCTAAGAGTAGCAGTATTGTTACAGGTGCAGAACACCAATTTGAACCATTCCCAGTACACAAGACTGTAATTGAGTATTGTATCTTGTGTGCTTAAGTACTAATGACTCTGTTCAGTCAAGTCATTAATGGGAGCTGCTCATAGATTATTTTTTTTAGTTCTCTAATGCACCAGAGATCAGCCACTGCTCTATACCTTCTCCAAAATGATCTCTGCAGTATTAAAAAAAAAAATCTAGAGAAGACACTGTAAAAAAAACTCCACTTATTTCATTCTGTGAGAAGCTTAACATAATTTTACATTACAGCTAGAAGAAAATGAGTGTTGTGTAAGGCTACAGGTACGTTTCCCTCCTTTCTCTTCCACACAAATGACTAATAGAAGTTTAAAGAAACTTCCTTGGAGCCATGAACAAGTATAACGAAAGAGTGAGCTCCTACATCCCTGATTTTGTAAGTAATTTTCAGGTAGCCAGGTAAAACTGTACCCACCTCACCTGAGCAAGCCAGGCAGTGTATGGGCTGCTCAGCAGCACTCAGGGCACACGTGCCACCTCCTCTTCTGTGAGCTGAGGTCCATCCATGAGACAACACTGAGACAGCACAGCTTCTCTTTGAGCATGAGATTTCTAGTTCCATACCCAGGAGCAAGAGTTTGATGTGGGAAGTGCCTAAAACCACACCATCCCAGGCTGTTTCAGCTGTTTTTATTCCATTTTGGTAGCAGCGATCCCCTTGCAGCCTGGGAAAAAGACTCCTGGCCTTTCTCCTGAACATACCAAATTAACGATGAAAACCCCGGTAGTACCTGCGCTTTCCCCACTGAATGCAGCTGGAATGCAAAACCCATCTTATTTTACACTTGGCAGCAAGTCCTACTCTCAGCCTGACAGCTTTCACCCCCAGATGTCAATTCTTCCTCCCATCAAAGTGCTCATTTAAGAGCCGACTTGAGCTTGACACAGAAGCGATTTGCTAATCCAGTTATGAAGCACCAGACACAAAGCCCAGCTCCAGAGGGCTCCCCACCACCAGGCAGAGCCCCTTTCTGTAAAATGCCAACCTAAGAGACCTGCCTGAAGCAAACAGTCTGTCCCACACCCTTCCCTCCTGCTGCAGCCTGTTTTTTTCTCTATTCCTCCCCTTTCCTGCAAGAGGCCAGTTAGCTGAAACACACTACATGAGAACCACCTGTCTCTTGTTGTCACCCACCATCAAGAACGGCCAAGTTCTGAAGATTTGGATGCCATCACTCTCTAATCCAGCCAGCTCTTTCCAGAGCAGGTCCACCCAAAGCCCAGGGCACCTCAGTAACTTACAGACTCTAAAGAACCTGTACAAATCCAGATTTGCTTAAAGTCTCACTCACACCACCCCTCAGAGCCTCCCCAAATCACCCGTGACCACTCACTCAGCTCCTGCACCTCAGCTCCCAGCCCTCGGGCTCTTCTGCTGCTGCCTTTTCACCAGCAGCTCCAGCAACAGAGGCCTCAACCTGGCAATGAAAAGAAATGGGGGGAAAAGTGCCCAATCCAAGTTCCAAAAGCTCCACAAACCAGAGCTGTAGTTACATCTAAGAGTAGCAGTATAAATTGCAGCTAATACACACCAAGCCTGACCTTCAGCTCAAGTGACTCTGTTCCTATATATTCTGTGCATCTTTGCACATAATCCTAGAGATATACATGTAGGAATATCAGGAATTTTTGATTTTTTCAAGTGAATTTTTTAGACTCCACTTTATAGAGGGGAAAACCCACAGCCTGGACTTACCTTCAGGCCATTACAGTGTATCAGGAAACACTGTCACTGGAGCATGATACAGTTGCAGAACCAGAGGACTGTTGGAAAAGGCACGGCTTAAATTAACTTCTTTATTTTTTCACATATTTGCCTATCAGTCTTTCTCACCACACGAATCAGTCAGCAGTTATGACTCAAAAAGTGACTATTTGAAAAAAATCTCAAAAATTGTGGCATTGACGGAGATGTTAATAATACAGTTTTGTATTTGTGTTACAACTATTTAACATTTTCTTGTATGCTCCAAGGTTCTACTTGATTCCAGCATGTGAAGTGTTATAATGCTTGCTGTAAAAATACTTTCCCGTATTTATCCTTATTTTGGAGTCTCATTTACCATGCTCTGAAGCAACTAGAAGCTCTGGCAGTTTATAACCTTCTCAGGGAAAAATAGTCTGAGGAATCTTTGCAACTCAAGAAACCAAGAGAGCTCCCTCTTGTGGTCTTCTATGTAAACAACCTCAACTACATTTGGAGTTCAGAAGTGTCTTTCATCAAATATTAATAGAAATTCTAAGTAATTCCATTCACTATACAAAGTGTTCTTCCTAGAAAGAATGAGAAAGAGATTGTTTTCACTTTATTTTTATCTACATGGTATTTTCTTGCAGAAAAACCACAGAGATTTAAAACGCAGTGCTGTCTCCCGTATACCACCACTTGAAAGAAAGCGGGGGGAAAAAAAGTTACAGAACAAAGTAGATGAAGAAACCTAACAATGGAGGAGGTGTTAGGTTTATATGGATAAGTGCTATCTAGATGAACATATAAACTGCAGTTCTAAGATGCTCACACTTTGTTTTACACAATGCACATAATGATCTCTACCTCACAGACCAATCTTACTCTTCAAAAACCACAGCGGATATGTAGGAACCCATGCTCACAACTCCCCACGTAATGAGATTAACAAGTCTGACGCAAACATAAAAAGAAATTTTGTGCCTTTATTGGAATGGTGTTAGGCTTTAAATACACCAATTTTGATAACCTGATTATTTGGTTTTTAATTAGAAATGACACTACAGAACTGCAATACTGGTCCAACAGTCTTGTCTTTACTTTTTTTTTTTTAAAGCAAGAGATAGTATGAAAATGCACCAAGTAATCAGAAAGCACTAGCAGGCATCGGTTAATCCAAGATAGTAGCTTCTTAGTTCCAAAAGCACTCGCATTGTATGGAACCCAGGATTTAGACTGGTCATGATTTGCAAGAACTAGTTGCATGAGTCATGACTTTTTTTTTTTTAATTTACTTTCAAGTTGGTCACTGGTAAATTTTTTTTTTTCCTCAAATATTACAGTTTCTTTAATTCATATTTTTCCTCAAAGTATAAAAAAGTATGAAATATAAACAAGCTCCTGCATTGCACCCATGAAAGGGTACAACGGAAGCATTAGAGAGCTGACTATCTACACACCGTCAAATCCCACCAAATCTTGGATAATCCATTAATATACAAAATATCAGGGCACAGAAAGAACTAAAATCCACTTTTTTCTTTTGTTACGCACAGGTTCAAATAATCAATCTAAAGAAAAAACGTGATCATTTTGGCTTTCCACTACATCCGCATGTTGAGACACTTATTAAAATAATCCTGCTTAATTGTGTTTGGTCTTTTTCTTATTGTCAAGTCATGTTTGTTATCTTAATACCAGCCATCAGACAAACAAGTAATCAGAAAGACTCCTCCTCCCCACCTCCCTGTCCCTGACCCCTCCAAGGTCAGTTTTAAGACATGACTCCAAACACAGGGTTGTGACGACAGATGCTAGGACCAATCTCTTCATAATCTTTTTTGGTATGGCATACTTGGTAGAATTCAGGCTGTAAAGGGAAGGAGAAAAAAATTAGTTAGTCAAATTCAGGCTGTAAAGGGAAGGAGAAAAAAAATTAGTCAATCGTATGTACACCTTATCTGAGAAATAGTAACATTTATATAGCAAATGGGAAAAAACAAAATACAGATAACTTGGAAGTCCTGAAATTAATATTACATCATGCATGGCTAAACAGCAATGCAATCAATGTCTTTTGCCACAAACCTAAAACTCACTCACAGCTGTAACTGAGCTTTCATTTGCTCTTTCCAATCTTTAAAGTCTAATGCAAAAACATCAAAGGGGGTAGGGAGGCTGTATTTGCTACCCAAGAAAATTAATATTACATCATGCATGGCTAAACAGCAATGCAATCAATGTCTTTTGCCACAAACCTAAAACTCACTCACAGCTGTAACTGAGCTTTCATTTGCTCTTTCCAATCTTTAAAGTCTAATGCAAAAACATCAAAGGGGGTAGGGAGGCTGTATTTGCTACCCAAGAACTATCAGAAATCCCCCAACTGCATTTAACATGAAGTGGAAACAAGAACTCCAAAAAGCACACCCCAGAATGACTAAAACATGCTCAGCTTTATCGCTAACTTACTGTGGAAGCCAGCATTGATCCTCCAAACCAAACGGCGTATCTTTGCATATGGTGTGTAATGACTTGTACATCAATGGGCTTAGGCTATAAAAGAAAAGAGAGAAAAAAGGAATACATTAGAAGTCGCTTACGCTGGTAAACATCCAATCTTTTTTTCAAAAGGAGTGTTTATTGCAAGCTTACTTTTCACAAATTAGTATTTTCTTAAATGCTGGGTAAGTTTATAATTATAGCATCACATTCTCTTGTACAACCCAGACTAAGAAATAGCTCTTGCTTATAAAACACTAGTTACCGACTTTACCAAACATTAAGAGATACTTGCATTCACACCAATTTTCTCCCAAGAGCTCCAATACAGTGATCCTCTCCAATTATCCACCTTCTATTTTCTGCTGAATTTCTTGAGGGAGTGTTTATTTATGCAGCTGTTAGATCCATACTACTTACCCCTTTCAAAAAAACACTTCAGAAAGTTAATTTTTAAGTTTCATTTCATTACTTTAACAAAGCATCAGTTGCAGATTGATTCAAAGTTTATCCAGGACTAACACAGTCACAGTCATGCTTTTCAAAACTACAACAGTCATTCCAGTTAGCCCTTTCCCTCCATACCCACACAAACCTTCATTCCTTACTTGTTCTTATCAAAAATAGCAGTGTACGGAACAGTTTCAGAAAGAAGTAATTGGTTTTTTTCAGTACAATCTGCTGAAAGCTGAACAGTTCAAAACAGTATCTAAAAATCATTTGCAATACATTATCAAAATTCAAGCCAGTGACTACTTGAAATGCCCAGTACTCTGAAGAAGGAAATCCACATCGGATTTCCTTATTCATATCCTGCTTCCTTACTAAGTGGTAAAAGTCTAGTAAGGAGAACTAAGAATAAAATGGGTACCTGAACCAGAGAACTGGACGTAACTGAAATTTCAGAGTTGTCTACATGGCATATTATGAAGCCATGCTGGGAGTTTTAAGTATTGTTAGAGCTCATCTAGCTAGATTACTACTTAAAAATAAATGAGGAAAGTCACTTCAGTCTTGCCTTAAAAGGAAAAAACATAAAATAATTTATTTCTCTGCTGGTATCTTTTATGTATGCAGAGTCAACGTCAACAGAAAAAATGTAAAGGTTGTATTGGAGGTTAAAAGTGGGAAAAACATAAAGGATCATGCAGTTTAGTGAAGACATTGAGTCATTTCATAGGATAGTTTGGGTGGGAAGCAACCTCAATGTCTCTAGTTCAGCCTCCTGCTCAAAGCAGAGTTGGCTACAAGGTCAGAGGAAGTTAGTTGAGTTTTTCCCGGCTAAATCTCAAAAACCTCCAAGGATGGAGATTGCACAACCTCCCTGGGCAGCCTGTTCCAATGCCCGATTATCCCCACGATAAAAAAGTTCTTTCTTTTATCCAAGTTGAACCTCTTTCGTTTCGGTTTGTATCTGTAGTCTCTCATGCACTCACCACCATCAAGGACCTGGTCCCACTTCCTCGATTACCTTTCCACATATACTGTGGGGCCACTATTAAGACTCCCAAAGCCTTCTCTTCTCTAAACAAGCCAGTTTCCTCAGCCTTTCTCCACAGGACAAGTGCTTGAGTCCTCTGACTACCTGGGCGGCTCAACAACGAGCTTGCTCCATCTCTCTTATTTAAGTTCAAAAGACTGAGGATAATGATTTGCAACTAATCAATAAGCACTAAGAGCAAAAAAAAGCTGGGGAGTGACCAACTGCTTAAGCCTCAGCCTTTCATTAGCTGAGGCTGATTGTTCAATCATAAAGGCCAGGCAGCACAAGTGCACACCTGGGAAATAGTACTACAGCTTCATACAATTAAAGGATTATATAAATATTCTGTAATACCGGTCTACAATTTTCTACAATATACGAGTCTCTGAAAAGCTTCTATGAGAACTTTAAATGAAAAGACATTTCAACAAATAAAAGCGTCATTGCAATACGTTATTTTTGCATTTTCCAGGTAACAAGGGAGAGAAAGATGCTGGTTAAATGCGTTAGCTGCAAGAACTAACCTTCAGTCTGCCACCGCTAAGTTCTTCACTAAGTTTCAGTCTGGCATCAACAGTCCTTTTCAAGTCTCGCTGTAAACGGCGGCCGAAGTCCCTGAACATGGTTGAGCCTCCAGAGAGGACAATATTCTGTTTTGAGTAACAAGAATTATTAACTGCTCATGAAAACATACATCTCCAACTTTAACCCATTCTTAAATTCTAAATATAGCTTTTAAAATGACAGTTAACGGGTATGCTTTTACTTTAAGTTTTAAATTATCTAACACTTAAGCATGACAGAATATGAATTCACAAAGAGGCTGTCACATCATAATTGGCTGTGCTTTAAAATCCATTTATATCTTAGTACATCTCGCTTCTTTCGCCCAGATTTATGCTTCCCTTATTTCTTTTTCTTTTAAATAAGAGTTTGAGTAATGAGACATCACGTTCTGAAAAAGTGTAAGTGAATAACATACAGTCTTCTGCATATTGGACTCGGTTCTGGAAAAGTAGTTAATTTTGTGGTTGGTTTGTTGTTTTGCCCCCCCTTTTTTTTTTTTTTAAGAGTTTCAAATACATATTTCAATATAAAGCACAATCCTTCCAAAATAAGTACTAAAAAAAATTTCCTTACAGCTACTGACCTTATACAGAGGACGTCTAACATCAATGGGACAATTTTGAATAACTTCATCTACTACTTCTGAGATTGGTTGTGTAAAGTCAGGATTAGCAAACTACAATCAAGAATAAAAACAGATGAGTCAACACGTAGGACCACATATCACAAAGGGAAGGGGGCAAAGAGAAAAAGGGAAGAGAAAGAACTATTATACTAGAGATGTCATGAAAACTAATAATGGAAATAATTATTTTAGCTATTTTTGCTGCCATTTATAAAAGGTTTGAAAGAATAATATCTATTTTGCCAGCTATTCTCTTAGTTTTTCTCAACCATAAAAGGTCAAAGAATACATGTCTTTGACAGATGCCGAGCATCAGAGCAAAACAGTGTAAAGCTGAAAAGAGCTGCAAGAGGAGAATATAGAGAAGGACTAGAGGTAGGAGGGGGCTTTACTCTCATTTTATTTTTCCCAACACTGGAAGAGAAACTGAAGGTAAAAATGCAAGACAAAAGAATATTCAGAAACTTGACTTTTCAACAGACAGGTAAGAAAACAGGGTACAATGTGGTGAGACCAGGAAATTCTACTGAAGATTGCAAGAAAATCTGGGTTTAATAATCCATTTGCTTTAAAAACTTCAAATATAGTGCTTTGCTTGGACATCAACCCAAACTTTTATAAACGTTACTGGCAATCAAGAATCCAAACGACATTGACTTAACAGCAAAAGCTGGTATATATTTACAAATAAGGAGAAACATAAGATAAACACTTCTTTAAAATACTATTTATATGCTATCATCTGAAATGCACCTAAAACAAAAAATATAGACAATTCAAATTAACTTACCTCAGGATGGAAGAAAATCTCTGGCCCCAGGAATCTTTCATAGCCAACATCAATGGTAAATTCTTTCTTTGAGATAGCATTAATTCCAGTATACTGTTTAATCCATTTTGTACCATCTGTGTCATACTTGTTAAATTCTTTTACTAAGTCAGGGCAAACATAACTAAAGCGTTCCTGAAAATTGAATATGTACAGTTAGAAGTATCTTCTTAAGTACAGCAGAGAAGATGGTATGAACTTTAAAAAGTGTAGTAATTTAAGCTTTTAAGAATAAGAGTTTTAAATTGGCAGATACAGAATAGGCATCAAAAATGGGTGAACTGCCATTTACTGTACACAGTTAGATAATGGCTCTGCTACTACAAATCATTTCCGTGTGGCACTGAAAACAGCACATCTTGCTGAGCTAAATTACTTATCTTTATTTTTTCCTCTAAAATTCTACAACAGTGACAAATGAGTTCTAAAGTATATTGAAGAATTGCTATAGAAACAAGGTTGAAGCGTACTTTAAGCCAAATGTCTTTTGGAATAGCTTTGTACTACAAAAAAGAACACGTCAACATTCAGATGGAATAAGAGTAATTGCAGCTCTTTACATTACGCATCCCACCAAGAACTTTTCCTACTGAGTATTACAATGGTAATAATAAGGGAAGGGAGGAGAAAGGGGAGACCACAAGTGAAGAAGGAAATTCTAGGCCAAATTGAGTCTAACCCAAGTGTATACCTTAAGTTTAAGGTGTTTAATGTTATTATTTAGACATTTTTGCATTATTTAGAAACAGAGCACCATTACTTGGAAGGATAACGATTAAGAGATTATTGTATTTTTAAAATAGGTCTCCAGCCCTGATCTAAAAATAATCTTAAGGCTTGCAACGTATACGTTACCTTCACTGCTTTAGCTGTTTCCAAGGATTGCTCAGGAGGAATTCCTACTTCTCGCTCCCTCAGCAACTGCTGGATGAAGTATGTTATATCTCGCCCGGCAATGGGAATGTGTTTGATACAGCTGCCAATCACGTATCCTTCAGCCTGTACAGAAAATTAATTGGGAGGGAGACATTGACAAGAACTCCTTTCAACAAAGCTTAGGAGGGACAGGGAAAGACACAGAGTTTAAACTCCTATTCACTACCTGCGATTCTGAGATGGAAGCCCTTTAAGACTGACTCGTTTAATTACCAGAAATCCAATTCTTCAATAGCCTTATTTCACTTGTTAAAGTGTTACACTTTGCATTGGTTCATAATTCGCACAAGGTGGGGAGGAACAGAAAGGTCACTAGTGTATAAGGCAGACAAATAGCTATACTCGCTATTCCTTGGCCTTTATTTCCTCTTCAAAATGAGGTTACTCTTACCAAAAAGGTCAAGGAACCTTGTATCGTGAAATAGTATTATAGAATAAATGATGTGGCTCTGCAGTCACAGTCACTGATGTAAGACGTTACAATCCACATGAACCAAAATTAATTTGCTGAAAGCAGGGAGAAAATGCATCATTTCAGCAGACTAATTGAGACAGCTTCGGACATCAGCCTGGCCCATATGAGGGTAGAATGATGGATGAGTAAGTCACACTCGTGCTGGGGGCCAGTGTCAGGGCATTAAAAGCATCTGGTCCAAACACAGAAACCAAAAACCTTCAATGCCTTCAACCTCACCAGCCCTGCTACATCCAAACAGATGCCTCCAGATATCACACTAATGTTAAATGCTTAAAATTTATATACAGCATACATTCATATAAAATGAATTTTTTAGAAGATAAGGTTACTGTTAACTTGACTACAGAGATAAGTGTTTCATTCCTCTTTATCTATTTTATAGTAAAAGTGGTATACTATTGCTGTCAATTTGTTCAATGTGTTTAAAAATTCCAGAAATTAAGTGAACATCACCCTACAAAGGAGCTTACCGTTTCAAATTATAGGGAATACCTATTCTTATTTCAATTAAAAAAAAAAAAACAAACAACAAAAAACAAACCAACAAATGAAGAAAAATTCAACTGTTTTAAACAGCAGTTTTAACTAGTAAGTACAATTTTTAAAAAGTTAACCTATAAAAGGTTTGAAATGTCAATTGTTTTCTACATCTTAATAAAAATATGCCATGTTGGATGAACAGTCTGAACAAGGATTTAGCCACAAGATTCCACCAAGATTTGTAACAAATTGTTACATGGCAGCATATGTTTTATCATCACCAATACTACTATTTGGTGTAACAAATAATTTTTAAAAATTTAGATTACTGTGGCATGATAAAGCTTTGTATAGATTTTAATCTTGAAAATTGTAATCTAACCTTATTTTGGAAAGAAAAATGCACCTGGTGCTTAGACATGCATTTAATTTCCCAAGGAAAGATGGGCAGAGAGACATATCACCAGCCACTTGAAATGAAGAACGCTATTAAATATTCCAATCATAAAAATTTCAAACATGTAGCTTTGTAAGAGGAAATACATACCCACATCAAAAACAACAGTTTGACAGTTAAGAAACTGCAACTGTAAATGTTAATTATTTAATAAAACATCACATGATCATACTAATTTTTGCTTTTAGCAACTTGATATATTGGAACAGATATTCAACATTAATTAACCTTAAGGGTTGGGTTTTATTCTCCAGTCAGGTAGGAACTTTTTTCTTTTTGCTTGTATCACTGATGCAGGATAGCATGCTACTAAACATTGGTCAACAGAGGGAGAAAAATTGTAAACAATACTACATCTGCCCTCAAATATTTTGCATTTTTTCTATTTTATATATTAATTGACTGAATTAAACAAGTTTCCAAAACTTTTTGCACTACTGTAAAGTCCATATTCCTCTCTTACCAGCACAATAAACAGGAAATATGGTAAGCAATCCAACTGCATTGATCACTTAGCACGACCTTGGCAAATCACCTTTTAAGACGAGTCATTGAAAGACAATATGCCCTGACAAACTCAAGGTGCAGAGTTCTTCAGGAGTTTCCACACTACAAAAATAAACCCACACGCCTGGAAATTATCTGACAATTTTGAAGATTCCTAGCTAAATTTCAGTCTGTGTAAAGTGTAAATTTCAGAGAAGTTACAGGACAAACTGTTCTCTGGTAAAATTGTTTCTATAGCTTTATACTTACAACAGGAATAACGTGGGTGACACCATCACCGCTGTCTATAACCGTGCCGGTCAGCGTTCGTTCTCCTACTTGTCTTGACGTCCAAGATGCAGCTAAGGCAAGGACAGCCTTGTAAAAGAATACACATAAAACCCAAATCTTAATAAAAGCACTGCTTTGCAGATCCCACCTTCCACTACTCCTCCCAACAATACCCAGACTGACATCCTCCTGGTCATTTACAGCATGGAAACTCATTCAGTAATATTTTATTTCTGTACACAACAGCTTATGAAAAACAGACTGCACAAATGTAGTTTTTTAACTCCTAATGCTTCTTTAGCCATGTTCAAACACCTTTTTTGCTACTTCATATGGAGAAGGATTCTATTCTTGGCCTAATACCATTATTATGATGTGGTTTGTCATGAATTTTTTTTATTTATTTATGATACAACAGATATTATACTCTACAGCTTGGAGGTCACCTTCTACACAGGTAATAGGAGAACAGTACCCAGCAAACAGACAACAGAATCAATGCATTTCAAACACCTAGTGGTGAAACTGCTAACCAAAAATACATAAAAGTATTTCAAACACCACTCGTACAGTTTTCATAGAGGAATCAGTTTTAGCTCAAAGAGAAACACTGTAGCTCTAACTTTCAACAGCCCTGCCCTTACCTGAACAGCAATATATAGCCCTGGAACGTTGAAAGACTCAAACATGATTTCAGCAGTATATTCTCTATTTTCTGGAGTATTTAATGGAGGCTCAGTCTGCGAGACAAAAAAAAAAAAAAAAAAAAACAAAACACAAACCAAAAAACAGTGTTACTTACATTCATATCAAATACTTGACTTTAAAAATAAAAAATAATTTAAAAAAAAAATCACCAAATCTGAAGTTTTGAAAGATGAGCTTTATTCAACAATAGCATGTAAAAATAATAATGTGCAAAAGGTACTTTTAAAAGCAAATGGTGCAATTAAGAAAATCTAGAAACTCCTCTGACAATAACAGAACTTACGCAATCTGCATTGCAAAAACAAGCGGTGCAATAAAAACATTATAGTAATTACTGCTTAAGAATTTACATCGAAGGCCCCCTTTGTGGGTTGGTAGCTCATTATAACTTTAGATTTCACTCGAAAGAATCAAGAACTATCAACCTAAAAATGTCAAAGGATGCAGTTTAGCACATTTAAAAGAACAACAATTATTTTTAAAAAATATCAGTGACTCATTAAAGAAAAAAAGCTGTTTTCCTTCAGAAGGTAATCACTATAAAACAAGTTGATATGATCAGCTGCAGAAGTGTGCTCAACAGAGAAACTAGAGACAACATACAATACACTATGATAGTAACCTTTAATCTTCGTTAAAATACCACACATAATTAAGTCTCTCCTCTGAAAGACTATTTTTAATAGTGCTACAGCATATTTGTGAAAAAGAAAGTATCACTCTTCTGTTGCAATAACTACGTAATAGGAAACTAGAAAGAGGAAGGAACCTGACTCTTCACAAAGGTGACAGGACAAGGGGCCACAGAGAAACTGCAACATGGGACATCCTAAGTCAGTGTTAAGAGGGAAAAACGGAAACATGAGGGTGGTCAAATATTGGAAAAAGGGCCCAGAGTTGTTATGGCATCTTGATCCTTGGAGATATTCAAAGCTTGGCTGGACACAGGCTTGAGCAACTGGACCTAATAGGACCTGCTTCAAGAAGAGGCTGCATTAGATGAGATGTTCTTTAACAAGTATGGCCAATGCCTCAAATTCCAAACTTGCTCTATAAACATCACACTAAAATAAATTGCTTGTTTCAATGGCTTTAAATAAAAAAATACTAAGGAATAGCAGATGTTTCTGAATAACATTAACCTTAATTCGGGTCTAACCCAAATATGAAAAGAAATTCTTCTGATTTCACATAAAAAAAAAAATCACTGTCTAGACATACTATCCAGGTGGCAGCATTGCAAAAACAAAATAATTGTAATTATGTCAAGTCAAAACACACAGGTACTTTTTTGTCTCAAAAATGTCAACATGATTACTGAATTCAGTGGGTAAGCAATAGAAAAAAGGGATAGAACAGACACAATTTGGACGGAAATGAGAAAAAAGTTTGCAGTTCAGACTGACATGTTTAGAAGATTAAAGAACCTGGATGGGATAGGCCAGGTCAGGAAAGTTTCAGGTAATTTATATTTCCTTTAGTTTTCAAGGTAAGTATATTCTTATTTAAGAATTATTACATAAATCAACACATTCTTATTAGTCACATGCAATTTCTTAAGTAGGACATAATTTTACCTACCAAAAGAAAATAATGATCCTCAGGTTCTGCCCTTAGATACTTAAAGATTACTTGCTCCATAAACCTCTCCATCAAGTCCCAGTCTTCAACTATACCATGGCGGATGGGCCACTGTTGCAGAAGAATACCGAAATAGAATTGGAAACAAAAGAAAAAAGGAAAAAAAAAATAATCAGTGTTTTCAAGTACAGTAAAAGCATATGATCTACATACGCAAGAAACCTTGCATTAGGTTTTCCCTGTTTGAAATTCAGATTCCAACCTTGAATGGCAGAGACAACATATTGTGCTTTTCTCAGTGCAACAGAATGGTGGCACTACGATAAACCAGAGGTCCCCCTTAACCCAGTATCCTGACTCTCATGTTGCTGATAAAAGATGCCAAGGAACATGAAAGAATGTGACATTTCCGCTCAACACTCTCCCAGCCTCCCTCCACTTCAAAAGAAATACATATTCACATACATTTCTGCAACTTCCCACAGGCCCCTGGAGGTCAACAGAACTAATACCAAACGTTATTTTCCATTAGAACAGAGCTAATAAGAAAGTAGGATTAAAGTTAACCAGAAAACACTCTTAAGCAGCTGTTTACTGTATAGCTGATGCTTTCTAAATAATACTGGAAAATTATTTTAAGCATTTCTTTTAATACCTTGGTTGCATAAGTTGGTTTTTCTATTGCTTCATCCCCGATAAAGAAGTCTAAATCATCAACACCTTTCAAAACCCTCCTTTGTGCTTGGTCGACCACTTTCGCCGATTCTTTGATAGCAATACCTTTAACAGAAAATACAAACAATAACCTAATTGTATATCCTGCACAATAAAAAAGAAAAAACAACCCAACATTCAAAAATTGGAACACAATGTAAATGCATTCATCCTTTGTTTCAGGCATAAGCACCGAAAAGCTAAATAAAACACATGTAAATTTTAATTCCAATCATGGGTAAACATAATTAGGATTTATAAAGTAACACAAATCCAAAATAGATTTAATTGTTAGACACTCAAAGGGCAATCAGGGAGATAAAATATAAAAAGAATCACTAAGGATATCTCTACAGATATTCAACAAGTTTGCTAATTTTCCGCACACTCTGCTAGTAATAATAATTTTTAAAAAAATTTATAAAAAGCAAGAAAGAAAACATGTTGTCTTTATACAAATGGACATTCTACTTCACTTGCACAAATAGGATTTCTGGACATATTATGGAAGTGAGATATGGCACACAAAAAGGGACTGAATAGCAACTAAATCAGCAAAAACATGTAGAAAAAGCCAGGAAGGAAAAAGTAGGAGAAAATGTAAGGGATACAGAAAAAGAAAATTGGACAGGAATAGAAAGAGCATTTTTAAAAGGACAAACGGACCCATGATGCATCTTTAGATGCTTTAAAACAGATTTTCACAAAGTCTTTGTTTAATTTCTTTCTTTAAACCCTATTCCTATCTTATCATTAAGAACAGGATGGAGAATTTTATTTAAGAAATACTATATATCTCTCCTTCAAGGAATAACTGGCAAAAGTTAAGAGTTCATGTCTTGGCAATTTATTCCTTCCATGCTAATTACTCATCATAAATAAAGCAAATGGTTTTATCAGAAAAATACTGGCTAAGGCTAAACACAGGATCCTGGAAAGATAGATCAGTGATTAGATATCACAGGAACACAGATGTTCCCTTTCCTCATCTCTTGCATCAGCCCCCTGGCTAACAGAGCTGCAGTGCCAGCAATACCTGCTGTGTATTTTCAAGTCTTCCTAATTGCCTTTAAACACAATCCTTTACACAAATTAGGAAATTCATATATATGAGAAGCATTAATATCAGCCTTAGTTATTCAAAGGCCACGCTCCAAAAGCTCACAGGCAGAATTATTTTTCTAATTCTCACCTTCAGTAAGAAGTTCTGTTTGCTCACAACTAAAATTTAAAAAAAAAAAAAAAAAAATATGAAAACAGCTGCTGCAGCCTCAAGCCCACCAGGTGGGACAGCTTTAGGATTTGGAAATCAATAGCATGCTAAGGTAAAGCACCGTTAGTTCATTGATGCTCCCCATCCTTCTCCTTTCTCATCCCATAAAGAGCAACAACAGCAGAGCTGCGCAGCCAAAATGTTGTGAAAGACTGAACAGGATAAAACCGAAAACATTATTTTGAGCTCTTCAGGAAGAAAATTGAATCATCCCGTAACTTCTGTAGCAGCTTGCAGGAGAGCTGAGAGGAAGCAAAGGGCTGGAGGAAGCTGAAAGCACGGGGGGCAGATAAGAAGTAGAAACTAAAATCGTGGGGAAGGAGATGTCGCAAGGCCAGCGTCTGCTGCAAGGGAAAAGAAGAATCTTGCCAAATATTTTTTCAGGTCATCATTACAGAGCTCACACGTTTTGGGAAATTCTGTCCAGATGTGTGTTATCTTCAAGAAGTTTCAAGTAAAATACCATAACTTGCCACAGGAGTATAGAAAGTTTCAAGTCAAAGTGTTTGCTGACCTCCTCAGCCCTGGGTTTGAAAATCAGATACAAGCAGGGAACAACCTGAATCAAAACTCACATCCTGAAAATAACAAACAGGAAAATAAATCTTGCTGGAACCAGAGCTAGGCTACTGTGGCGTCTAAAGATGGGCAGCGCTCCAGTGGTATCTCAGAGCCTATTTGCCTTTGGTTTGCTTGGCACAAGAATTAAGAGCTTTTACAAAAAAGACTACATACTTGCATCAAATCAATTTTTGTGCTTAACCAATACGTAAGCCCTTTTTTTTTCCTGTAAAGGTAAAGGAGAGGCCATCTAACATGTAAACTATTATAGATAAACTGAAATAGATGACAAATCAAGAGAACTACTGGGTCATGGACAGAAGCTGACTCCCATCCATACACCAGGAGAAAATGGATTAAGTGAAGAAAAATCAAGCACAATTAATCATCTGCTAGGATCCAAAAAGCAGCCAGGAAGGAAAGCAGTGAACCCAAGTCTCTTAAAAAAAAAAAATCAGCTCAATATATTCCCATTTACTTCACTTTTCAAACAAGCATTTGTCACCTCTACAGAACCATATTGATAATTAAAGCAAGAAGACAACAGGAGAGGAGTGGGAGATAAAAATTTGTTAAGAGCAGAAGTAAATAAGATAAGCAGCAATTGAACAAGGCAGAAGGAATGCTGCTCAAACCTGTTTCACAGCAAACATTTTTTAGAGAATCAAATTGATACCATGCAGCTACCATTGCTGGAAGTCAAAGGAGAAACCAACCCATTTTTCCTCTGTGGATAATATTAAGGAAAGTAAAGACAGCAAACGTTTTGAAAAGATCCACGGTTTTCCACAACATTTTACTTTGAAACTAGGTACTGCTATACTCTACTTTTAATGTGGATTACACCAGTGCTATTAGATTTCATTTGAGGCAAAAGACTAATGCAAACTTGTGCACTTAGTGTTATTATTTAACTTGAAGTACAGTACAAATGAGAAAAATGCCCTTTTCAATAAGAGAAATGCAGTCAAGGACCATTTCAGCTGTAGGAGTATCTACAGTAGAGCACACGTTTGGGGTTGGTTTTTTTTAAATACACAACAATGTATCAAAAAGCTGTCAAAAAAAAAAAAAGTCTCATTTTCCCCCCTTTCTCCTCTACTTTAATAGCATTCATGTTGTATAAATTTCTCTGCTTAATGATCTGACAGGTCATCTCATTCCCAGAATTTGTTTAAAGTGTCATAATCTTTCTTCTCCTTTTTTTGGAGCAAGAAAGCAATTTTAAAATTAAATAAACCAAATCTGAAGATGCATAAAAAAGTATATAAACCCTATTTATCTGAAAGTAAATAAAATAATGATTTGCCCATTTTTAAATTAAAGATTGCTATTAAGTTTAAAGGGCAATATAAGTTGTTTTTTTTTTCCCCCACTGGTTTGTTAGCTTTTTTTAAAATTTAATGGTAAAACTAGGTTTTGTGTGAAAAACAAAAACTGTAGAGTATATTTTATATGCCATTGAGATAAACCAAATTACATTCAAATGAATGAATAACTACATACAGAAGAAATTGAAAGGATTCTCTCACTTGTATGAAAATAGGAGAATGCATTAAGTGAATTAACCTTAGCTTTCCATGAAATCGCTTTTTGAAGCATGTTTTCTAGAAAAATTAACATAGAGCCTGAACTATCAAGTTCTATTTCACTGCAACTGTGCTTAAGTATTATTAGTTCTAGCTCTTTTCCTTGTAAAGGCAACAGGAAAACTGGGTGTACTAATTATTCCTTTTTACCAGGATGTAAGACGTGATTACTTTGGCACGGATGAACAATGACAAAATGCCAAGTGGTGTAGAAGGTCAAAAGGTGAAGCACTTCTAAAGGAAGCTGATTGAATTCCACTCTAGAGTAGAGCTATATTACTTCAAGGGGAGAAACAGTTCACAAGACAAGGAGCAAATAAGCGATTTTATATGTAGAATAAATAAGTTAAATGTTTCCCTGTTCTGTTTACAAAACATAGTAAATTAAGTAACACAGCTGAAGTACTGAAAAATATCTAGGAAGTATAACATTTTATATCTTAAAGATATTAAAACATCCAATTTAATTTTTTTTCTAGTTACAATCTACTAAACTAACCTGAGAAATCCCAAATAAGGGAAAAACCTTCCAAAAAGTAAATATATCCACACTCCTGTGGCTATTTCAGTATGTTTTCAGTTCCCAATATATTAACTTCAAACATTAGTATATCATTTTAATGAATATATCTTTCTAAACTGAGCATCCATAGCAAAACAGAGAAGAGCCATGCTATCACTCTGTGTCATCACTCAGTGATCTCTTCAAGTTGCTCATTTTCTGGTTTTTTGTTTGGTGGGGTTTTTTTGACATAGAGTATTATAGAATCTTTAAGTGGAACTTCAGCACTAATACACAAGTAACAAATACTTACATGAAGGAATAATGAACTGGGGTTCAGTATTACCGGCATATCCGAGCTTTGTGTACCTATTGAGACAAAAAAAAGGTTGGGTTATAATATATAATGCCACAAATACCAAAGATATCTCCCTTTTCTGATGAACATACTTCTCTTCCAGCATCAAAAAGATCTACTGAACTTTCTTTAAAAAAATCCCAAACCAAACAGACTGCCAGCTGGGCAGGCAGCAGGGCTGGCCATCATTCCAAGATGTACTACTGTAGGTGGCAAGTACTGACAGACCATAACAACCGTGGCAGCAAAGGAAATTCCACTAAACAAATGGAAAAAAGCCTTGAAAATGTGTTTAAGAGACAAAGGAAAGCAAGAGGAAAAGAACTACACACCTTCGCCCACCCAATTTTCAGCACGTGCTACAGATACATGCATCCCTTTCATTGTCATGATGCAAGAAAACTGAAGAAATTACCATGGTATTCACAAAAACGACTACAAAACTCACAGTAACAAAAGGATCCAGCTGCTAGAAATCTTGCTACAAGAGAATTAACAGTGTAGGCACATTCTAAAACGTGCAGACCAAAATGCACGCTGCATTCAAGAGTTAGAGCCTATGCACAAGTTTTTAATAAAGACAGACACGAGCAAGTTCTTGTTTTCTTTACACAGCCCGACAGCCCCACTGACTAAATACGCAGCATCAGCTAAAGCACAGAACACTGTAGTAGCACCTCGACAATTTGCAGCACTTAGATATAAACCTGGAAGATCTTAGGCTGCAGAAAGCAGTAGTAACTTGAACAAGCCCTAAATCTCCATCAATAACGCAGCAAAACAAGGGGCCATGAGTACAGCAAGAGGTTGGTTTTTGGAGGACAGAAGAGGGGTGGTGCTGCAGTAGGTTCTGCTGTGATGGTACGGATGCAGGAGCTGGCAGTTTGCTCACGTGTCTGCTAACGCCTACACAATTTCTATCGCTGACATTGGTGGTGCACATTAGTGCCGGGCCAGGAGAAACAGTATTCTCAACAGGAAGGTATATTTCTCTCTAAATAAGGAAGTTGTTACCACAGGACCTCATCTAACACCAAAAAGGCCTCGCAAAACAAGCAATTTTAAAGCTGTGAACCTGATCTTGTCCGTAACACACCGCAACAGTCGGGAGCAACCATGCAAAAAGCTGGACTTCTTATGGATCAATGGGAATGTTTACTGAAACAAAACTTCACAGGTGAAATAATATAAATAATGAAAGAAAAATAAAATAAATAAAAGAAAGAAATTCACACCCCATGAAGAGATCACCCTTATGTGCCTAAGCTCAGGATACACAACTCAGACTTCACAGACTTAAAATTTTTTTAAATTGTTAAGTATCAAGACTTCCACAATCTGATGCTTCTGTAGCCTGTCACACAGAATAAAGAACTTAGCTCTAATATTAAGAGGCTTTTAGTTCTTTAGTTCCACAAGAAAATTAATAAGAAAACCAGCAAATACTGACTCACTCCCTCTACCTTCCCCTGTAAATCTGGAACTGTGGCATGTGGATTTTAAAGCTAAATCTACAGAGGAACTCTGGAGCCTGAAGTCTACATAAACCTACAACTAGATCAGAAGTGCGTTAAGCAAAAAAATTAAAACTATTTGATTACTAAACTCAGTATTTCAAAGAAAACAAACGCTAAACTGTTGCAGGTAAGGGGCTGTTTAGCCACTTGTGGTGTGGGAGGCTGCCCAGCGCACACACAGCCTGCAGACTGAAAGGAAAATGGTCAAATGAAAGATGCATTTTACATAAAAAGACCATATTCAGACATAAAATCAGCATATCTAAAAATACTATGGCCTACTCAGCAAGAAGTCTCCTGACTCATAAAAAAAATAAAAGTCACATTTTTAGGCTTAAAAAAAAAAAATTAAAAAAAAACCCAAAACCCACATGGCTTGTGGTCTCTGAATATTAAAGGATTATAGCTGCAAGGCTTCACATCTCCAGTGTGCCCAGACTTCCTTGCCTTTCTGCATCATGAATGCCACTGTGGCTTATCCATGGGTCAGGGGAGGGACCCCCTGCCCCTCCAGCTCCACACTCACAGGCACAGCCAGCCCTCTGCAGCATTCATACTGTACTACGGGGCTCCAGACAGGAGCTCAGGCTGCCAGGGACTATGGGAATACACATAATAAACAGTCAGCTTGTTCTTCATAATTTAAAAAAAAATGTACATAGATATTCTTCAGTTAAAATGGAGTTTAAAAGGCAACAGGTGAGACAAATAAGGTAAATTAAAAAATTAATAAAAATGGATTAAAATCTTCTGTTCTTCAAATGCACAATCTAGTAACAGTGGGAATTTTTAAAAAAATTAACTTTTTAAAAAATAACTTCCGCAAAGATGAGGCTTTATTCAGACTGATCAGATCTATTCTACCGCTGTCACTTGAAGTAAGCGTTTAAATGACACGAAAAAGGATACCACAGGCAAGCTACATTTCACAAGTATACAGTTTCCACAAGCAGTTCATACAGCGCAAAGTCTCTGACTAATGGATGATTCACAGGGGAATGAGGCACACCCTGTCTTCTTCAGGGCAGCAATCACTGCCACTACAGGAAATAAAACCCCCGATATTAAAGATATCATAAGACAGTACCAATACTTGGTCACAGTTTTCCAATAAATCATAGCTTGCTACATATCAGCATATGATTTCCATATCAGTGCTTGCCACACAGCCCTGAGAGCAGCAGGAGGGACTTCCATGGAGACAGGCAGGCACATGCCATTTAATGAGACATGAACTCAGCTTTCCCACACTGAATTTGGGGCACTCAGCAATAAGAGCGCAATGCACTGTACAGATGAGCATAAAAGTATAAGCGGATTTCTATTAAAAAAATCTGTAACAGAACTGATTTACAAAATCCCAAAGGTGAAAACCTGAATTCAACCCCTCGATCGTTCAAATGTTTTCCTTTATTTCTCCATGTTTAGTTACCTGAAGTGTTTCTGTAAGCCTCGTAGCTCATTTAAGGAGGAAAAAAAAAAATACCACCACATAAAATTTTGTTGGATAATCATGACCTTCACATTTACTTTAGAAGATAAGCTATAAAGTATCCAATAGCAGTCCATAAAGTCTCCATACATATGTACGTGTAGGTATATAGAGAATCATATACATATACACCGTATACACACCCCTCTATGCTATCTATCAATAGATATATACATGGTGCTGATATTCCCCAGTGACCTCCTTGCAATGTCTTCTCCAAAAGGCAATGGGGTCTCATACACATCTTCTGGCCTATGCAGATGTAACACTGCAACAACCAAAACATGACTTTTTGTAGGGGACATTCATACCAGAAATGGGGTAGGGGTAGCAACTAAGGAAGGTTCCTTTTAAGTTAACTCTACTAATCCACATCAGTGGAGAAATATCTCTAGAGTCACATCCACCTCAAACTCACACCCTGAAATTGTAAAGTAGCTCTGGACTGATGTGCCTGAGAGATCTCTGGAAGGACAGCCAAAAGGCTCTCCACAATGTTCTCAGCTACACTAATGGGATTTCTTATATGTGCTCTCTCACCTAGAACAGACATTTCTGAGGCTATGACATGAAAGCAATGTCACTTGAAGGTTACTTACGTATCAGTCATGCAGATAATTTTAAAGCCACAGGAAACAGCACTTAGGGTAAGAACTTCTAATGAGAACATCATTAACAGAACCTCCGTCTGCAAACCACAAGCCATGACCATGCGCCTTTGCTCCCCCTCTTTCCTGTCCACAACAGATGTCATTCTGTAAATATTCTCCAAATTTATATGCCCTAGTTCTAGCACAACTGCAGTTTTAACTAAGGGCTGAGGAACAGGGGGACAACTGCTCCACAGACAATGCCTTTGTTTAGCTGCTCTGAGAAGTACAACAGAAACAGGGTGGCCCAACACGAGTTGTATCCTTGTCATTTTGCTGACAGCTCCATGCAAAGACACAAGTTAGCCAAGCTCAAGCAGAGATGAGCTCTAGAGGACAAATGCCACCTGGTCTTCAACTGTAGAGCAAACCCTGGTTACAGCCTACCCCTCAGCTACTCCTAATGACCTGGACTAAAAGCAATTTCATGCATAGGACACTTTTTTTTAAATGCACATAGAAACAGGAATAAGATGTACCTCCAACACTGGCCTCACTAGAAAAGTGCAATGCAACTTTAAAAAACAAATAAACAAAAAGAACCACTTTTCTGTAGTGAGGAAGGAGTAACAAACTTGAAACTCTCTGGAAAGAAAGTCAGGACTAGGCTGAAATCAGAATGGTCTCCTGGTTTACCTTCAAGGTGCATAATGTTAGAAAAACAAATATATATGGAAGTATTTTTGTTTTTTTCAGAAAGCTTTTGTGGTTGTTTCTGTTCATCAAATTGCTGTCTCTTCACGATGGCTTTGTACCACTGTCCACCATCTGAGCCACAGCAAACCTTCTGTGCAAGCTCTCACTCAAATGCAACACATTCACTGCCTCGTATCTTCCCTGGCAGATGCAATGGGCTTCCCAAGCACAGTAACCTGTACAGCATACACGTTAGCTTCGAGTGTGAGAGTCCTAAATTCTGCTTTGGTGTATTCACAGCCTGCACACCAAGCCCAGCAAGGCTTCTCTAACTACACACAACTCTACGAAGCCCTGTGAGGAACCCATCCAAGGGATCATGCTCCAAGCAAGTCTGATATTCAGCGATGGGACTAGGCTTTACACAAAGTTAACCTGCATTTAGTTATTTATGAAATTTCAAGTATTATTTATACCTTTAAATTACTATCAAGTAATTAACCTCCAAGCAAGTCTGATATTCAGCGATGGGATTAGGCTTTACACAAAGTTAAACTGCATTTAGTTATTTATGAAATTTCAAGCATTATTTATACCTTTAAATTACTATCAGGTAATTATTATGAATGGCTCAAGATAAAAGATACAACACCAAGAAAGGTTATTTTCTGGTTTCACTATTTCAGCATCTCACAGCAGGCCACTGTGTGAATGCATGCAAGATAGTGCAGATGCAACTTAAATTCACTGAAGCATGGAAATTCTCTGTTGCAGGTGTGCATACAACAGCAACATTCATTGCTGACTAAGCTACCTTAACTCTAGGAAAATTGTAATTGAGCAAGTTGTAGAAAGAACTATGGAAAAGCTCAGAAAGCAGGGAGATTCTAGACACACACACACACGTAATATACTCAAAAGGGCATGAAATAAATCAAATGGCAAACACTCCAAGTTTTTAAACAGAATGGAAAGGGATTCTGCTTTTCAATTCCCAGCTCCTTACAGACAGTCTGCCCATCAAAGATATCATCAAGCAGCGCTTAATATCCTTTCTTAAGTTAAAACTTTCCCGTTTTAACTGTACATATTCTACATGGACAGAATTTATAAGACAGTTACAGTGTTTTTATTGTCTGAAGTCTTAGGTAACAAGACTGCTTTAAAAAGAAGTGGAAAACTTCTCAAAACATGGATGAAGCATTAGTCTTCGTACATACAGCCTCAGGTAACTGAAAAGCCTGAACAAGTCTTTGCTTTTATTTGTTGCTTTTCTTCTGCCATCCCTCTTGTACACTAGATGACACTGAAAAGCCTACTTTTACTTTTTTGAAAAGTATTTACTTTTCAAATCCCCATAAAGAGAAATAACGAGAAAATTATGGCAAAAGAGGAAAGCCATCCTGTCCCTTTAAAAAAGGTCCCAGCTCTAGCATCAGATGCAAATTGGTTAAGCAGCAGCAGATCAGAAGTCCCTGAAGGAACTGATTATATTAGGAAAATGGGACTTGTATTAATAAATTAGTTTACTATCTCTCTTCAAACGTCCTTGATAAAACACAAGATAGCAAAAGACTTTTAAAACTGTCACGCCTTTCATATTTTTCTATCTTTAGCTAAAATATATATTACTTTTACACATTACTAACTTGCATTTTTAAATAGCAACTGCTCCTCTCAAGTTTTAAAACACCTGTTGATCAAAAATGTTTTAAGTAATCAATAGCAAAAGCCAAAGAATTAGCTCTATAAATGGAAAAAGCACTCAAAATTAGAAGTGCTCTCAGATGAAGAATCTTGATAAGCTGCAGATGAGACACGTGAAGGGATGGTAAAAGGGGATATTTCAAAGACATATGGGACCCCTAGACACCACAGATGTTACAAATCCATCAGTCTGCTACCTTGGCCTTGGAATTAACTGCATTACTGCATATCTGAAACTATTTTCTTAAAATATTTCCCCCAAAAAATATCAGTCCACTCGAACAAGAACTTTCACCTTGACAACAAATACTTCTTCACCGCAGATCTACCTGCCACAGTAAAACAGCTCATAAGCAGATGGAAGTGGTGTGCAATTTAAAAAGCAAGCTCAAAAGCAGCTTGAAAGAGAAACGCTTCTAACAAACATTTTTTTCCTAAATAGGAAAAAATACACCTCTATGGGACCCCTAGACACCACAGATGTTACAAATCCATCAGTCTGCTACCTTGGCCTTGGAATTAACTGCATTACTGCATATCTGAAACTATTTTCTTAAAATATTTCCCCCAAAAAATATCAGTCCACTCGAACAAGAACTTTCACCTTGACAACAAATACTTCTTCACCGCAGATCTACCTGCCACAGTAAAACAGCTCATAAGCAGATGGAAGTGGTGTGCAATTTAAAAAGCAAGCTCAAAAGCAGCTTGAAAGAGAAATGCTTCTAACAAACATTTTTTTCCTAAATAGGAAAAAACACACCTCTAAAAACAGTTAATTTATCTTTAAAAGTACCTATACTTTTGTCTAGGATATTTATCCAGTGCTGCTTTTTATCAGCAGCTGCATCTACAACCCAAAGCACAGACATGACTGTAACGCTTGCTGAAAGCATTGCTTTCCTTGCTTGCTGTAAAAACCTAGCTAAAAGGTGTAGCGAAAAAACACAAAGTCTTGGCCACAAACAGCAAGAGCAGAACCCTCCAGGTGCGTGAGTAAGGAGGACACAGAGGCAACAGCAGCCTGTGCTACACAGCAGTCAGAATAAATTCACATGCACTGTAATAGGAGTCTCCAGGTGACAATTTTCATACCAGTCTGGAGGACAGAGAAAGCTACCACACTGTGCAGCTTCTAATTTTACTAACGTTTGGATGGAGTAGAAGCTGCGCCAGGGGAGGTTTAGACTGGATATTAGGAAAAATTTTTACACTGAAAGGGTCATTAAGCATTGGAACAGGCTGCCCAGGGAAGCGGTTGAGTCACCATCCCTGGAGGTATTCAAAAAGCAGGTAGACATAGCGCTTAGAGATAGTTTAGCGATGGTTTTTATCAGGGTTAGGTAGATGGTTGGACTAGATGATCTGAGAGGTCCCTTCCAATCTGGGCAATTCTATGATTCTGTAATCTACTTTCAAATTTGCTTCATGTTTACTTGCATCAAAACCTTAGGAAAAAAAGAAAACAACAAAACAAAACAAACCCAACAAGCATTTATAACTTGACTCTGGAAAAGTTCTCTTATCCTAAAAGTAAACAGGATGATAAGATGTATTTATTACCAAGTAACTCCAGCTTATGATTGAGTCATGAAAAGCGTGCTTGAAAACAAGCCTGTGTTTAAGTGTTTATGATTAAGAAAATCCAATTCAGCCATTCTGATGATATTACCACCTAAATTTGTAATCCTAGTCAGTTTTATTTACATTTGTAAAATCCATTTCAAATATTTAATGCTGACACGTATTTGTAACATAGGAAATAAAGTCAGCTTTCCTTTGACTACATATTCCTCAAAGTAAGAAGAGCAAACGGCTTTGGATATTATCTTTGTATAATGAAAGCAGTTTGTGTTGGCAAAAGCAGAATGCTTTCTTTTTACTTACTGCTTCCTTTGAGACTTCCAGACTAATTCATTTTAACAAGTGTCTTAACAGTGCCTCTGTGTTACCCCACACCCACACAATACTAACCTATACTGCTAGGTTTCTTAATAAATTTATATTTCATTTCCATGCAAGTTTTCTGAGCATTTTCCACACCCCAACTACTCCACGTGATATTTGCAAATAACAAAGAAGGAGGGCCCCAAAAGTTTGGAAGTCTGCATGAATAATTACTTAATAGCGTTACGTTACTTCTTAGCTTATTATGAGAGGGAGATTAATTTGGCAACTGTCTATATTACTTGCCCCAAGTAAGCTGAAGATTGCACAGACGTTTGTCAGAAGAAAAAAAAAAAAACAAAAACAAAAGAATAGATTAATTGTGCATACTTTTCAACAGATAAAACAGGGAGAGATCAACTGAATCAACAAATACATAATTGACAAGTAAATAGTCTTGCACTTGAAGAAATTAAAGAGGCAAAATTTGAGTCATATGATGCAGAAAGAGACACTGCTGATATGAATCTGACTTAACTTGGAAGTTTTTCCAAACAAATGCAATAGAGTGCCTAGAACTTGTGAAGTTATTCCACATTTTAAGAAGCTGAGCATTTGTACTTGCTATTTGCCCAATTTCAGCACTTGAGAGCTCCAGCTTTGAACCAATAGCTACTGCACCATTGTTCCAGTCACACCAGTCTCCGCAGAGGGTTAGATGAACTGGACAGGCAGCTAGAGCATGGACAGAGAGAAGGAGCCCACAGTGAGTGCTGCAGGTGACTCTCAGCACACCTCCCATCCGCCCAGTACGCTGCTCACCACTTCAGCAGGCAACCAAATGTTTTCCATCAAGAAGAGGATTGCATTAAAACACCAGTTTACGTACTTATCATGTTACCCCGTGCTTCTAAGACAGCTTCCAATTACAAACAGTTGCCTTGTAGAAAAGAAATGCCTCACTAAGCTGTGGACAAAAAAAACCACACCGCTGGATTTTGTTTAATATAAAAAGCAGGTCTCATTTAATAAGATCACAGAGATTATGAAGTCTAACTACAAATATGCAAGCAGTTATACTGTAAAGGCTCTTGTGGATTATAAACAGCATGATAAATCTAAGGCAAGACATGACAAATAAAATACTAATACTGAAAAAATAGGTAAGTAAGAGATACTGCATCAACTAAAGAATTAAAATTTGGATTCATTCATTGATAGCACAGTACAATCAAAATAAAGTATCAACAGACAACCTCCTGTCTGCATCTTGTTCTCTACAGATGGAGTATGCCAAAACACATCCTGTGCACAGCTGCAAACGCTCAAAATGACCACAAGAGAATAATAAAGAGAAAAAGGAAACCCCAGAAGAAAAAAAATAGCTAAATTTATCTAGAATTTTTCCATGTCTAGTCTTAAAAATGCAAACTCATGATCAGAACAAAAATGAAAAAATAAAATTCTATTATGTTATACCCTCCATTAAGCCAGTGGATGAAATGATGACTTTTTCAATTTTGGATATAATACTCCTTGAAACTGATTAAAAAAATAATAAAAATATAAAAAGAAAGCAATATATCAGCACTAGCACTTGGAAAGGACAGATGCTTCATTTTGATGGTTAAAATTAATCCGGATATGGACACTAACAAGTTTGCAATCAAATTGGTATTTTTAAGCATGATTTTTGTTAGATTGGTAGACCCAAACATATTTTAGCTCAGTGACAAAAACAAACCAAAAATTAAAAATTAAAGCAATAAAAATTTGTTTTCCTAAGCGATACAGAACTTACCAGTTTTATTGGGGACAAACTAAAATTTTATTTTACTTATTTTACTTTCAAATTTAACATTTCGTCCATAAAGTGTTTAAAGAAGAATATTTGCCCAAAATTAGTTTTAGAAAAAAGTTTGTTTGAAATTGTCAAAGCCTTTCTGCATTTCCCCGAGAAAGCCTGCAGTGATGAAACTAAATGTTGAAACATCATGTTGAAACTTTTAAATTGCATGAACTAAAAGAGCAACTGCAAAGTTTCTTGTATGTGCTATAAAATAATACAGAGGCTGGAGAACTACTCGGGAGCTAGTGCAGCAGTTCTAGCTTAGCTGAACATACAGCTTCTAGGAGCTCAGGTGAGCAAGTGTGCAAAACAGCATGATCACGCTCTTGGGATCAACATGCTTTCTGGGCAGAACGTTCAAGCCAGGTAATTAACAACCAAGAAACAAGAAGGGAACCTGCCCTGTCCCACCCACGGCCCTACCCTCCCTCAAACCCTTCCTTATAACCAGGGCCATATTCCAGCCCCAGCGACTGCGTAAGCTTCCCACACACACACGAGCTCTGGTGTACACAGAAGGTGGCTCATTTATCATTAACTTTACACATCCAGCCCATGGTTGCGAGAGGGTTTGTCCTCAACTCCGAAATGCCACCACTCCCCTCTTTTTTAATATATATGTATCAAGTGTTAAGTGAGACACAGGAAGAGCAGAAACAAAAGGACTGGAATGGAAGGTGCTGTGCATTTTGGATTGCTTCTGACATGCATTCCAATAAAATATAAATTGATTCCTATAATAGAATTCCAAAACACATGTGTGTTTTGAAATATATGTGTATAATCCTAACTGAATTCTTACTATTCCTAATTATATTGTAAGCTCTGTGCACTTCGCGTTACAACATGGACTGTGAGGTACCGGAATCATTTAAGAGACACCGCAGGTCATCATACGACTTCAGAACCTATTTGCAATTATTAAAAAAAAAAATATATATATAAAACCACAACTCTCAATCTATCACAACTCCTTTTTCAATATTAAGGATGAAGCATTTCCCTCTCCCTCCCTAACCAGTTCAGCTACTGGCAAGCAAAAGATACTCTCAAATCCTGGAAGAGTATTTTTTTCCATATTCCATTAAGGAATTATTTTGTTCATGCTTTCCATACTGAAAAGTTACTTCTGGGATGACACAACAGAGAGAAAATTCATCCCAAAAGAGAACATTTTCACGAAGACGGGAACCCATGAAAGGTCATGACAAGACATCCAACTGAAGTATTAACTGCGAGAACACCACAGTGCTGATATATTTATACTAAATAGAGGTTATGATTCCAAAATCTGTGGAAGTAACCCATGTCTGGAATGTTAGGAAAGAAAAATCATTTCAAAGTCCAGCATAAGACTTTAAAAGTTGCAGAGCAAAAAAAATACAGGCTGTTACTTCCCCTTAATTTCTTTTTACAGTACTGCATTTCTCACCTAATGTATTGTCCAATATTGAAGATTATTAGTTTTCATAGATCTTGTATGCATTTATACTACCAGGTCAAAACCCATGAGAGAAAGAGAATGCCAAAATCCTGTCATAACTTCTCACATCAGAGGACACTCAACCCATAATACCTCACTCTCCTTGAGAGTATGAAGCTATAAAGGTGTTGCATGAAGATTGACTAGAGAAGTTCCCCAAAGCAAAAAAAAAAAAAAAAAAAATCCTGAGCAGCCTCAGTTTTCCAGGCTCTCAGCTCCGAGGGAACCCAGATGACCGTGAGGTATCGAGGGACTCTCCTGCTCCTACCACAAACAGCAGGGCTTTCTCCAGTCAACTCTGAAACCTTTCATTCCCCCCTAGTATTCAGGAAAGAAGGAAGAGAAAAACCCAAACACACCCATTCTTGTAAACTGTGTAAGGGAAGTGAAAAAGGGGCCTAGCTCGGCACACAAGAAGAGATATAAGAAAGTAGGATGTGAGGCAACAGATTTTTTTTATTTTTTTTTCCCACACAATCACATAACTGATTTACTCAAGAGAAACAACATACTGACCCTACCAACAAAAAGACTCTGGGGCATATTAGAGAAGCTGGTCACCTAGAGCACTCGAGTATTGGTAAAGGATCCACCTAACAGCAACAGAAAAACCGTACACGAGCCTATAGAAAAGGGAAAGTTTAGGTACAGAATATACAGATACTTTTCTTTAAATCACTTTCATTGCTAAAATTAAGCTCTCATTTTGGAACTGCAGTAGGTTGCACAGCCACTTACTTCAGCTCAGCTGAAGAGTCATTAATTTGAACACTTGCAATTATCTGCCAACTCAAATGAGCTAGTTCAGTGTTATACAAGTTTATACTAAGGAAAAAAAAAAATGCATTCACACAGAAAGACACAGTTAAAATCTACTTGTCAACCTAATCAAGCTAAGTTCTGAAGTGGCGTAGGAAGAGCTTTTAATCATGACTCGCAGGCTGCGCTGTGTTTGCCTGTAGAACAAGCAGCAAGAACTATTCAAATACCCGAAAGCCACAGAGCAAAAGACTACAGCCTACTGAGACTAAAATATCAGTAAGAGCCTCCTTCTTTCTTTGGTAGGCTGTTCATACAGTTTATGGAAAGAATTTCATGTAATTTTTCCTTTTTTTTTTTTATTTTTATATCTAATCCCTAGATACGCCCATCTGAAGTCAGTCCCATTCACAGTATTTACCTGCTCTTACCAGGTATCCATTACCTTATTTTCTAGATATCAGGTTTGCTTAAGCAAAGAATGCAAATGTCAAGATAACAAATGTAACACTGAAAGAATTTTGGCTGCACCCATAATCTGATTGCCATGTCACTGACTTTACTCATTTGCCAGCTCCAGCTGTGTGACACGTGCTCAGATGATCCCTAAAAAGTTTGATTAACCTGTTAAAACCTCAAAACAACGGGGATCACATGATCTACCCAACCTCTGCTGTGCTTTGGTCTCTTTATGCTTTGAAAAGGGTTCTTAAAATTTGTCTGATCTGTGCAGGCTGACGCTGAAAAGCACAACTCTGCCACCTCTCTCATCCATCTCCTTGATCCTACCTAGCAAAAACGAACACACACCCCAAAAATTAAAAAAATAAAAAAAATAAAAAAAAATCACTCAGGTGAACGAACTGAACCTGTGGCTACACGCATGAGACATGCAGGAAGACACCCTTAATACCTCTCCTACATCTGCCCTTTTGCTGATGAGGTAAATTCTCCTTGGACATAAAATTAATTATCATCCCCTCCCTCTAGAAAAACCCTACTTATTGGAAAATTTGTGCACTTTTAAGGCTTTCCCTGTTCTAAAGGCAGTTCCTTTCAAACTTTCTGCTTTGGTTGTATTTTCGAAACCTCTTTCTTTTCCTGTTTTCAGGGGCTATCTTTAAATTGCCTGCTTTCTTCCATTTTGGTAGACAAGACAGTACCCTAGGTGAGACCTCAACTGATCTTCACAGAGGACAAGGCTGACATAATTTACGTGTCATGTTCTTGCTTATTGACAAAAAATGAGATGGGGTTAGGGAGGGCTGCACCAATTAAAAAAAAAAAAAGCTATGAGCACAATTATGCTATCACATCCCACTGCACTACTACCCACCTATTCCCTATTTGCCTCAAGTATTAGATTTCTCCTTTGTAGATTCACCACTTTATACCTTTGACTACTAAAGTCAATTCATTCCAACAACCCCAACGCTCTGTAATGTTTCCAATGCTAAAAAATCTTTGCCCACACAGTTTCCTGAAGCAGAACTTCAAGGAAAAACAACTTTGAACTAGAAAGAGCACCAGAAGGGAAAAGCCTAGAGAGCAGAATAGGTTGGTCTGTATTAAAAAAAATATAAAATACAGGTACACAATGGAACAGCATCTTTCTGAGAGATCTTTCAAGACTGGGGAGAAATAAATAAATAAAATAGGAGCAAGATTTGGTGAACATTATATACTAGACCATTACAGAGTATGCCCTGTGTGGTGAAGTGGACTAATGGAGTACTTACAGATCTTCCCCAGGAACATTTGCTTTAACACTCGGGTCCCTCGCTATACCTCTCCCATTAAAAAGACAAAGTCATTTCTCACACAGCTATAGGCTAGGATGTTGATCTTGCTTGGCATCACTGAAAGCTCTAAATGCATCTCTCTACTCCAGTGGTCATGACCTGTATTTTGCAAACCTATAGACATAATTGCTGACTTTAATGGGACCTACCTGCAATGTACAAACACATGGGATGGGAAAAAAGCCCCTAGTGGCATGCAGCAGAGTACATTACAGATCTTTTGTTTTGAAAGATAAGCAGTGCATATACACATCATGTTCCACTCACGCTTCCATTACACTCAGCTACAGACTCTCATTCCCGCTGTGCTGACCTCCCTTTATCCCACAAAATTCAAGATTTTAGTTCTCGCTCTAACTACAGGTATGACTTCCTCATACAACTGTTAAACGTGCATATATTACAGATATATATATATATATATGCCTGCTCTTCTTAATGACCAATTTATTCATGTCCTACACCAAACATTCTCTTGAAAGGAAGATGAGCATGTGCTTTCAAAAAGCAAGTGCCTGGATTTCAAAAGAACTTGCCCTTTCAGGGTATTGTCAATATTTGTACCTACACTACAGTCACCGAGAAATTTCTTCGATTATGTTTAGCAAGATGGATGAGAAGGGAAAGAAAAACGACGAGTTAAAGAATCACCACGCCATCAGCGCTAGCTAAAGAGGAAGAGCCTTGAAAGTACATCAGTGCTTCCCAGTAGAAGCCTGATGCACAACGCCTAAAATTAAATATTTCCATCTTTAAAAAAAAATAAAAAATAATAATAATCACACAGCAGAGGGCAGGTCAGGGAGCGGTTTTCCCTTCCTGAGCGTGCTCCTGTGAGCGGCACCAGGTAACCCCTCCAGGTGTAACCCACCCCTCCAGGGGTAGCCCCTCCAGGTGGGCTTCCAACCGGCCCCTCTCTGCGGGCCGGCTCCCCAGCCCCGGCCTCCGGCAGCCAGGCCACGGCGGGGACGGCAGCCTGAATCCCCAGGGCCTCCTCCCCAACCACCGGCTTATGCTACGGAGCACGGGCACCGCGTCCTCTTCATCAGCTGGTGGCTGCTAAATAAAAAAGAAGAGTTTCTAAAACGGATTTGGTTCAGGTTTGACACCGAAAACTGCCTTATAAGGTAGAAAAGCCCGAAAGCAGGAAGAGGCTTTGACAAAACTAAGGAAGTTCCTCTGCGCTTGCTCGCTGGAGGGGGAGGGGTTTTTCTTCCCCTTCCACAGTGAGAAGTAACACAGAATAAATGACATTATCCACATATTAAAAATAAATAAGCACATAAGATCCCCCCTCCCCCGCCCCCACACACGGCGCCCGGAGAGGGGGTGCCTCCTCCGAGCCAGGGCATCTCGGGGGGGTGGCAGGGTCGTTGTCCCCACTGGCCACCCCCGGCTCCGGCAGCCGCACCGGCTCCCCCGCACCCCGGCAGCCTCCGGCCGAGGAGCCGCAGGCGGCTGCTCCGAGCGGCCCCGGCCCGGCGGGGTGGCCCCAGGGCTCGGCGGCGGCGAGGGGAAGGGATGGAAGCCGGCTGCTCCCTTCCAGCCCGGCCCGGCCCACCCGCTACCGGCACCGCGGCGCCTCCTCGGGCGCGGCCGCCCGGCCCCACCGCGCACAGTGCGACCCCCCGCCGCCATCTGCGGCAAACGGAACCCGCCCGGCCCCGCCCCGGGCGGCACCGAGCTGTCACCGAGCTCGGCCCGGCCGTCGCTCACCCCGTGCCGCAGTCCACCACACAGGCGGGAAGCCGCCCTGCCATGCTCCTCGGTAGCGGCGGTGCTGGGGACGGCGGGCAGCCCTGGGCGCGCTCCGGCGGGGCTGGGCTGGGCTCGGCGGCGGGGAGGGAGGGAGGGAGCGAGGGCACTTCCGCAGGGCGGGCGCTGCCGCCGCCTCCTCCCCCGCCCGCTTCGCTCCGCTCCGCTCGCAGGCACGGCCCGGCGAGCCCAAGATGGCTGACCCGCCCCTCCCTGCGCGCGGCGGCGAGGGCGGGCGCGACAAACCCCCGGCCCTCGCCTGACGTCCGATCTCGCGGCCGCGCCCCTGTGAGGCGGCGCGAAGTGGAGCGGGCGGGAGGGTTCTTCCACGCCCCAGCAGCTGCCGGTCGCCTCAGGGGCGGCGGGGGGATAAGGGGGGGTGGAGTAGTATTTTAGTGCTGAGAACCTGAGAGTTGGGGTGGGAAACGTGGGAAAAAAAAAAAAAAATCTTTTCAAGGGCTCCCTCTCTTCTTTATCTGAAAGCCATCAGCATAGCCCAGCTGGGGAATCATAAAATTGGCTGGGTTGGAAGGGACCTTTCAGATCATCAAGTCCAACCATCAACCTAACACTGACAAACCCACCACTAAACTAACCCATGTCCCTCAGCACCACATCTGCCCGGCTTTTAGACACCTCCAGGGATGGCAACTCCACCACTGCCCTGGGCAGCCTGTTCCAATGTTTGACAACACTTTTGGTGTAGAAATTTTTCCCAATATCCATCCTAAACATTCCCTGGTGCAACTTGAGGCCGGTTCCTCTTGTCCCATGGCCTGTTCCTTGGGAGAAGAGACCGACCCCCCCTGGCTACACCCTCCTTTCAGGGAGTTGGAGAGAGCGAGAAGGTCTCCCCTCAGCTTCCTTTTCTCCAGGCTGAACACCCCCAGCTCCCTCAGCCTCTCCTCACAAGACTTGTTCTCTAGAAGTACAAAAGTGCACAGACCACTGAGGAACCTTGCTCTGAGCAGGGCATTTTAAACCCAGTGTCACTCAGACCTGGACTAGACGGGACCCGTGAATGATTTAGACCTTCTCTGTCTTCTCTGCCAATGGCATCCTGGCTTGTGTTAGAAATAGTGTGGCCAGCAGAAGCGGGGAGGTGGTTGTCCCCCTGTACCCAGCTCTGGTGAGGCCACACCTGGAGTGTTGTGTCCAGTTCTGGGCACCTCAGTACAAGAAAGATATGGAGGTGCTGGAGTGGGTGCAGAGGAGGCCAACGAAGCTGGTGAGGGGCCTGGAGAACAAATCATACAAAGAGCGGTTGAAGGGACTGTTGAGTTTGAGGAAGAAGAGGCTGAGGCGAGACCTCATCACTCTCGACAACTACTTGAAAGGACACTGTAGAGAGGTTGGTGCTGGTCTCTTCTCCCAGGTAATTAGTGACAGAACGATAGGGAATGGCTTCAAGGTCCAACAGGGTAGGTTTAAACTCAACATTAGGAAAGAGTTTTTCACAGAAGGAGTGGTCAGACACTGGAATAGGCTGCCGAGGGAGGTGATTGAGTCACCATCCTTGGATGTGTTTAAAAGTCGTTTAGATGTGGTGTTGGGGGATATGGTGTAGGGGAGAACTTTTTGTAGAGTAGGGTAGATGGTTGGATTCGATGATCCCAAGGGTCTTTTCCAACCTAAATGATTATATGATTCCTGCCTCTCACAGCCCTTCAGGGGTGGAAGGACAGACTGCTGTGCCCACCGGGTCTGGCCCCATGATGTGCTGTAGCAACAGCCTACTCTTTTGTTTGCTTTCAAAGTATTTTAATGTTTTAACAGTTCTGGTATTGCGGATTTTGGGTATTTTTGCTCCTCTGCTTGCTGCTACCACCTCAGCAGTCCCAAAATGTGAGCTTTCTGCTGTAATCCCTTCTCAGGCTGAGGACAAGGTGGCCCAGGAAAAGAAGTAATTGATGGGGCTTTTATTGGTGGTCCATTGGTGAGCTCTGAGTAATTGTCAGGGCTCAGAGTGCACTAATGGGCCTTGATGGCCGTAATTAGCCTCACCTGGGGCCTCCACCCCATTTTGCCTGTCCCAAGGCACAGGGAACCCCTCCCCAGTTCTCCTCTGTAGGTGTGTGCTGTCCCACACTGGCTTTCTGGCTCTTTGCCTTGTCCCCATGGGCCTCCATGGGGCTGCAGATCAACATCCTGGCTTCACCTTGGACCCATTTCACCACCATAAATTTGGTCTGATGCTCTGGACTCTTGATTGAGCCTGCCCGCTACCTTTGGGTCTGCTCATCTCACCTCAGCCGTGAACTGCAGGACATGCCCAGGCTGGTGAGTCCCCAGCCCCGCTGGCTGTGTTACTGCAGGTAGCTCCATGTTCCTTTGGGAGCCACCAGCCTTCTAGGTATCCTCACAGTGGTCCTGCTTCCTTCTTCAAGCATTGGTCCTCCTCACTTAGTTTAAGCTATCTCTAATTCATAGGGTCATTCCCTGATCTTACTGTAGGGTTAGACAAGAGTCAGTCCCAGTGCAAAGTACATGCCCTTAGGGTTGAGATAAGAGGAACCAACACCATCCCTTTTTGTAGCAGCAGCTAGACAGTTCAGTTGTGAAGTTCAAGCCACCATCTGGCTTCCGTGGGCTGCCAGATCTTCCTGAGAAACATAAGCAAGGAAAGGAGATAGTGAGAATGTTAACATTTTTATTTTAATGTCAAAGCAAATTATGAATAGAACATTACGAGACAGTTTACAGATAATGAAAGGGATTTCTGCAGGATATTGTGTAGCCTGTGAGCTATGCTGTGCTAGACTATGAAAGATTAGTATCTCTGAAACTTTACAGAGGAAGTGCAAACAGCCCTTTTTTTTTTTTAATGCACATGCCTGTGTGTGCACAGGTACATATTTTATCTAAAATAAATACAGTTAGTATGTAAAGTGCCGTGTGGACTTTTCACTTTCCTCTTGGTTTTATTACCTGGAGTTCAGGGTTACACATGCAGCAGGTTCAACTGCTGTGTCAGGCAGATGGAGTCCTGGAACAAGACAGCGGCATAATGCTTCAGTTGCAGGAGTTCAGGGAAACCCCCCGCCCCGGGAGAAGCATGAGACAAGGGCCAAAAAATTATGGAGTTTTGAACAGTGCAATCCTCAGTGTACCATAGCTGGCTGTTCTTTATTGCCTAATATTTCCACGGAATGCTCCTGATCAGTCTGGCTAAGCTTTAATAGCAAAGTCAAAAGACAGATAGTAGAACTGCTGTAAAAGCATGCTAATGACTTTTTGCTAACAGAAGAGTCATTTCAGTATAAAACACTAAATCACACCCAGAAGCACTTACTGTAATGCACTCTACAAAAAGTATCCCACAGCTGGATTTATTTTTTGCCTCCTTGTGAGTGCAAGTGTTTTCTGCGAAATGGTAACTGGGCAGGAAAAAAGAAGTACTGCAGTTCGTATGGAAAGTGAAACAAATCTGTTAAGTAACTCCATTGCAATCTCTTGCTATCAGTTTGTGTTCTTCCTGAGTCTGTGCTAAGAATGGCACTGAAAAAGAGCAGTGCTGGTGCATTTTGTGTTACTGAATTACGATGGAATTTACATGTGAAAACCAAAAAAGCATAGGATTTCTCTCAGTATCGAGGTGCCAAGTCAATCACAGTTTCGCAAGGGAAAGGGTTGAAAGACTGAACTCCCTGCCCATGAGATCTCGTGTTTCATTTTATTAGTCTTGCCAGATGCAGTTCTTCAGGTGGCAATGGATCCAAACCCCAGTCCAATGAAATAAAGGTGCAAGATTTCTCTTAAAGCAATATTATCTCATATTGTTGTACCATAAACACAAGTTGGGCATATTACTCATCAAAATTAAAATTTCAATACTGCTTCCAATAATAGTTCCTACAAAGTACCCTTTGTACTTTTGTGCATTGGCATCTAGATTATCTTGGTGGATATTTTTAGCGTAGAGGTCTTGTGCTTAAATTACAAAATTGAGCTTATAAAGCTAAAATTGAGCTAGATCCAGCAGGATTGCAGTGCTGACTGCTACATTTCAAAACTTTCTTGCATTGAAATGTTTTCCAGCCCTTACTTATTTCTTCAGTACAGGGGCAGTAGGAAAAGCCTACTGTGTGTTTTCATGGTGTAATTTTCTGAATCTTTGCATCCTCATTTGGCCAGAAGTGAGTTCCAAACTTATGCAAAGCTTTTCACTGTTCCAGTGTGTACCAGAAATCAAAATTTTAATGTATAAAGGCAATGTTTTAGTATGTTCTCAATCTTACCATGGAACAGATGGAATAAAACCTTAAATTGTCTTTATCTAGTACCATCTTATAGAGCACAAGTAATCCAGCAATATCATCATTCTACGATGCATCACAGTCCAGCTTTTCTAAGCACAGTTGGGTTGCAGGTGATCTTTTCCTGAATATCCATGATAACAGAAGTGATTAACATTGCAGAGCATCCTCCTTCTGTTGCTGTCTGCCTCCAGGCAGTTTACAATGTAAATATAAAACAAGAGAATGCAGATGAATACAAAGCATAAGAAATGAGAAGATAAAACTTCAGAGGAAAGTATTTCTATTAGTCAACAAGTAAACACAGGAGCAGGCTAACAGCTTGACTCTAATGGAGGGAATTTTCAGGCAACTTTCAAAACCAAAAAAGCATAGGATTTCTCTCAGTATCGAGGTGCCAAGTCAATCACAGTTTCGCAAGGGAAAGGGTTGAAAGACTGAACTCCCTGCCCATGAGATCTCGTGTTTCATTTTATTAGTCTTGCCAGATGCAGTTCTTCAGGTGGCAATGGATCCAAACCCCAGTCCAATGAAATAAAGGTGCAAGATTTCTCTTAAAGCAATATTATCTCATATTGTTGTACCATAAACACAAGTTGGGCATATTACTCATCAAAATTAAAATTTCAATACTGCTTCCAATAATAGTTCCTACAAAGTACCCTTTGTACTTTTGTGCATTGGCATCTAGATTATCTTGGTGGATATTTTTAGCGTAGAGGTCTTGTGCTTAAATTACAAAATTGAGCTTATAAAGCTAAAATTGAGCTAGATCCAGCAGGATTGCAGTGCTGACTGCTACATTTCAAAACTTTCTTGCATTGAAATGTTTTCCAGCCCTTACTTATTTCTTCAGTACAGGGGCAGTAGGAAAAGCCTACTGTGTGTTTTCATGGTGTAATTTTCTGAATCTTTGCATCCTCATTTGGCCAGAAGTGAGTTCCAAACTTATGCAAAGCTTTTCACTGTTCCAGTGTGTACCAGAAATCAAAATTTTAATGTATAAAGGCAATGTTTTAGTATGTTCTCAATCTTACCATGGAACAGATGGAATAAAACCTTAAATTGTCTTTATCTAGTACCATCTTATAGAGCACAAGTAATCCAGCAATATCATCATTCTACGATGCATCACAGTCCAGCTTTTCTAAGCACAGTTGGGTTGCAGGTGATCTTTTCCTGAATATCCATGATAACAGAAGTGATTAACATTGCAGAGCATCCTCCTTCTGTTGCTGTCTGCCTCCAGGCAGTTTACAATGTAAATATAAAACAAGAGAATGCAGATGAATACAAAGCATAAGAAATGAGAAGATAAAACTTCAGAGGAAAGTATTTCTATTAGTCAACAAGTAAACACAGGAGCAGGCTAACAGCTTGACTCTAATGGAGGGAATTTTCAGGCAACTTTCATGATTTATATATAAATAAGTCTTGAAGCTCCAAACGTCTCCATGACACAGGTATGATTTACTAGCTCTGGTAGTACTACATACTACAATTTCACAAGTCCTTCAGCCTGAAGAGGTGCACACTGAGACAAAAGCATTACAAATGCCTTCCAAATTTGTTCCCTTCCAACCCTTTCCTACGGTTCTGTGAAACCCTCGCTAAGCTACGTGGGAAGCTTTTCAGCATCCTACTCATTCTGGATCATTTTCACACAGCTAATGGCCTGCCCTTGAGAATGCAGAAAGAACAACTCCGTGAATCCATATATAGATCGAGGCCTGGGAAGCACAGTAAAGTGCAAGGAACAAGAAAAAACAAAAGTAAATAAAAGTTGCAGAGGTGAAGGGATTTTGGAAATGACCAAGAGAGATGAGAATCTGATTTTGCCTGCATCAGCATGTTGCCATTTATGTTGGTATAAACTGAATTTAAAAGGTAGGTTAATATCCAGTACATTACAGTGAACATCCCTTAAGGCAGGGTAAAGCTGACAATAAAAGCTAGAGAAACAGCCAAGGAAAATCATTAGATTATCCATTAGACAATATTCACTTTATTGTAAGTATTATAAGGTGCACTGCTTAATAATTTATCCATCACATTCTAAGCATTTTAATATAAACAAGTTTTACCAATAGTTGGTGGAATACTACAGAGAGCTGAACAAGAAAACATTTTATCTACCCTGATATATGATGTATGTAGATTTCTTCCAGGAGGGGCCACAAGCAAAATTATAGTGTTATTAGTTGATTTTGGCATAGCTATAGCAACAGCCATATGGGAGGCATGTAATTTCATGGAGCTGCACATGGTGAAGTCATGGCAAATTACCAGGATCTCATTTGATGTGGCTACTCTCCAAGAGTTCTGACTTAGATCAACTAAAACCATTAACTTTCAAAATATAATTAGTCCAACCATTATTTTTTTTTGCAAAATATCAAGTGATAAAAAAAAGCAACTCTGATTCTTTGTACACCGAAACAAGGTACGTAACGAGAGAGAGAAACTTGTTTATATCCTTGGGATATTGTGATGATAACACCACTGTTGCCTATTATATTCGCTAGGAATAACAGCAAAATGTGTGTCAAAAGATTAACCCAAAAAAATATGAAGGAAGAATTTGACTGAAAACGTGATGACTTAAATAGGAACTTGATGTTCTGGACAGAGGCAAAATCTGCAAAAGTCACGCCTCCCAGAGAAACGCTGCATTCCTATTTACAGCTTGCTTTTCCATTCAGAATTGTTTCTCTTTATGCTGCTATTCTGTGCTTTCTCATAACAAATACACCTTGTTCCTTTATAAAGCTTCTGTGAGTGTGTGAGCAGAACAATGGCAGCAGGGTTCCTACAACAGCAGAACAGGGCATGGTTCTCTGCCGTTGTGTTGCATCGATGCTGCGCAGGCTCCACACGGGCACACCTGGGAGCCAAGTAAATAGTAATATATAGCTTGGCCATGATCAGAAAATCTCTGCTGTCTCGTATAATGGAAACATTAATATGTGTTCTCAATTGTACCTATTTACTTTCTTCGCTGCAAGAAATGTGTAGTGCTACTTCTTTCGTATGACTTATTATACACCTCAAAAGAACTGAGAACCTAAATCAATCACAGCTGTAAGTTGCCCTAGTGGTTGCACTTTAGACATCAACTTTCATGTTCACCATGTCATGAACCACTTAATTTTGCTTTTCATAAGAGGATTGTTTAGAAACACTTCCATTACACCTTTTTTGGTGGTTTTCCCTTGTTTTGTGACTTTTGAAAAAAAATATATTCTCTTCAATCGATCCAAACTGTTGACTCCCCAGATAAGCTTTTAGAAGACAATAGATGTTAAAGTCTACTATATCACAACTATGGTCATTGTGACATTTTACTCTTATTGCAAGAGTAACTTAAATATCTTACTTCAAGATAACATGGGGAGGAGAGGAGAATCAGGAGGAGAATTTGGAACTGGCATAGACAGCTGTCCTTCTCTGGATGCAGCAGTGTGCTGCTTGAAGATGGCACTAGCCTTTCCAGTCAGCTGGATATTACAGCATCCACAGTTCCATTGGCAGAAGCATGAATAAGTACTCCCTAAGTGTCTCCAGACAAAATGAGACATAACTAAAAATATCCTCTCTGATGGGTTAAATAATTTGTCTGCCTTCTTTTTAGCAGGATAAGGAATGTTCTCTCTAGCAGAATAAGGAACACTCTCCCCAGCAGCGCTGGGGGATAGCAATGAATAGCTTGTGCAGGATCTTTTTCTCAATTATCACAGCTATCTGGAGCTCAAGTTTCTTGTTAAGACGAATGATTTATTTACAAACAATGAACAATAACAGTCAAATTAGTCAACAGTGGAAACACTTAAAAAATACTGTGCTCCTTAATAAATAAATTTATCAATCTACTTCTAGTGACAATGCTGCATGCATAAAATTGGAAACAATTTCAAAGCACTGTTTCTGAATGCTGGGTACCTCCACACTAGGTTTATTCAGTCCCTTTGGTAATATATAAAGAAAGAAACTGTTAACTCATTTCTGTAAAGTTAGGGTTTCTTGCTTGTCCTGCTGAAAGACAGTAGGAAATTCTCCTGAAATAATATCTTAATGGATCATAAAAAAGTATAAAAGCTGATTTGCAACTCTGGGGTGCAGTGTCAGCCACTGTGTTAGGGTTTCTTGCTTGTCCTGCTGAAAGAGAGTAGGAAATTCTCCTGAAATAATACCTTATGGATCATAAAAAGTATAAAAGCTGATTTGCAACTCTAGAGTGCACTTTCAGCCACTGCAGGGATTATATGGATATCTTTGAAAGAGACCACAGTGAATTTGTAAGAATACACTCTTGTCTGGTATCAGAAATATATCAAAAGTAACAGAAATATTGTATCCAAGGGTTTCACTCACTCTACTGCTTGGAAAAACTGTACTAAAAGCAAACACTGTGGCAAATGATGTTAACAAACATCTAAATTGGGCAAAATCTTATAGACAGCCAGATTACATGAATTATGGTAGCCCTTATTGTAAGCATAGGGGCATTAAAATACCTATTTAGAGCACTACCCGCCTTTTCAAGTTGGTGTGCCATGCTGACAAGCCAACTGGCTTGACCTTTAAGGACAATGTATTTTGAAACCTTACTGTCTGAAAACAATGCACTGACAAAGCCGAAAATCAGCAGCTCTTTCAGTGCAATCTCTCATCTGATAAACTTTCATTTTTGGTGCAGTTTAAGAGCTTCTGCACTGAAAAGACCTTAGGTACTTGTTAACATTTCAAAGTGTGAAAAACAGAAACTTTCCCTCCTGTATTTCCCTGCGGAATAACTTCCAGTTTAATCCATTTGTGTGTTCTATATATAGAGCCTATATATGCACAGTACGTCTCCCATGCTAATACTGTAAGAATCAATATGGGACATTTGTTCCCTTGGAATACCTGACTTATCTTGAATAATATGCATGCCCAGCAAGGGATCGGTTAACTATTACCATATTGGGCAATACTGCAATTCTCTTTGAATAGTACCTTATGTTGCAATGAGCCTCAGTGAATCATTGTGATTATTCATACAGGAATGCGTAAAAGCACAAATATCAAAATCTGTTCTGTGTTCTCCCAAACACGCAGGGTAAGATGACATGCAATTCCAACCGTTTAGCCTTGTGCTGGGAAAACTGCCTGACTTGACCCTTAGAAAGTTGCTTTTACAGGAATATTTGGTGTAAGTAAAAATTACATTTGACTCTATGTTAAGGCCTGATTGTTTTTTTGGATTGCATCTCCAGACAGAGCAGGTACTCATGCTCACACATGCGTTTCTGCTAGTTATGGCATTCAGATGACTCTCTACTTGTCAACACGCGTGAAGGTTAGGCATGCAGTCCCTTCCTGAATAGGATTTTCCTCAATGGCATGATAATTCTGTAATTCAGAACACTTCTGAAAGGTTTACTTTCCATTTACTTTTTGTTTTGCTTGGATAGGCTTCCAAATGGTTTTTTAAATTGTCTTTTTTTAACAAATTATGATCACAGTTCATCTACTGAAAATAATTGAGTGGCAGCAATTTAGTCATTTTTAGCCTGGGAAATCCCATTGCCAATTAAGATTCCTGTTTTCCTTACTATTATAAGCCAGTAGAGTAAAGAAACTGAAATAAGTGATGACAAGTTCCCCAAATGGGTTGTTTTACTAGTCTGTAATCTTATTACTAGCTAATATTTGCAAGTAATGTTCAGTAAGAAGCAGAAAAAGCTCTCAATTCTCGTTCATTTTCTACAGCTATTAAAAGTAATGGTTGATAAAAAGCTACATTACAAAAATACTTGTGGTTTTTGCTTCTAATACATCTGCAGCACAACATTTTTCCTGTAAGTACTGGTAGTTTTCATAGTAATCAGATATATTTTATTCAAAATAATACAGTTTTAAGCACTCGAGTTTCTTAGAGCCTTGTCATAAGGTAGAACAGTTAAGATAATAGCCATGTAACAGCTCAGCAAGGGTCAAAAATATAAAATGTTCATAAATATACAAAAGAGGACTAAGAACATAATGCAAATTGTAACCATCAGTCTAGCACATAACATACCCAAATTTTGATATATTCATTTCAGCATCTCAAGAATTGGATCGGGAACAGTTGAAGGCAATGCAGATATAGTCGAGAAATAGAACCACCCCCTCAATCACAAGTGGCTTCATGCTAAGTGGGATTTAGGATGCGAGGACACTCTAAGGGCAGTTGAGGACAACTATAAGACACATTAAAACTCAAATAGTGCAAAGAAGGTGAAGTAGAACAGCTACTACAAGTTATGTGATAAGACTATTAACAAGAGGGCTAAATCTGAGCAAAACAAAGCATCTTCTTTTACACCACAAGATTCTACCTAAATAAATCCTTAATAGCTAATGTTTTACAGTAAAGCTGGGTTCTCAGGAGGGATTAGCCAAGTTCATGGGTTCATCAAGAGCTGTTAAATTTATTGGCTGAATTACAGACTTCCGGATAAGGATGCTGTAAGCCATTTATTTCTAAAAACTACGAGATTGTGCCATGGAAACAACTACTCTCTAAGTGCCTTGTTTCCAATACCCTTTTCCCAATCATCATGGAAACATGATTCTGGCATCCTACGCCAAGTCTAGTCCTGAACACTTGGACTACATCCTTCCCCTAAGGAGGACAGAAGCTGATCAAAACTGACTTTGCCGGCTTAAATTGTAATGCTGTTTCTTCTGCTGCTTTGTCTTCTTCACTAACATGAACATTTAGTTCATCAATACAAACATCTTGTTCATCACAGATCGGATCCAAATCCTTCTGAAGGAAGCACTCAGAAGCAGGAAGGGTGGTGAGACACTGGAACAGGTTGCCCAGAGAAGCTGTGGATGCCCCATCCCTGGAAGTGTTCAAGGCCAGGCTGGATGTGGCGTTGAGCAACCTGGTCTGGTGGGAGGTGTCCCTGCCCAGGGCAGGGGGCTGGAACTTGATGATCTTTAAGGTCCCTTCCAACCCAAACCATTCTATGATTTCTCTAAAATAAGTGGATTCAATTCCTTTGCAGAGATCTATTATGTGACCTACAGAGTATTACATTTCCTTCTTGGGATCTGATCTATTTCATCCAAATCAGCTATTACATTCTTGTAAGTAGAATATACATGAGCAGAAACTAAATTCAAATTTTCTTTATAAGTGCAATTTAGCAGGTCTGTAAAATAAAATTGAGGATGGTTTCTCTTATGAAAATATTACTGCACTGCTGGGAAGTAGATATAATTTTGCTTTGCCTATAAAAGTGCTATTTATCTAACTAAAATATTCACAGCAAGAAAAATAAATATGCAATATGTGTATATTTGCAATATACATACAGTTTTATTGCATGTGATTAGTGAAACTCTAATTCCTAAAAAAGGAACTGTAATAAAAAAAGGGGAAATCATTCTTATAATAGTTTCTTTCAGAGAAGACACAAGATCATCATGTGAACTTTTACAATAGGAAGCAAATTACTTAGTCAAGAGCTAAAAATACAGAAGTCCTGTGATATTTCTACGTGTATAAAGTACAAACTTTTGGGCTTCTGACAACGTTGACCCATTTTTCTTCAAGCGCCTCAGGAACCACAGCATAAGTGCCTCATCCTGTGATGAAGAGAAGCTCAGCACTCCACCTTAAGAACCGCAGTTTTTCTCCTGTTTGCCTGCCTCAGTCAAAATGTTTAAAATCAAAACATTAACAAGTTGGATTTAGCTGTGTTCCCACATGGAGATGCAAACTATGTAGCTTCATTAAAAAATCAAGAAGAAAACTCACATACAAGGGAGGACGTGGGGACCTACACTCAGAACGGTGTTTTAATTCACAGTTGGCATTTCGTATGCTTTCCACTGTCAAAGGAGACTAAAGGAAAAGATATAAAATCTGCATGTCTCTAGATATTTTGCAGCAGCTACAGCCACTTGTTGTGCGACAACACTTGCCAAGGGTAGCAAGTTAATTTATTATGCTGGCTCTCAAACGTAAATTCCCCTTTTCCAGAGCTTTTCTGTCACTGTGAGATCAGGTAAGAAGGAAGAGGCAGAAAATCCAAACCTTCCCTGTTGCCTTATTTATTCTCCCTGTTCAAAAGGGCACATGCACCTTTTTAAAATATAAAACATTCACCCCATTTTAGTATATATTATGCAGAATAATTGCCAAGATACTGTATAGTAAAAGCACTATTAGTTATAAAAAAGTATTATGTGTAGTATCTCTGTCAGAATACTGTAGTCATAGCTCTTTGATTGTCTTCTCAGGTTTGGCTGCTTATTAACTAACTGACCTTGGGCAAGCCATGTAAGTTTACTAAGTCTCAGTATAAATACTTGGAGCAAAGATGTGTGAGACCTAAGGAAATTAGATGCTGTGAGATGTATACACATTTTTCTAATGACATTTTTTATAATTTTCAGGCCCTCCAAATTCCATAGAAAGGGCCATTTCAAGAGGACTGCTGTTTTCCTGCAGTTTTGTCTAAGAAATTAGTTTCACCTAAAATCTCTATCTCTTTCCAAAGTTGTAAAGTCAAAACTTCATATTGCATATTTTGTCAATTTTGGCTTCAAGGCAGAAGATAGTGAGGACAGAAGCACAACAGATCAATACAATATCATTTTTAATATATACTCAGAATACATCCAAAAAAGACAGTTTGAACCAAGAGCATATTTCACTGCATTTCCTTGTGTAGTTTAGACTATAAATGCTTCAGGGTAGGGATTGTATCTTACTACTTCTAACAAGCAGTTTTATAAGGCATCAAGCTTGTTGGATGTCTCTTAGTTCTACTATATGCAAATAAAACCCAACTATATTAAGAAATGAAGGCTCACAAAAAGCCTCAAACCGGTTTCAGACTAAAAGTTCTTAAAAGGTTTCTCTTTTCTTCTTAAGAAGTAACTTTTATTTATATACAGGAACTCATTCAAGTCCAACAGTAACACTCACACAGACACATGATGTTAAGCTGTAACATTTTATATGAGATATAATGGATCTCTTCAATCGCTAACTTGTAAGAAAGGCGAAATATCTTGTTTTATTTCAACAGCTTTTAAATGTGAAGAGCACTTAATTTCACTGCTATATCGTACGTATCACCTAATTACAATTAATTATTACTTACCTTTCCACTCACATGTATAACATCACTGACTGTTATTTCCTAGCAGTTTTTACGCTAAAATTCCCAAAATATCTAATAGTTGAATTTTGAAAAAAGGTGCAAGTGAATACTGAATGATCTGCAACACATTACACACACCGTTGCTTATCTTTAGGTTGGTATTACAAGCTCAATTCTTAAATATTTATCAACAGTAACTACAAGGAGGTAATGCGGACGACAAAACCAACAAAAACAAGACCGGAACCTGATTTTGCAATTTCATCTAAGCCTATGCTAGTTTATTTTAATCATTGGGTTTTGGGAGATTTTAAGTTTGCCTAATATTTCCTTTTACAGCTTGGTCATTCAATAACTTATGCATCTCAAAAATAAACTTAAGGCAACTGTGCTTTAATGTAGCTTATACTTACACACAGTTGAGTGCACCCTCAGCAAGTCTGCCGATGACACCAAGCTGTGTGGTGCAGTCGACAAGCTGGAGGGACGGGATGCCATCCAGAGGAACCTGGACAGGCTTGGGAGGTGGGCCCAGGCAAACCTCATGAAGTTCAACCAGGCCAAATGCAAGGTCCTGCATATGGGTGACAGCAATCCCAAGTACAAATAAAGGTTGGGCAGACAATGTATTGAGAACAGCCCTGAGGAGAAGGACTTGGGGGTGTTGGTGCATGAGAAGCTCAAAGTGAGCCAGCAACGTGGCTGGTAGACCAGAAAACCAGCTACATCCTGGGCTGCATCAAAGGAAGTGTGGCGAGCAGATCAAGGGAGTTGATTCTGCCCCTCTGCTCCACTCTCATGAGCCTCCACATGGGGTAGTGTGTCAAGCTCTGGAGCTCCTAACGTAAGATCAGGTCTAGTGGAGGGTCACGAAGATGACCTGAGGGCTGGATCACCTCTTCTGTGAGGACAGGCTGAAAGAATTGAGGTTGTTGAGCCTGGAGAAGAAAAGGCCCCGGGGGGACCTTATTGGAGCCTTCCAGCACCTGAAGGGGGCTACAGGAGACATGGGGAGGGGACTCTATCAGGGAGTGGAGTGACAGGATGAGGGGTAAGGAATTTAAACTGAAAGAGGTGAGATTTAGATATTAGGAAGAAATTCTTTACTGTGAGGGTGGTGAGACACTGGAACAGGTTGCCCAGAGAAGCTGTGGCTGCCCCATCCCTGGAGGTGTTCAAGGCCAGGCTGGATGGGGCTTGGAGCAACCTGGTCTGGTGGGAGCTGTCCCTGCCCAGGGCAGGGAGGCTGGCACTAGATCATCTTTAAGGTGCTTTTTCTTTAAGAAACCCAAACCATTCCATGATTCTATGAATTTATGCTATTAGAAGCGTGTCGACAGCGAAGCAGACATGTATTTTGCTCCTTTAGGTAGCTGCTACTGCTTCCCGGTTCTGCGGGGTTTTGTCTCGCAGGGTGTGAAGGTCAGGGTTAACTATGAACCAAAGGTTCCACCCTCCCGCTGCGCCGCGGGACGTCCCAGGGGTCCGGCTGCTCCTCCTTCCCCCTCTCTCACCGGAGGGTCTCGGCCTCCATCCCACATCCCCATCCCCATCCCACTTCCCCATCCCACTTCCCTCCTCTCTTCCGCCTCAGCGCACGCCGCCGGCAGGGGTGGCCAGCGGCCGGCCGAGCGGCTC
>NW_015090831.1:6731783-6858960 GCF_001431845.1 Calidris pugnax | reverse complement strand
CCTTCGCAGCCTCAGGTACCGCCGCCGTCGCGGGGACGGGGCTGTGGGAGGCGGGCTGCGGGTTCCGCAGCGGCTGCTGCGGCTGCTGCCGCCGCCCCTTCAGCCCCCCCTCAGCCCCGCCGCGCTTGTCAGCCGCCGCCGGCGGTGTCGAGGGGAAGAGGCCTCGGCCGCGCCGGCCCGCGGGGCTGAGAGGGGGCGAGACCGGGCCCCGCCTGTCCCCGGGAAGGGGACTTTGCCCCCTCTCACTCACGTTTGTGTTGGAGAAAGCACTCTCCTCTCCCCGCCTGGCTCGGCCGCGGGGGCTGTGCCGCCCTGCCCGGGGAAGGAGGGGATGTGCGCGGCGGGGACGTGTTGTGTGGAGGGGGCTCCGCGTTGCCGGGGGCGGGCGGGCAGGCAGGCAGGTGGCGAGCGCTCTGTCCGGCCTCGCCTGAGGTGCGAGGAGGTTCCTCCTTCCCCCCGGCTTGGGCCGCGTCTCTCCTCCCCCCCCAGGATCTCCAGTGCCTGTCCTACGTGCGAGTGCAGGACGGGTACTCGTTCTTCCTCCTCTGTGATCCCCAGGGCTTGAGCCATGTTTCTTTCTCCTCAGGCATCCGCTTTTTTTCTGAGCGTGTTAAGGAGATTTATTAATTTCCTTCTCTTCTTTGTTCCTGCTAATTTTCCCCAAAGATACCTGTCGGCAGGCAGGAAGGTGAAGACCCCATTCGCTCTGAAAGCACGTTTCTGGATGCAGTGATTTCGCCAATTTCTAGCTTGCCCGGAAGGCTCAGCTTTCAGATGTAGGAGTGACCTGTAGTTTTGCAGGCTGCTGTGCTTGATCTTATCTGTGGCCGTCTATCCCGTGACAAAGCGTGATATGTTTAGATCTTGCGCTCGACAAGATTAGATGAGTAGCATGTGAAATGGATGTCACTTGTCATTCTTAGCTAATCTTAAATATATAGCTACTGGTGGCTGAGAGATCGCTCCGTACATAGTAACGCTCAGATAGGCCTTGGCAGCTTGATGGGAAGTTTTTTCCTCTAATGTTATTGGAAGAGCATGAGGAGGAGAGCAATGTCAGTTCTGCTTGGCAACTTTCACTCTGCAAAGCTGGGACTAGAATGTTTCAAACTTGATATTGTCATAGGTGTTCATGTCCAACGGGGTTGTTGTAGTCATGCTGGGATGCTGTATGGATGAACCCGAGAACTCTGTGGTTAGATACTCTGGTAGCTGGTAAAGACTCCAAAGTATGCAATAGATTAATATTCTGCCTTCCTACTTCTATGTAAGAAAACTTACTTCAAACTTTGTTTCATGAATTTTGAGTAAGTGCTGAATAGAAAACTTTTTCAAGTGTTCCTTTTATTTCTTGGATACCAGGATCCAGCTGTGCCATGACAGTTTGATTGTATGACTGTTACATTGTGTGCTGCCAGATTCCTGAAACATCTCTTCATATGAAATTAAATTCTCTTATTTTGGTACTAAAATTAGTGTGTGTTCTGTGCGGATTTTGATCTTATATAACTTTTTTTTAGCTAGGAATAGTGATCTCTAATTGTACTTAATATAGGCATGAAAAACTTGGCTTCAGTTTCTTTTTCTGAGTCTTCTGCTTCACTGTATTCTACAGGAAACTTTCCTTGAGTAAAGATTACAGGGCTGTAACGAATATAATTGTCAGGTTGCATAAGTCTCACCTTTCCATTTTTTTCTGGAGATTCTTGCCTTTGCTCTCATCCCGTGATACCCCTTGAAAGTTGAGTGGAGGTCAGAGTTGTGTTAAACTACTTTTGCTTTAATGCATATTTCCAGATTTAGAAGGATGAGTGTAAAATGTCTGTCAGTTTACTTTCATTTTTTTTCTGGTTAAAGTGTTCCTGTTTATCTTATCTCAAAAGTAATCAAATATGAAATGAGAATCACCTGATGACAGTACATGTTAAAGGGGGAGTTGTATCCCAGAACTTGTATTATTGGAGCAGCCGGTATAACTGGAAAAACTAAAACCTTTTCTTCTGTGTGCAAACCTTATCTTGATATGTTGTCTTCCAAATTGTGTATGAAATAATCTTGAGTAAATACAAGGAAGAATTTCAAGTTGACTTGCTTGTACCATGGTTTGTGACTGTACTGCTCTTCTGAGTCTCTTATTATTATGTACTTTTTTTGGGTGGGGGTGTGCATGTGTTGTTTTTCATAGAACAGCTAGAAGCAATACTCCTGTTTTGCAATGATTTGGCAGGTTTTTTATTTAGAATGTTCTCTTTCCTAATTGTCAATACTATAAAAGCTATTTCATATTTTGTGAACTTCGTATGTATTTCATTTTAGGGTGGAACTTTCAGTATGAAAAAAGTGATAGTCTGCACAAAGCAACATTTAGTGCCATAGAAATAAGATTGCACATTAAGTATCCATGGTGGAGTTATACGTCCTGTCTTCAGAAGTCACTTAATGGCATGTTTGGAACAGTGGAGTTGGACAGGTTATTAGCCTGTTAGCTTTAGTGTAATCAGCTACGTGAACATACGTTGTAGACTTACACAGGCCATTTTTTATATTTTTTTGTGTATCATAAATCAAAGTGGTAACAGCTTAAGTGATCTTAGACTTGGAAAATTTTAAAAATGAAATACTGTATCACAATGAGGAAAGTTGAGTAATTTTTTGTGGTTTTTTGCAGAAGATCTTCATGTAACTGACTGAAAAATGGTTCTGCAAGATGACAGCACCAAACCTAACACAGTTAAAATGGTAAATAAAAAAAAACAAACTCCCTGCTATTTGCTGAGAACTATAATGATATTAAGAAATGCCTTTTAAATGAATATTCCTTCAAATGTCAAATTTCAACTGGTATGTTTAAAGTTACACCATGTGAAGAGGGTATTTGTTTCCTAATAATGGAAACTAAAGGCAAGCATATGCTGAAGTTTCTACTGTGTTTAATAGAGTAGAATATTATATTTACTTTTAAACCATTGTTTCTACTTCAGCCTAGAGGTCTCCTTGTGGTTGAAACTTACAACTCTGAGCAATTGATGAGTTCAACGTTTTGTAAGGGTAAAGCCATGCTCTTAGAGAGAAGAGGCTTGTACAGTTCTTGGTTTAGGTGTCAGATGTTATATTAATATGCTGACTCTTATCCTTATACTGAAGTGAGTTAGTTGTTGGTAATAAGCATTGAACAGGGTTCTGTGTGATCAGGTCCAGTCTGGATTACAGCCTGCAGCAGATCTTGCATGCTGATGGAGGGTAGGATATATGTCTTGCATAATAACTGAATTTAGGTGAAAGTTCTGTACCTGGTTACTTGAGTATAGCTAATATAGATTAAGTAGGGGCCAGAAGTAAGCAACTGAATAGTATCTTTCTTTCAGGGATATTTGGGTCACTGTGCATGGAAGAAAGAATGGGAATTTTTAAGCATCCTTTTTGCTTTCTATTTATTTTTGTTATTGTTATATTCAGTTCTTTTTGGGTGCATAAATTAGGTATGCACAAACTGTTTGGGCTTTGTATGTATAATATGGATAAAAGTTTTCCAGTTTAGGTGTTGGTTATCTGAGATTGATAGTGTAAGAGGTGTGACGAGCAGCTACTGTTTGTATGTGAGGGCACTGAACTGAATAGGTGTTTAGGATTTACAGTGAGCTTAGGCTTTGCATTACAGAAGATGGATAACCACATGCCTGTGTCTTAAAACTGCTTCTTCAATTTCTCTTTTTTTTTTTTTTTTTTTTTTACCCCGCTACAGAAATTGCATTTGAAAAAACAGCAACTCCAGGTAAGGCCTTTAGCCAGAGTCTGTTTATAACCACTTTGAAGTCTAATTCATATTTTTTTGAATGCTTTTTCTATTTTTCTTTTTTTTTTTTTTTTTTTTTTAGCCAGCTACAGTAATTTGGTGAACTGTGTAGTAAAGGGCTTGAACTTGCTGGATGCTAAGCAGTGGGTAAATCATGATGAGCTTGGTGGAGGCTGAACCATGGGCTTGTGTGGTCCATCTTTATAGTCTACCTCGTAATCCAACTTGCAATAAGTGAAAAGCATCAGTTTAACTTTTGCCTCCTATTCACAGTTTTTAAACTTCTAGCCATGCTTGACAGGTAATCAAAGGCAAAATTTAGGATAAACATTTAGTTTTGCCCTTATTTCTACCCACTCATTTGTGACATGAATATCGGGTATGACTCCTGTTGATGTAGGATATTCCTAAAACAGAGCTTTGCAAGGTTTCACATGAATTAGAAAAGAAAGAAATTCCAGCACTTCTAGGCAATAAAACTTGCAGCTTTGTTATTCTTGCTTGTCAGTTCCAGTTCTGTTGTGCGTTCTTTTGAAACACCTTATACTTGCTAATTGCAAGTATATGCAAATAGTGGATTTGCAAATAGTTGCAGATTAGATGGGCTTCTGACTGGTCTAGTATAACATTTTTTCCAAAGTCCCTTATGCATAGTATTTCTTTTCCTATATAACAATTTTAAAGTGGGTTTTATTGAATGTCTTCATAGGATCTGAGTTTAAAATAAAAAAAAAAAAAAATTTATGTAAGTGTTTTAAAATTTTGGATACAGTAATAATACTGTATCAAATTAAGGAAAGAATTCCAAATGAAATAATGTGGAGGTGTTGTATCTTTCTAGATTATTTTATGGTCAACAAGTCTGTATGCTCTTCTGCTACTTGCTTAATTCTAACATGTAAATTCAAAAAAGTGTAGGCTTAAGAAATACAGCCTTACTATGCATAGCTTAAAAGCTTAGAATTGAACATTGTCAGCCTCTTCTTTCTCAAGTGAGCCTCTCATATTCAATTAATAAGGAAGGGATCATGTTTTTTGAAGTATCAGAAATAATAAATCATGGTGTTTGCTTGCAGTTTGGTGCTGTCCTGCTGGCATTTTTGATGTGGACAGATTCCTAAGGTTCTGTATCTGTATGTTCCAAACATTTAAGACCTAAACTGTGGCAGACACATGTTGAACTTGAGATTTTAGAAAATGTTTTGCAATGATAAGTGGTTAATAAACACATGCACACTAATTTTCAAACCTTGCTTTTTTTTTTTCCCCCTTTTAGGAGACTGTCTTCACTTTGACATGATGTGTGAAGTTTGTTAGCATTTTTTGTTTGTTTTTTTTTTTACAGTTACAGTGTGAAGGTATGTATGAGAAGTAAATCTTGTTCTTCCTATGTTCATTTTTGTCAGAGCATATTGCTGTCAATGGTCAGAAGCCAAATGTAAAGAAATATGCGGAACTTTATTTCATTACAAGTTCAGGCATACTAGCACCTTGTCAGTAAGTGGGATAATGTGTCTGTCTAAAACTTCTCAAAATAGTAGTTTCTATCTGTCTTTGTATTTTTTTGTGAAGTTTTACAGGTTTTAATTCTGCCCTAAAACTTAGTATCTAAGTTTCAATAGGATTCTGTTTTTCTGCTGAATGCTATAAGTATTTTAGTATTTCTGCTTTGTAACTTTTTTTGTCAACTGCTGCTTTGAAGTTGCATTTTGCTGCCTGATGAAGACTTTGTAGTCACCCTTCCTTGTTAAGCTTTTTTCCTTGTAATGGAAGAATCAAACAAAGTGCTATATTAGGCACACAGGAATGGTAAACAGGCACTTTCAAATGAGAAAGTAATAGCAACTATACGGAAACATAGAAAAAACTTCCAAGACATAAGGTTACGTGGTCTGGTGGGAGGTGTACCTGCCCATGGCAAGGGGTGGGAACTAGATGATCTTTAATGTCCCTTCCAACCCAAACCATTCTATGAAGTATGGGCTCTTTAATTAGAATTTTAAAATCTGCTCATAGGTAGAAAAGAAATGGTACAATGTGTACTTATACTCTGAATAACTTCATATGTAACCTCTTACCTAAGAAGTACTAGGTACTCTAGCATCCTTTACTTTCCTCCTGCTGAGGGATCTGAAAGCATGGGACTTGTACAAGCCTAATGTAGACAAGCTGAGTACAATGCGTGGTCTCTATGCACAGCGTATATGTGCTATATGCTTTGAAACAGCCTGTGGTGAGAACAGAAGACCTAGGGATGTGAGCACATGATGTGGAGATATCAAATTGGTCAGGCTACTGCAATTCCTTCCTGTCTCCAGTGACCTCTCCCCCTCCTTCCTACCATCAGCACGTAACTGGTGGCAGCCTGGAGTGGTTTCCATTTCTGGTGTATCTTACCACTGCTCATGTGTCATGCTGTAGCCTGACAAGGAACAAGATTTCTTCCTTCTCAGTCTTTGGAACTCTTTTACGCCCAGCTTCCATTTTTTGCTGTATGTTAAAAAACACTTGAGCAGTTTGTAGGCTAGATGTAATATAACTTAATGTAATGGCTTGTAGGCTATTAGTCATAATAAAATGAAGCCAAAGTTAGTAGAATATAATATGTAGTATCTCTATTAGACCAACTCATAAAAACTGAAAATACCCTTATAAGCTTTGAAGCATGAAACTCTTTCTGTTAGCTTATTCAGGTTTAAGATAATATCCCTATTTATTCTCTCTTTGAGAACAAATGTTTTCTGCTTTTTCCTTATCAGATAAAAACTGCCTTTCCTTGTGGAGTCTTTCATAACTTTGCCCTTCCCTGCTTACAGACTTCTGCTTTCTTTTGTCAATCCCACCATTTTATCAGAAGAGCAGAATAATTGCCCAGAGCTGATGCCCACACATAGAATATATCAGCATAGATCTAGTGGTATAATTATGCTTCAGGAACTCTGCCTGTTGATTTTTCTTTGGAAAGAAACCTTTTGAGAAATGGAGGAAAAAGTGGCAAGATTTGAACATCGCAGAGACTGTACTGGAAAGGAGAGGCATCAGTCAAAGGTGGAAATCTTTGTGTAGTGATCTCAAATGCACTTGTGCATATCTGGGCATGTAAGTCTGAGGAACAGGCTAGTCTGGAAAAAAGAAATTGTGTAGCTTGCTCACTGAAGGCACTGTGGCACTGTCTCATTCATAAATAACTCATAAATAATGAAAAGACAGTAAGGGTTTGTATGTTGACACATGCAGGGAAAAAAAATTTGTAATTTAAATTTACTGAACTGTATTAGCAAAGCAGATCACCTCTGTTTACTGGAAGACCCAGGGTTTGCTCCATAAAGGTGAACTAGATTTCAGCTCCTTGAGTTCTCTCAAACTTAAACACTCATGATCTTTATGATGAAAAATAGCAAGGTATGTTATGTTATCTGTAGGAAATTAAATAACCTGGTTCTTAAAGTATATACATAAATAATGTCAATTGTAGAACTTACTATATATGTATCTTACTGAGGTTTGTTAGAAAGTATGTAAAAGATTCTGATTTGAGTAGGCCGATGAATGAGACATCAGCCTCTATCACTTGTATTTGAAACTTTTTAATCATAAAATGGAAGGGTTTCCTAAATTTAATTCTTTTAATGGGCAGTCGTAAAGCTATATCACAAATTGGAATCAGCTTCTACTAGCATTAGTGGGGATAAGAATGCATGTAGGTCTGCTATGCTCATGATTAGCATTTCTTTGGAGTAGGTCCAGTGAATCTTCTAAGTTGTTTTTGAGTTAAAACACAAGCAACATTTTTAAAAGCTTGTTTGCTTTGCCGTTCTTATTTTCTGAAGAATGCTTTAGCGATCTCTTAAATTTTAGTGTTTTCAGTAATGTTAATAATTATTTTTAGTGCAAGTTGTGCAAAGTCAAGCCCTTCTAAAGTCACAATGTACCACTTTTTGGCCAACCCAAACAATATCAGTTCTGTTCTCTTGTGTTTACTTTGTGCGTTGAATAAAGCAGAAGTACTCTGCCTACTGAAAGAAAAGGAAGAAGGTTGGTTATGATCTATTTATACACTGTTGTAGTGCTCATTTGCATACATTTTAATGTTTTAACTGCAAATAATTGTCTTCCTAGTATGGATTTTTGCAGCCCAAGCTATATTTTCAGAATTTTCTGTTGAGCTGTAGCTAAAAGCATTTAAACCTGGCTGTTTTTTTCTGATAATTCACCAGAATTGTTTAAATTGAGACTTTTTTATTGCTACCTTGAACAAAGACTTATAGGAACTGCAAGGTGTGCATATGAAAAGGATAATAGGTTTGTGTATGTCAAAATCCAAACTTGTTTATGCTGTAATTTCTGGCAAGTCTGTGACTTTTTAAGGCACTTCTGTACCAGATGACAAGCTTAAACCTAGTTTACTGCTGTAGTTTTGATTTGTCACAGTATGAAGTGTTCTTAATTGATGATTCCTGTGTGTAATGTACTGGGACACAGTGAAAATCATTAACAATGTTTGTTTTTTTTAATAGGCAAAGCTTTATTTTGCATATATTATAAGCTTACTCTTAGTTTGATAGGTTTTCACTAGAGTTGGTGCATGCCTGTATTTCATGAATTACTAAATAGATATATAAATCTTTTAAGTTTGAATGCACGTGCAATCTAATTTTATAAGTTTACGATTAAATATTCTTTGGGTTTTATTTTTTTCTTGACTTGCTTTACAGTTTTGGGGGATCATAATTTACCCAAATACATTGCTATGTCTTCAGAAATGTTTGTTGAATGCTTAAATTGAAACATATTTCTGACTACCTTTAGTAGAATTGTATTTGACACACCACATTAAAATAATTTCTACTGTCAGCTGAGAATATCTGCATTTACTAAAACGTAGTGGTCTTAAATTTTGTAGAACTTGGAGGAGAAAGTCCAAAAAGGCATTATATATTTTACATACTTTTGCTTACTTCAGAGGTAAAACAGTTGATAAATTGTTTAGAGTCTAGATTTACTTTATAATTGCACCTACTGTCTCTGAAAATCTCATGACAGATCTGTGAAAGATCTGCTTTTTAATAAACATAAGTTTCTTGGCATATTGGGTCCATTTCATCTATATGAAACATTTGCCCCTGCTGTTTTTCTCTTTTTTTTTTTTTTTTTTTTTTTTTCCTTTTTGAGATCTGTAGGGTCAGTAAAAAGTCCAGGTTCCAGTGGGGAGCTGAGGGCAGTGCACCTCCTCTGCCACGTGAGGGGGCGAGATACTTTTCATGCTCCTGACTTTTTGGAAAAAAGTCCTTGAGAAAGCTTATAATTAGTCGTTGCTAATTTCCTGATTCCCTCAAAAAAGCCCAATACTCAACTCTTTTTTTTTTTTTTTTTTTTTTTTTTTTTTTTTTTTCCCTTTTGTGTGGTCACCATTTGTAATCTTTTGGGTTTTATTTCTTTATTGATCTTGAATAGGTTACAAATGGTGTGGGTTTTTATCATGAATCGAATGAGCTCCCAGAGCAGTTCATACACTCAGCGCAGGCGAATGGCTCTAGGAATTGTCATTCTTCTCCTCGTTGATGTGATATGGGTTGCCTCTTCAGAACTCACTTCTGTAAGTATTAGTCCATCAATCTTAAAATGAAAATAAATAGCTATTTGAGAGAAAGACGCAGCAGAAACACGATCACTCAAACACTCAATGAGTGGCCTAGTGTAATGTTTAACCACCTTTTTCAGTACAAGGAAGAGGATAATAAAACTTTTCCAGTGAGCTGGTGGAACCACTAGTGATACTGAAATGTTACTTAATCAAAGTAATCTTCTCTAATTTGTGATTACTATGCTATTGGTTACAAAAGTGGTCTTTCATTTAGAAAATATTTATGTGTAAATGTGTTTTCAGTCCTATTTAAGTTCAGTGGCATATCAGTATGTTGCTTGGTTACATACAAGTAATAAATAGCTTTTCTCCAGTGACATAGTATTTTAGAAAATGGCTCAGTACCTTCTTGCTGGCATTTAAGGTAGTTTGGGTGAGGGTGCCCCCGAATAAGTAAGTTCTCTTGAGTCTTTTGGTCTCAATGCCAATACTCGTAGCACTATCATTTTAAGAACCAGACTGTTTTGGACTATGTACTTAAAACTGATCATTAATTTTGTGAGTTCTCACCTTATTGGTAACTTTGGATACTGCAATTATTTTCTTTCCACAGTATGTTTTTACAAAGTACAACAAACCTTTTTTCAGTACATTTGCAAAAACATCCATGTTTGTTCTATACCTCTTGGGATTTATTGTTTGGAAACCATGGAGGCAACAGTGTACTCGTGGGTTTCGTGGAAGGCATGCAGCTTTTGTGAGTATTTTACCTTTATAAATGTTTCAATATATGTTGAAGTTTGTACAGAAAAAAAACTTAAAATAGGGACTAGAGAAAGGCAAAGTCTACCTATTTGTGAAACAGTGCTTTGAGAGAAGGGGTTATAAACTGAATCGTGATACAGGAAGAAATGGCAATCGTAATAGTAGTCTTGAGAGGAAGAAAAGAAAGGAAAAAGCAGTACAAAATGTCAGGAATCATCAGAAATGCTGTACTGGGCCAGACCATTGGCCCGCCTGGCCTGGTATTTTATCTTGGACAGTTGCAGAGAATAACTCTTTTTAAGGAAAGCTTATGAGAATCGCTGCTGTTGGCCGTTGGTTCCCTTTTACTTCCCTAGCGTCTGTAACCAATGGAATCAATACTTGAACTTCATAATTGATTTTTATTACTGACTCTTCTTGTTTCTGGCAGAACTATGAACTGTTTGCCAAGTGGTTTTGAGGCTTTTAAAGTCATATTTGGGAAAGGTGGTAGAATTATGGTTTTGTTGTTGTTAATACTGTATTTTGATAGCCTTTATGCATGAGTGGCATTCTGTTGCCCATTCTAGGTCTAGGCATAGCTTGTGCTAGAGTCTAAAAATTATTGTCATATTACAGAAACACATACTTTTTTTTCCCCAAGGCAATTAGAGATGCCTGGAAGAGTGCTTGTTCTGTGCCAGTGTTTCAGAATGCTGAACAGCAGGACTCAGGAAGCAGTAAGGCGTTTGGCCTGATATTAATCTCGCATTAAAATAACAGAAAATCTGATCCAAGAACATGCTGTTAATCATCATGTCTGTATAGAAAATAGCTTTGTATGAAAGAAACTGACTTCACTTCTTCTGGGTATATTAAGCTTGACTGATAGTTACAGTTGTAGGCGTAACATACTTAAATAACTGAAGTATTACATGACATTAAGCTAAATAATTTTTATTAAAAAAAAAAGAAAAAAACAAAAATCCCCACACCACAAACCCCCCAAAAATCAAAACCCAACCCCCTAACTCTTCTGTTCTTAAAGAAATTCTGTGTTAAACACGTAGAACACTTAGAGTTGGCTGATATCTTGAAATAATTTCTGGTAGATCAGCCTTTAACAGCAAAACGTCTGTGCATAGTAAGGCATGTGGTAGACTTGATGCTCTTCAGTATCTTCATAAGATAATCAGTAAATAAATAAAATTTACAGATGCTCTACTGGCAGTAATGACAAATAAGGATAATTGGTTGTACAGAGCAATTACAATTATCAAATTTATTAATCTGAGCAGGTGAGTAGAATAAGGGGCTATTGCCTAGTGTGAACTGTAGTGGTTATATGGACCAACTGACTCTCGGGCAGTGCTGTGTCAGAGGAGGAACTCATATGAACTGGACAGCAATGAGTAAGAGTGCTGAATCTGTCACATTTGTGTGTGTAACTCATGGCACTGCTGCTGGAATCTCATTATTTTTGCTTTCTAATACTGTAAAAAAGTAATTTTAAAAATTACATCCTGCTCAAGGTGAACCTGCTTTGGCAGGGGGATTGGACTTGATATCCGAAGGTCCCTTCCAACCCCTAGAATCCTGTGAAATAGCCATTACTTTTGATATTAGTATATTTTAAAAGAACAGTGCAGAGACAGGACTGTAGTATGCAGTTAGAAGATTTGTGACACCTCCTCCCTAGAGTGTAGTTAAATATTCAACTGTATAATTATTTTCAAGTTTTTTTTTAAATGTCTTGTATTTATTGATCTGGAACAAAAATTATAGATTCATAGAGTTTTATTTCAATAATGATTGCTTAGGTAAACACTCATACCTTATTTTTATGTCCTCTTCCATGTTAGAGGGTTTCTTAACAGATTTCTTACCAGCATGGTGTAACAGCAGGCTGCGGGTCAGGCAACAGGGGTGGTACTAGTGCTTGTTAAGATGCAGAAAGGAAGAGGAAAAATGATACTTGACCACATTCTAATTTAAGTCTTGTTAAAGCTAAGGTGAAGTTCCAGGGTTTGATGCAAAGGAACTCTGCCTCAATAAAATGAAGAAACAAGAGGCTGGTTGTTAATACATGCACAATAATTTAGTGAAGTGTGTCTTGCTAAGACTGAACTTTACGGGGTTTGGCACTCTTAACAGCCTGATTACCTGGGTAGTTAAATTCAGTTGGGTTCTCCAAAAGGTACAAGAAATTACTGAAATTATTTACTGAATTTGTAAGCCCTCTTATTTATTGTGGGGAGGGCTGGCGGGAGGGAGGGCATTGTGATAGAATTATGGAAAAAAGCATTAAAGAACAAATTCTCAACATTTTTCGGTTATTAATAGCTCTGCCTTGATAGATTATTACATTTAAGTTTCTGTAATTAGTTTGCAGACGCTGAAGGTTATTTTGCTGCTTGTACAACAGATAACACTGTAAACAGTTCTCTGGTAAGTGCTCTTTCATTTGTGAAGGTCAATGCTTTACAGTAACGTGACACCATTACCCTGACTTAGTGTTTTTAAACTATGGTGGTTTTAAGTGTAATAGTTTTTGGCAAAGGGGGTTGGTAACTTATATGTTGGTAATATATGCTGCAAATAATGATATTGCTTATGAGAAATACAGTTTCTCAGCTCAATATAATGCTTACTTGAATGTTTCTGTAGTAGTTTGTGAAAGAAATATTTATGACATACAGAGGAAACCTTTACATATTTAGCTCGGTAGCTGCCAAAGCAAAACGTGGAGAGCTAGTGATAAAGCCACACAGTTTTCAAGACTAAAATCCACAAGGGAGTGCTTCAGTCAGTTGACTGGCTTGTGTACCGTGATCCTGCATTGCATTTTGAAAGAGGAGTGGACAGTTTGCTTCCTTCCAGTGGACAGAGTGACTACTGTCTACTGACTCAAATGTCAGTACTGGTATTCTGCTGATAAGCTGCATTGCCAGATGGCATTTTTGTGGTGATTTTCATCATTCATAAATGATGGTTTGTTATGCCCTTGTTGATCACAGATTGCTGCTTAATCTGCATACTTAAATCAGAGGCTGCATTCAAAAATCTATCTGAAATGCAGAACCTCCAAAGTTTGCACCATCTCTGTAACAGGGGAGATGATTGAGTGTTGACAAACTATCACGTGGGTATTTCATACTGAATAGGGAGTTGGAGAGATTTTTCAGAAATATTTTTCATTTCATTCTCTGTTTTCTCCAACTTTATTTATCTGCATTTAAGAATAAAATCGTAGACTGCTCAATTTGTTAAGACCATCTCACTCTAGAAGCAGGATTCATTGTTAACCTTGGAAAATTTGGCATTAATTTAAACATCCACAAATTTCTATTCCTAAACAAGGAGCCTAATGAAAATGCAGCTATCAGATCTTTTTCATTACTTCACTCTTCCAGTTCATTAATTTAATTTAAACAACTTAAAAAACAGCTTAAAACTTTTCTTGTTAGAAGTATTGTAAGCAATTAAAACTTCTATATAAGTGCCTTATATATTTGAGTTCCTTTCCCAAAGTTTTTTGCCTTCTAGTTCATGAGCTTTTAGGGTCATGGAAGGAAAATGAGTATGTATTAATTTCTGTATATGTATTATCTATTTATGTTTTTAGTATATCATTTGGACAGAAGCTGTAGATCTAATGAAATCTGATTTTGATGAGTTTAATTTTATATCAGTAGGCTTGAATTTTCTGAGGATGAGTTTTATGTTCATGAGGATGTATGCAAAAGCACACAGTTATTTTTGAGTACTCAGTTTACCAATATGTTTAACGTTCATACATAGTATGTATTTTATACTTTCAACAAGCTGATCCACTGTGTGCAAAACCACTTTGTTAAATTTGATTCTCTTCATATTCACCGAGCTCTAGTTTTCTAATTCACTACATTAATTCTACTGCTTATAATTTAAATATGCTGCTTAACTGTATTTTTACTTATACTGATTCATTTCAGAGTGAACCTTTATATGTTCCTGTAAAGTTTCATGATTTGCCAACTGAAAAAAATGGCAGTAATAATAGTGATGCAGAGACAAGTGAGTAAAGACTTTTGGAATGCTGAAATGCTAGTTCTTTGGTGAATGAATTACTTTCCTCTTTGTTAGTATAACTGCTGTCATGTTGCAAGACTTGCCTCTTTTTTTTTTTTTTCCTTTTTTCCCCCCATGTTTTTTTTTTCTTTAAATCTCTTGTTGCATGAATTGCAGTCTCATATATTTACTTTCAGGTAGAGAAAACATAGGCCTATCGTTCAGTTTACCTTTCTTGGTCACTACAGATCCAGCCTATGTTTATCTCAAGGGACCAACTGGGTTCAGTACTTGTGATTCTTTCCTTCTGGGCTTGTATGACCAGCAGCAGTGAGTCAGCCTCTGGAAAAACAAGCTATTGTCCTTTTTAGAGCAGGAGCAAAGCAGTCAAAGTAAGAATTTTAACAGTCTATGTGCATTCTGATTTTATTTAAGCCTCACTATCTTGTGACAGTAGCTGAAATGGGCCTAACTGTCCCAGACAGTTATAGGAAAGTTGGCTGTCAAAGAATCCATTTACCTGACCCTCAGCAAAAGTGCCCCTGCTTATAAAAGGGAAAGTTTCTTTGTTAATGTCAAGATGACACGTGTGCAGAACAGCTTTGGGTAGGCTCTGCTGTCCTAGGATAATATGCACCAGTCACTTCAGGGTTATTTGAGCTGTAGTTTTTCCCTTAGCTTTTTATTTAGAGAATGAGGTATTATTTCGTGTTGAATTAGGCTAATGTTTATATGTAGCATGTAATGTTTTCTTTACACAGAAAACTAATGATACTTAAAATACCCTTATAAATAAAATCTCATCCTGGTTTGCAAGATTAGTTAGAGGGTGGATTTCAAATGAGCAAGTGCCCTTGTGATCTCTGCTAAGCTTTGAGGTCTGTTGGACACTCATCCTCTGAATGAAATGCTGTCCTTGTAGTTAGCTATAGTTGTGTGCAGTTTTTGGCAGTTTGACAATTAAACAGTTAAAGAAAACCATATATGTAATATTTATCCATACAGAGTAATTCTTCCCTAAAAATTTGTTGTTACCTTGGGGGGGACCTTTTTGACATGGAGGAGGGATGGTGCCTTTCAGTGAGGTTTTTGTGGATGGACAACTGTACTGATTGAAAACAATAATTGTGCTTTGTCTTATTAGTGACCTACCAAATAGCAAAATACTAGTTTAATAAAAACAAATAATGGCATGTCTTCTGTTTGGATAAAAACATGTTATTATTTGTGAAGTATTGTAGTCAATGCTGTACTAGTTTTATTTGCATATTGTGTTGGCTTGAAAAGTTTAATGATAATATGCAGCCTTCTTTCTCTCTCTTTTTTTTTTTTTTCCTTAAGCTCCCAAAAAGCCACGTGTAAGGTTCAGTAATATTATGGAGATTCGACAACTCCCATCGAGCCATGCATTGGAAGCCAAGTTGTCTCGTATGTCATATCCAACAGTTAAGGAGCAGGAATCAATATTAAAAACTGTAGGAAAACTCACTGCGACTCAAGTAGCAAAAATTAGCTTTTTCTTTTGCTTTGTGGTATGTGCTCCATTTTTTTTTTCAGAAAACTTAACTATAGATACAATTAAAACTTGTATAATAATAGTGAAGCAGTATTGAGATGATTTTTATTCTTAATGCCTCATTTTATAAACACACTATAAGAAGTAAAACTTTCCTCATGTTGGACGTGAAGGTGCAACTTCTTAAAGGGAGGGGAATAAAAAGAGATCCTAGTTAAAGTCAGTTGTAAGATATGCCGTGCTTTTTTGCCACGTTCCCTTGGTTCTTGGGGGAGGGAGAGATAATGGTGGCCTGATTTTTGAGAGAGAGTAAAAAATGCAGAGAGCAGATCAGTGTTTGCTTTCCTACAAGTAGCTTCGCTGATACTGCTGAATAAGTTGTATGTAGTGTGGACCCACCACACCTTTTCCTCAGGAAGCTCTGTTCTTGAAACATACTAAATCATGATAACAATTAAAAAAATTATTAGTACTATTGATGCATAGACCAGAAAATGGTGATGTAATTTTCTGTATGTATACATAAAGAATGTGCATACAGCAGCAAGAGAATAATAAGCCACTTATCAATTATTTTGGATGGATGAAATAGCTTTTTAACAAAATATTTAAAATTCTGTGTATCTGAGTATATACTCCATACATATACACATGCAGATTTTCTAGAGAAGAATCCTTATGTTCAAAACAAATTCTGTTTATGCTATTTAAGGATGCTGCTACTCCTGGCATGCATGTGTGTTTCTTCTTGGACAGTATAAGTATTTCCACCTAAGACTTTAGAGGATGGTAACATCCCTGAGGGTATATTTGAGATCATATTAATGAGTTTTTAATCAAGAAGTGATAAAACACTTTTTTTTATACTTATGAAGGAATTCAGACATGACTCCTAAAATATTTTTAAGGTGTTGAATGTAAGTGATGCTTGTTTTTGAGGGTGGAGCTGTATGCCTGTTTTTAGTCAGCCTAATAATTTTTTTAAAGTACTTAACGTCCCATGAATCTCTAAAATTCTTTGCCGCCCTTGTTCAGTAATCATCTTGAAGCACTTGCAAAGCAAGTTAAAAGTACCTTCAGTTACTATAGAATAGCTATTGCAGTTTCATTTCAGTTATTTAATTATGTTTAAGTTCTGCATTATGTTATTTCATTATTAAACACGTAGTCAAATGTGGTTGGTTTGGGCCAGTTCTAATTTTGCCTCTGTTCTTCAATGCAGCTGACATTCCAGTATAAGTTAGAAATCTATTTGGGGTAGAAGTCTTGTTCTGATTTTGTTTTTGTAAAAATAGTTGTGGGTTTTTTTTTTTCCTTTGAGTAGGATTTTATTGCACTGACCAATTGAAACTCTGCTGTTGCTATCGGTATAATCACAAAATTATTTTTCTTTTCCCTCAGTGGTTCTTGGCAAATTTCTCTTATCAAGAAGCTCTGTCGGATACACAAGTTGCCATAGTTAATATCTTGTCTTCAACCTCTGGTAAGTTTTATTTACACAATCAGATGTGTATTATAAGGCTCTTTATAACATAAAAAAAAAATCTTTACAATGGACTTGTGTAATGATTTACCTGTGGTTTGGGGGGAATGGTAGGACTTAAGGGCATTGATTATGTGTATTTAATAATTTTGTTATGTAATTGCAGGGATTTGAGCTGTCTTTGTGATTCCCTGCTTTTTGATTTTCAAGTGTATGCATGTGTGTGTACTTCTGTGGTTATGTCTTTGTTATGTAATTGCAGGGATTTGAGCTGTTTTTGTGATTCCCTGCTTTTTGATTTTCGAGTTTATGCATGTGTGTGTACTTATGTGGTTATGTCTGTGTATTGGAGAGAGATATTGGGAGTGTAATAGGTTTGAAGGAAAGGTGCTATAACTTTTAATGAAAATAGATGCAATTTAGGTAAAGTCTTCTTGCTAATTATTGGGTTTTATAAAAATGGTTTTGGGGTAAAGAACTTAAACTGTCTAAACATTATGCATATCACTTGCTTTACAAGTTTTAAGAAAGGCTCTAATATGAGCTTTAAAGTATTTAAGTCATGTGACAGTCCATGTTTTGAGGAGTAACTTTTGTTCTTGTATAAAAACAGTTTTAAAAGCACATGTATGTGACCTTTTTCACTGACTTTTCAGGCTTATTACCGTTTATTTTGTTAGCATGCCTAACCTTCCTCGTAGTGCAGCATGTATTTGCTCATCTGAGGATTCACATCATCAGCTGTTAGTTTCATAATAGTTCCAATTAAAATTATGGATGCTAAAAATCAAGTAGTTAAAATAAGTGTGTGAAATATAAAGAAGAAAATATCTGTGGTTCTGAACAAACTACTAGCAAAACTTGATTGTATAAACTCTTTAATTTCTCTTGCAGGACTTTTTACTTTAATCTTAGCTGCAGTCTTTCCCAGTAACAGTGGAGATAGGTTCACCCTGTCCAAATTATTAGCTGTTATTTTAAGGTAAGATGATGGGATGGAAGATTTGATCAAAAACTCCCTGATACAGTGAGAGAATAATTATACCTACTGTATCTGTGGCAATATATGATACGCTTCACTTTAAAATCCATGTTTCTTTTTAAATACTTCATGATATGAATAGTTATCAAGTTTCATGCTCCTGCAGGCAATTGGATTAATCAGGTTTCTGTTGGAAATATGTAAACTTATTTTTTTTTTTGTTTAATAGGTTTCTGTTGGAAATATGTAAACTTATTTTCTTGTTGTTTAATCATTATTTCTCTATTTTTGTGTAAATGTGAAAAAGGAAGAGGCTTGACATTTAGTGCTGTCAGCCTGTTTCCTTAAATGCCTGGGGGGTTTCAGGGAAGTCAAAAGTGGAGGTGGTTTGTTTTGTTTTTAGCTTAGGATCAGGTCTTAGCAATAGAGAACTCCATTTGGCTTTGCCAAAAGTTGGGTTTGGTAAACTAAAAATACCTAAAGATGGAACTCTATTTTGATATTTTTCTCCTTTTTTTTTTTTCTGTCTTTGTAAAAGAAGTTCTTGTTTTTACATAGCATTTTGCATTTCTTCTTTGTTGATAGCATTGGTGGTGTGGTACTTGTTAACCTTTCTGGATCTGAGAAATCTGCTGGAAAAGATACAATAGGTATTTACTTCTTTTTATTTTCTTTTAATCCTAGGATATACAGAGATGGGTACCATCTTTTGACAATACTTGGCAGGTCATATAGCAAGCTATATATCTCTTATATTGTCCATAAACTGGATGTTTATGATGATTTTTTTTCTATATATATACCTTAATTAGGAAAGTATTTATGTTTTCGAGCTTCCTGCATTTTTCTATACTTTCCATACAGTAGTGGATTCTGTAATATTTTTTTTTATCTCTGACAGTTTTATAATAGGTGTGTGTTTAGGAGAGTTGATCCTATTGTGCATAACAAGTTGGGCATGTCTTAAGTGTCTTTTTTTCATCTTTACAGGTTCCATTTGGTCTCTAGTAGGAGCCATGCTGTACGCTGTGTACATAGTAATGATCAAAAGGAAAGTAGATAGAGAAGATAAACTTGACATACCAATGTTCTTTGGTAAGAATAAAAATAACTCTATTGAAAGTTTTAATTCACTGTGTGATTAAATTGTTTGCTTTCAGGCACTGAACTGTGTATGAGCGGTGAAGGGGCTCAGAAGAGCCAAGGAAGTGGAGAAAGCCTGTTGTTCCTGTGGTTATGAGTACTTTAGAGACTGGTTATGGGAATTGTTTCTTGTTTACACTCTTAACAATGAAATATGGCACTACCTGTAGGAATGCAGACAGCTCCTGTGGACTTGATGGAAATTTATTTATTTTAATTTCAAACCTCTAAATATCTGATGTAATTGTTGATTGTGAATGTTAGGTAAAGTTTTTTACATTCCTTTCATTTGAAAAATTTAAATTATTGCTTTCTTGTTGCTTTTATGTATGTGTGTTATCAAAATAGCGGTTTAGTGAGATTTAGTGATGTCGAAGGATATTTACTGTGATTTTCTTACTCCTGTTGTTATACTCAGGTTTTGTAGGGCTGTTTAACCTGTTGCTGCTGTGGCCGGGGTTTTTCCTGCTTCACTATACTGGGTTTGAAGCGTTTGAGTTTCCCAATAAACTGATATGGATGTGCATTGTCATTAATGGCCTTATCGGAACAGTTCTGTCAGAGTTCCTCTGGCTGTGGTACGTACTACCTGCTTTGTATCTATTTCACATAAATAGTCTTACCTGTGTTCTTAAATGTTGAGATGTCAAATTGCCTAAGTAGCTTTGTTGCCTTTTTTTATTGTCTTTTTTCTGTCAATATATGCGATTTGAGTTAGAGGATGTCATCTGTCATGTCACAGTGTCCTGTTTAAAAGCAATTAGCCTAGCTTTTGTGTAATTTAACTATATGATTGTCTGGATAGGTTGGCAATAGAGGATTGAACATGAGACTTCAAGGTGAAGAGCTTAAAAGCTGTGGGAGATTAAGCTCTTATGACAGTGGTGTTAGTGAATTGTTTGGCCAGCTTGAAAGAATTGAGTTTCTTCTGGGCCAGTGTTACGTTAAAATCAGGGCGTAAGGGAATGTGAGATTTAAAAAGTAGAGTCTGTTAATTTAAGAATTTATCTATTTGTTAAAAAAAAAACCACTTCTCCTTTTGGGAAGATTTCTAGACGTCAATGACCATTCTTTTTTTAATTAACCAGACTGAGGCAAACCAGATTTAATTGCTATAAACTGGTATTAAAATGGAAACAAAATGCAGATTTTTCAGGGTAATCACTACATGGGAAGTAGTGAATCTTCCATCATCTCAAAAGGTTTGAATTGGAATCAAACCTTACTCAAGAAGACGTCAACAGTCTAGTTAAGAATTTTATGGGGTTTTACAGATTTGTCATGTGAGTGTGGGTATCTCAGTTTTTAATTATTTAAACAAACAGCGACAAGCAGTTAAGCTTGATTAAATATCTTCTGCAGTTTGATGTATTACTTCAGTTGTCTCTTAACTTTTAAATTAGACCTCTTTGTCTTTATTAATTACTGTAATTTTTTTATTATCTTTTAGGGGATGCTTTCTTACCTCATCACTGATAGGCACACTCGCGCTAAGCCTTACAATACCTCTGTCCATAATAGCTGACATGTGCATGCAAAAGGTAATGTACTACAAAGTCTTGAGCATTATTAACAGAATTTCTTTGAATTAAATGGCAGTGTTAACAATGTATATAAGGAACAGTATTTTACTCTGTCACTTGTCAATAATTGTTAACCTGCATAGTAATTAATACTCTCTTGATATTGACAGTTACAGTAATTTTGCATTTGCAACCATGCACTTGCAGGCTTAAATATATTTGAAGATGCAGCTTGTCTGGAAAGCACCCAAAGTCATCAACAGTGCCTGGTCAAATGCTTTACCTTGAACAGGCACTTAGAATTAAAGAACAACTGCAAGTACAGCACACCTTAAATTGATACCTTAACAATTATAGAACTGTTGTAGACTACCTATCGTGAAAATACTCGAATAGTGACCAAACCAAAAATCTGCAGGTTTACCACAATGGAATGTAGCAAGGGATGTACAAGGCTTAATTGAACATTATTAGATTCATGTGGACATTAGGCTTCCTTCACCTGTCCTCCTTCCAGCTAGTCTGATTTCACTGCTATGAGGTCATAGTTGTGGTGGAAAACCTCTGCATGTAAAGAACGAAAAGAAGCTGATAATAAGAGTTTAGAATAGAAATCACATGCAGTTAGTTTATTTACACTTCAGGCTGTATAGTTACTTTTCTGTTCATGCTGATGGGGTAGAATTCTCAGACTTAATTATTTAATTATGTATGAACTTCAACTCTAACTTTGGCGATTTGAATTTAATATTTAATCAGTGGCAAGGAATATCAAATTCTTAATTTCAAGGATTGATTATTTAGCATATACTGCAGGCATGCAATTATTGGGGTTTTGCTGTTTTTTTTTTTTATTTAAATCGAGGTCACATTAACTCCTCCTGTTTCCTGAAGGCAGGATCACTTTTTTCTGCTATTTGGGATTTAAATAATCCCTACTGCTGAAACCTTCATTTGAAAGTTAAACCACCTGTTTAACTCTTTGAAATAGCTTTCAACCTGATTTTATAATGCATCTGTTGTTAAAGCAAGCTTAATTTTTCTTGCAGTGATAATAGCTGCCTTTTTTGGCTGGGCATCCCCTCCTTGTCTATTATGGCTATGCCTTTTGACACCTCTCAGTGTAGACACAGGTGTATTTGTCACTTGGTTAAAGTGTAAGCATTTCCCATCACATGCTTGTGTACATCTTGACTGTTGGTGACACCTGTATTTCATTGATGTTAAATGTTTGTATAGTCATGTTGTATGGAGAGGCTGCAGGAATTTTTTTAGAAAGCAGGGAGTAAAATCATGTGCCAGGTAAAAAAAAATTCTGCCTATGCCTGGAACATAGCTTAAATTGAGCATTCTCTGAGTAGTGACTTCCTGAAGCAAGTGGGGTCTGTGCATTATCTGTGGTGGTTCAATTTATGACTTGTTTTCAGTCATTATGTTTGAGTTTTGAGGCTTGTACTTGTTTGTACAAGACTGACTTTATGTAGAAGAAATTAGTCAGGTCTTGCACTTAGAACGTGTCTGGTCAAAAAGAAGCTTTACTGTTCAATGCTTTTATAAGCAAAATATAAATTCTAATGAGAACCTTTTGAGTTTTGAAATTTTCTGTTAGGGATGTGAAAATGGGGGGAAAAACAACCCATGCAACTTGTATTTCACTTCTAGTTAATGTCAGTGTGTATTTTGGAAAATAAAGCGGAAAAATAAGAGGATAAAATAAAAAAAGGAAAGTCAAATTGGGAAATAAAAGAGTTGAACCCTGAATGAATACTTCTGTAACAAATGTGAGATACAGTATGTTTCATATTAACATCAGCTGAATATTCAAATGTGGAAACACAGCAAAACCTTGCAGTGATTCCAACAATAATAGAGCATTCATTGGTAAGATAACTGCATTTGTGTTGCTCTTAAAGTATCTGCAATATACACTTGAGACATAAATTGTGCAAGAAAGTAAATAACTAATGATAGCTATTAAGGAAACAAGGAAACAAAGTCTGTAGACTTCTCCCCAAAGAATTCACTGTAGTGAGGTGGAATTAGGTTTATATGTGAGCTGATGCTGGTAGCAAAAAACCAAAATGTTATAACTATATATGTGTGCATTTATACATATTTTTATGTATACCTCTGTACGTGCAAATACATCTTTAGAGATGTGTGTGTATACATATATATAGTTTCATATATCAGTATATGAAAAGCTTAGGTTGTCTTATGAAGTGATTCATCTAAACTTGCTCCTGGAATACACTGAAAAATGGAATATGCTTTTCTAATTCTCAGTAAACAGCTTCATCTCTAGGCTATTTAATCTGAGTAAACACAGAGTCTGGATCTTTTAAAATTAGTGTATTCTTCATGTCTTTATGCGATATTGGGGCATTTGAAATAGCAGAAACATCTTTTAAGGCTCTGTTGGATGACTTTCAGTTGATGTTGGTAACACAAGGGCAAGTTACACTTTTAACTCATTTGTATAGTTTATCACTGCTAGAGTTGCTCCAATGTATTTGGTATTTATAAACAAATAGACAATAAAGCCCCCAAATGTAGGGAACTATCCATCTTAACTTTTTGTACACCTTGTTATTTGCTCTTTTCCTGTTTCTTGTCTTAATCTTCACCTTCCGGTGTTATCTCAGTTTGTGCTGGCAACACTTTTAATCTTTGTGCCTCTTCCATTTCAACCACAGTTCCTTTCATTTGCCACCACTTGGTTCCTTCTAGAGTTTGTGGTCCGTGTGCTTGCTCCCTTCTATTCCTTTAGCTTTTAGCCTATTTGAAAAGGCTGCTTTATCTTCCTCAGGACAAATACAGAGCCTGACTGGTTTTAGGCAGCTGGGTATCAGCTGATGCCTCTTATGTCTTGCCGTATGTGGGAGAGTAATCAGGGAGGGGTTGGAGGTTTATTCTCTTACTACTTGTTCTTTTTCCAATTAGTATATGCATTCTATATTACTGTTCTTCCTTCTTCCTCTGGCCTCTATGTACTTGCTGTCCAAATTACTACTTTCCTGCCTGGTGCTTTTTAGCTTGTGGCTGCTGCTTGTGTGTTTGCAGATATGTAAACACTTACCACCTTCTGATACTGAACTTCTCAGCATGAGATCATTGGGGGCCATTTAGACTGGTCTTTGACAACAGAGCAAATTTCCTACTGTATCTTCTCTTGCTGCTGGCGGCAAATCCTTTTGTCTCTTTTTTTTTTAAAAAAAAAGAATTGCTAGTATTAAAAGCACAAATGAGCGACCCTAATTAAAGGCAAACTCTTGTAGACTTTGAGGTTGTTTGTACAAGTGTATTTGTGCTAGTACACCTCTGTCATACCAACATCAAAATATCCTAAACCAAGTCCTGTGCTCTCTGAAGTCTCAGGAATCCAAGTCAGGCTGACAGAAATTTACACTTCCAACTTCAAGCTTTCCAATTAGTGTTTCTGACCAGCTCTGTCCTTACACCACGTTTCAGTTTTCTTACAAGGAGCCAAGATAATAATGCCACTGGCATGGCTAATAATGTAAAGATTAAACTATGAATATATGCAGTCTTCGTATGACTGTCAAATGGTATAGTAATTATACAATATGCATAATTACTAACTTTCTGGCTATTTAATGTTCTGTAATAATCTGACAAATCTGAATCTCAAGAAATTACAACCAAATTTTTAACAGCTACTTAAATATTCATTTTGGTAATGCATGTGTCTGAATTTTTGTTAGACATCAGTAAGGATAACATAAGGCTCTAACAATTGCCGTTTATTAGATTTTTGAAAGTAAACATCATTGCTAGGTCTCAAAACTGTACACTTTTTTTCTCTAAAGTCTTCAACTTTGGAAATTTTCTCCACGAGAGGGAGCCTTGCTCATGGTTCATTGCTCTGTTAGCCTTAAAGGCATTGCAGGGACTAGTTCTTGTTCTTGCACTCTTGACTTCTCTAACCTTCTATAACTTTGGGTTTTAGACAGTCTCAGATGATCACTGCAGAGCGTAGTAGTAGATGGATACAAGTAGAATTTAGTTTAAATTGGGCAAATAATATGTCCTGCTTTTTTTTCTAAATGAAAAAGAGAATTATTGTAAATTTCCTGCAGCATAAAATGAAAAAGAGAATTATTGTAAATTTCCCACAGCATAGTCTTTTGATGCGCACTGATTTCACCAGTTACCATTCAGTGACAGTATATTCATAGTGAATAAAAAGGTGCAAAATTTCTTTCAGGTGAGTTCTCTAATTCAAAGCTTTTGAAGTATCCAGGGAACTCTGACTGGTACCGATCAGACAGCTAAAACTTAAAAATGAGGCTATTTGGAAATAGCAGTCTTCATCCACACCACACCTCAAATAGTATGGTCCATTGTAAAGAACGGATCAGGGAAGAAAGATTATTTATTTATTATAAGTAGCCATTTGGAAATAGCAGTCTTCATCCACACCACAGCTCAAATAATATGTTCCATTGTAAAGAAAGGATCAGGGAAGAAAGATTATTTATTATAAGTAGCCTTGTCTATAGGAATTGTACCAAATAACTTACAAAAATATTTGTGGTATTTCACCCAGTTTAAAAGAACTGAAACTGAACTCAAACTTACAATAGTAATTATGCCAAATATACAGTGTGCCAAATTGTTTTTACTATTGAGTGAATCATGTTTGTGTTTTAATTCCAGGTGCAGTTTTCCTGGTTATTTTTTGCAGGAGCAGTACCTGTATTTTTTTCTTTTTTCATTGCAACTCTCTTATGTCACTATAACAACTGGGATCCAGTGATGGTGGGAATCAGAAGAATTTTTGCCTTTATTTGTAGAAAACATCGAATTCAGAGGTAGGGCAGTCACAAAGTATGATCCTATCTCTCCTTTAGTCTTTCCAATATCTCATACTCTTTTATAAGCCATGATACTTGTACTGTATGTATATTCATCTAATTTTATATTCAGGTGTACTAATTTCTTAGTAGTAGTAGTTGCCAATCCATTTATTAACCTGTGTAATTCTCAAAAAACGGAAAGATACGAAGTCTGTTTACCTTTTAAAAGAAATTTTCTACTGGGTGTCAGAGTTTTCTTTTTTTTGGTCCCCTTAATACCTCTGTGATGGTTTCTGTACTCACAACATGCAATGAAAATTGTGCAAACTTGAATGTATTTTATGAAGTTACGGGGTCTTTGTATGTTTTTAATGGCTGCAGTTCAAACAAGTAGCATACTTAGGACTTAAGGTGGCTTCATAACAACCAATTTAATATTACTGTGTAATGTTACATAAATGAATTTTGTTTCTTTTAAGAATGCCAGAAGAAAGTGAGCAGTGTGAAAGTCTCATTCCTATGCATAGTGTTTCACAAGATGGAGAGAGTTGCTGTTCATAGACAAAAGGTATGCTGTGTAACCTTCAGACAGTACGGAGAGAGGTGAGGACTGGCTTTCGTGGTATTTGTTATATAAGTACATGTTTTTACAGAGGAAACAGCTAATCTTGTTCTGTACTGATGGATAACAACTGTGAAGAGAGCCTTCAAAACTCTTATTATTTGTTACCAAGCATTATTCTCATTTCGGTACAGTTCTTGGTCAATGGTTTTGAAATGTAAAATAGTTTTCTACTTAAGAATACTACAATGTTCATTTAAAAAAATTTAAATATATACATGAGTCAAAGCATACAACTTCTCGGTATGGATGATGTGTGTGGAAGAGATATGAAGTAATTATTTTACTCTTTTTAAGTCTGTTGAGGTCTCAATTTGGGCTACTGCAGTTCATGAAAAACATCGACTGTTTAAGGCAGTTTAGAGGACAGGACCAGACTTTATCACTATGGGTTTAGAAAATGAAAAGCACTCCTTGTGTTTGTGCTTGACAAGAATTAAGTGGCTAAATTGCATTAAATATTAGGGAAAATATTTCTGATGATAAGAATGGGGCAACTAGAGTAGAATAGCTCAGGAGTTTGCAAAACATCCCATCTCAAACAGGAGGTTATGCAAACCTCGAACAGGAACAGGGCTTTAGTTTTCAAATAACGTGTGCAGAATTACATAAATATATATTTTTATTTTCTAATGTTGCTTAAATCTAATAATGGAATTAAAAATATTTGCACTGAAACAGTAATTGTGATGTCTTAAGCTTAAAGTATGCAATTTATTTCCGTTATTAATAAAAATGGAACCAAATAAATTTGGTGATTGCTTTTTTTGGTAATCTTTAATTATGTAGCCCTGATAACTTTTTTTTTTGTTTGTTTGTTTTTTCTTAGTTTAAACATGGAATGATGCCCAGCAAAGAGACAATCTTCTGGAAAAGTCCTAAGGAATCATGCTTCAGTGCCTATTCTGAATTTGTAGTAAAACCAAGAAGTTTCAGTTCTTTTGAAACTCTAAACTTTTCCTCTCTCTTGCTTTCATCTGGTTTTATAAATGAACAAATTTACTACATGCCTGTCACCATAGGGAGTCTTAGTCCATCTGAGCAACCAACCTGCCTTATAACACTGAGCTGGTGAAGTTACTTGACAAAATCAAGAACACAAATGCTGTTAAATGATTCCTTTCTTTTTTTAACTCACAATTTTGTTAAATGCTGGACAATATTATTTTTAAAAAATACTTTCAAGTGAGTTATGTAAATAAGTTCGCAGGTCATCAAGGCTTTCAGATGAAAAGCTAAATAGATATGTTACCTGGAGTAGGTACAAATTAACTTTTTTATGTTGTATAAACTATTTGCATATTAATAGAAGAAAATAGAAAAATAATTTATTAAGTGCATTCTTGTAATTATTGAGGCAGGATCTTTGTACGGTCCTGGAACACTACATATATATTGTCTTATGCCATTTTGAGAAGCCTTGTAATGGCAACGGGTGCCGATGTTTAAAAATCTTTCGTTACCTAACGATCTGGAGTGTTTAAATTTTAGTGAATGGTAAAATATCTCTAATTACAGTACCTTTGGGTGTCCATTCTCAAAATCACTGTTTTAAACAGACTGATTCTGTAACCCATTCTTACTCCCATTTATTTGACATGAAAACTAAATCTGAAAATTTTCACGTTAGAGCTGCCAAGTAATGAAGGGGATCAAATTAATTGTGGAAGTTTTCAGTCAATGGGTTGGCACTAAAGTAATCTCCTAAACAATCTGAAAGATGAAGGTGTTTGCATTGATTTATTTTTTTTTAGTTACATTAATAAATTTGTTATAAAAGTGATCATTTTCCTTAACTTGTATCTTCCTTCCACTGCAGCGCTTCTGTCCTATTTGATTCTGAAAAGTTATGAATAATTATATTCAGGAATTTGAAACTAGTCAGTGCCATTTTCCAACTTCTAACAAATACAACACTTCAATTAAAGTTAATTTTGGCTTTTGATGGATTTTTTTATTTTTATAGTGAATGTAGGATGGATTTTCAGCCAACAGTATTCTTTTCCATGTAACAAGATTATTAGCAGCATAATTCCACCATCCTTCCACATAAATACAGAAGGATGATAAAACATAAATGCATTTTCATGTTTTGATACTTGGTAATGATCCTTCTGAAAGAAATGTTGGTGTTTTGGTGATACAACTACTAGATGAGAGGGAATGCAGGAAAGCAATACGCATAGCTATACATATAGAAGGATTGATTAGCCAGCAGCTACACTTTACTGTAAAAATCTGGAAGTGGGGGGAACACACACAAACCTGGGGGCTATTCTCATCAAACATTGCATCTTTATCAAATTTTTCCTTCCACTTTTTAATATTGGGTTACACTACAAGTCTCAGTGGAACCTCTTTAAGATGAGATGGTAAGTGCTTCTTTGGATGCATGAAATAGGAATGAACAAAACCAAGCAACGAAACCACAAACCCAAAACAAAGAAGCTTATTAAATTTATGGAGGCATTTTGAGGAACCTTACATTTCAATTCCCAAACCCCGTAAGTAGAGGGGTTGAAAATGCAGCATGTAGAACTAATTTTACATTTCACTTTAGTACAATTTTCAGGGATTTTTTGGTAAGTGGAATTTCCTTGGGTTTTTGTTTTTTTTTAAGGAATATTTTTTTTCTTCTAAATTAGGACAAATTAGAGGATATCAGCTTCTTTCCAAGAAATAATGTTATGGTCTGGTGGCAATAAAAAGCTGATGTCTGTTTTCAGCTAATGATTGAATGAGATCATACCGAATATGTAATACCAGACATTAACCACAAATTTAAATCAGTTGGGACTTGTGGCATCAGCAAACTAAGCTTGGGAAAACTGAGTTTGCCTTCAGATGGGCAATTACAGTATTTTTCGTAAAATATTCTAATACTGCCTTTTCAAATTGGCCATACTGATAGAATTGGAGTTGTAATGTATAATGGGCAATCACTATTCATATTTGTCCTTATGGTCATAGCTGAAAGTGAAAGATTAGCATAGTCTCCCAGGAGAATATTCTTCTGTCTCTCACCTCAGGAATGTTGAAGAATGTTTTTGTTCATAAACCTCGAAGTTAAGGCCTTTCTACTGTTTTTCTTTTTAAAAAAAATTAACACTTTTTAAAATAAAGATATTTAATATTTTAATCTCACGGCACTAGGTAGCTTGAGCAGTCTTTTGCATTAAATTACAGTTCTTGAATGAATAAGAAACAAAGCAAACTGTCCTTCCTGAAAGGATTTTTAAACAGTGGTGCCCCTGTAGTTACAAGAAATGTGTTACAATTTTAATTACGGAAGCTATGACATGTAACATTGTTCCTGCATTTAATAGAATGATGAGGTTTTTTTCTAGAAAATCTTGTGATTTTTAGTACAATAATATTTTATAAATATAATGTCTAATTTGAAATGTAAATTGCGTAGCTCTCTAATGGGTGCTTGGTAAATGCACAAGAGATTTAGCTTTGATTCTCAGGTACCTCTGATGTAATGGAGACATGCTGGGTTTTTCTTCCTCGTGACACAACTGGAATGTGAAGGAGCTCTCTCCTAAATGCTTTAGCTCTGTGTGCTAGCATAAATTGTCATTGCTCTTACTGTTTCAATTTGGGAATGTCTTTATTCTGACTGATTTCTTGTAGGAAGCACATACACTTAAAAAAAAAAAAAAAAGACTTTTTCTCAAGCATTTCTTTGAATGTCATTAGACACTTAAGGAGCAGTGATTTCCCATGCCTACAAAATGGAAAATGAATACTACATGTGTCGCTCTGTCAAACAGTTGAACTAATTCCTGTAATCCTGTGAGACAACCAATAATTTCTTCTGTGTTTGAGGTTTTGAAGCTCTCTAGGTTTTATACATGGAGGGGATGATGATAATTTGCCAAATGCCATGTAGCACGCCTTTGCTTTTAAGGTTTTGGTGTGCTCTTTCGGTTTTGGTGAGTCTTGCGTAATCTGATGTACTGTGTGCTGCGCTCCGGAGTAAAGGGAGGAAAAAGGATTTCCATTTTTCTGGCTACTTTCTGTTAGGTTTCAGTTGTGCTGAAAATGTGTTCGCTATGAGGGGCTGCTGCAAGTGTAAAAGTAGTTCAGCAAAGGCCTAAAGTACATGTAATACCAATACTCAACAACCCCTTGGAAAGCGTGGGGCACGCGAATGCCACTGAAGACACTGCAGGCTCCATGTTTCTGCTGCTCAGTGGGTGCTGCTTCTTGCTTGTTGGCTTTTTGCCTGTGGAAATCCATCTAGGGGGAGCAGGGGCTGCAGTAGGTGGCTGAGGTGTCTTGTTGGGAGGTTGGGCTGGAGAGGACTGCACGCCAAGACTGGGAAACAGGGAGGCTAAGTCTCTGCCTGCTTATTTCACTGCGGTGTTGCAAATGCCAAAGTAATTTGCAGAAATACAGTGTTAAGCAGTGGTATTGCTCGAATGAGAGACCTTGGTGCTGCATGAGATGCTTGACCCTCTGTGCTGATACAGGCATCTGCTGATACAGGCATCGCATACCTCCTTGTAATGTACTGGCAAAAATGGGAGAGCCTGCAAATTACTGAGCTTGGTGTGTGCTGTTGTAATTGTTGTTCCCTTTCACTCTCCCCATTGTGCCCAGGTACTGCTATTCACAACTATGATTGCTTTAAATAAGGTGGTAAAACGATTTCTTTGTAATTCCTGGCTCCATCTCTCTGTGTGTTGCATGTTATCATTCTTATTCCTTACTAAAAGATCCTCCAATCTTAGGGACATTACGTTACTGAGCTAAACTAAGCTATCAGAGGAGGGGGAGAAAACCAGTTACATTTTAAACGTAGGGTGAGTTTATGGACAGACTTTCAAATTTCATATGAAAATAGGCCTCAGTAAGGCAGAGCGTTTATATGTTTATAAATGAAGTTAAGAAGTGGCATACTCAAAAATCAAGAAACAGAAACTAACGTTACAATCGCAATGTTGAGTTCTATGGATGGTACTTTTAACCAGGTTTCTTCATTCAGGATAAGTTTTTAGTTATGATTTCTGTTATGACTGTCATACGTAGTGTCTGCAATTTAATAGTTATAACTGCAGCAGCATTTAAATGTTGGTTCATAAACAGTTGTTATGCATGATTTTTATTTTTTTTTCTTATCTAATCCAGGATTGCATTAGTGCTGTGTTTTGTTTTACGTGGTTATTGCAGGGCATGATTTCTCAGGGAAATACAGATGATACCATGCATTGTGAGAGCCGATAATTAATTCCTGCTTTTAAAATTGTTACAAATGTTTTCAGGTTTCACTCAAACATTTCATATCCCGTAACTTTTGTGTTGAACTTCCTTAGGCTTATCAGGTAAATCATGATGAGAACATTTAAAGGTGTGAAAAAATATACCCCAGCCAACACTTTGCTACTTTTTGACAAACATCCCTTCTAAACTGATGCTGCAATTAGTGTGGGCTTTTTCTGCTTTATTGTGCGCCATATAAATGAATAGTTCCACTGCTGATGTCAAAGCCACACGTACAGCATGACAGTGGCATTAACTTTCAGGGTTAGGAAACGCTATAGTAATACATAATCTGATTCTGGGGTAGAGTACCAGTATAAATCTTCTAACATATTCATTTATATCATTAAATTTTTAAAAAGTCTGTTCACTTTGGGGATTTTTTTTGTTTGTTTTTCCAGTAAAGTTACTTTGGCTAGACTGGGATTTGATCCAAAGCCCATGAGAGTCATAGACAGCATTAATAAAATAGAACTTTATTGAAAAGAAACTCTGCAGTCACGTTGACCTTTATGCCTTTGCAGTATTTCTGTCTGCAGCACGCATTTGGAGTGGTTTTGCTTTAAGACTTCAGTAAGATAAATTTGAAGGGTTTTAGTGCTGTTAAAAATGTAAACTGGTATGCATACTATTGTAACAGGTCACAAAACATATCTCCCTATAGCCAGTGTGCAGCTTAATTATTTAGAAGGTGAACTTGTCTTGCTACGTGACTTTTCTTTAAAACCAGTAATGTAAGAAATGTAAGAAATCCTAGTTGTATACTTGTAGGAGAATGTTTTGTCGATAGCAAGAATACATGATTGTAGTCCTCTTAGCCTTGAGGATCAGCTTCCTCTTCATGATTGCTGATTTGATGTTTCCATTTACATTCACTTTGCAAAGAAGGCAACAGGGCATTTCCTCTCTAGGTAAGGCTACAGAAATTGTATTTTGACTGCCCTAGTTCTCTCTATTATTAGAAATTTAACATAAAACAGAAATCATATTTCATCTGGTATTAGTAGGTAACCAGACTTTCCCTGGAATTCCTACACTGTGGTGTGGAACACCACATCCACAATGTCATCGAGTTTTTACTTCCTACTTTTTAAAAGGATAAAAGGCTTTTCTCTGAGGATTTTTGTAGAAAGCAGCTGTTTGGCTCTACAAGTGCAGGGTTCTTTAACTGCATCTCAGTCGATAAAGTTGTATCCAATGTTCCTTTTATTTTTTTTAATAAATTTTTGACTGTTTTGTCAGGGAAGGTATACAAATTTGGTGTATGTGTCACAGCTGGTTACTGGGATGGCCTCAGAAATAATAATACAGGGATGTTTCTGTAGTTCATCAGATAAGTTCCTGAATTTTTTTCCACAGTTTTTTTTTAAAAACAAACAAAACCCCATACTTACCAAGCTGGGGGGAATTAGCCATAGAACCAGTTTTTTTTTAAAAACAAACAAAACCCCACACTTACCAAGCTGGGGGGAATTAACCATTTAGCATAGAATTAATTTTATAAAATGGAAATTACTGTGTTTTCATTAGAGATATCCTTCAATATTAAAATGGAAATTACTGTGTTTTCATTAGAGGTATCCTTCAATTACTGATGTTGTCAGCCCACAAGTCTTTTCGTCCTTGTCTGTTACAGGTGATACTTCTACCTAAATCTGACCTTTTGCACGCCAATTAAACTAGTTCCTCTACCAGAACAAGTAATTACTAATATATTTTTAGAAATTCCTTCTTTTTTTCCGTTGCTGGTGGAACAGCAGGAGCTTTCCAGCCAAACAGCATCCCTTTCCTATTGGAGAAGACAAAAATAAAACCAAACCAGGAGCTTTCCAGCCAAACAGCATCCCTTTCTTATTGGAGAAGACAAAAATAAAGCCAAAACAAAAAACAAACAAACCAACAACAAGCAAAAGCCTTAGTTGAAAATAAAGAATGTTACTGGGCAGCATGTGGGATCAGCTGTAAAATCATGTGGGTCATTTCTTACATTGCGTAATTACATATAGAAAGTGCTTGGGCAATAGTGGATTGGATTGATCTCTGGTTGACCTTGATTTAATATCAATGTAGGTATTTTAAATAATTTTATTCTGAAGCTGAATGCTTAAATTAAGCCCTGTGATTGTTTAAAAAATATATAAATTAAAAAACTTGGAAAGAAAGATATTTGAGGAGAGAGTGTCCATACTGAAGAATTTTTTTCTCTATTTTGAGGGGTTTTGTGAAGTGTTTAAAAAGTTCCACATACAGTCCAGTTACAAATGAAAGATGTATTAATTGAAAATCATGACAGGCTGCTTATGCAAAGCTGCATTGAAATCTTAGCCAGTTGTTGAAGTTAATGTTACCTAAATGGAATTGAAGAAGTGTAATGAGTATGTGATACAGCTGAAAGGGGTCCTTGTAACAATTTAAAATTTCTCTAAGTGGAGAAATACCCACTCCAAAGAGTGGGTATTAATAAAACAAAATTGTTTATGAGACTTTTTCTTAGTTGTTTATACAGATTGCTTTGTGAAATGATGCACAAGACCAATAGTAGTTTTGGTGATCTTTGGCATTACATTTTGTATTAAGTTTCAGTGACTTCTGAATAACACTTCTAAAGCAGAAGCTGCTTTAACTAAAGAACTTTCAACTAAAGAAAACTCTTGTTTGCATGAAGTCTGTAGGGTTTGCTGATAATTCAGATGTTCTGGGAGCACAGCTAGTTCCACGTACATATCCTCTGTGAAACACCTTTATGCATAATCTTTTAACCATTTTCTTTAGTGAGACCGGGACCTGAATTGCTGATGCGTATTGCATTTGCACTTAAATACCTGATTTCAGAGTGTGTTAAACCTTCATCTGTTTTTGATAAAAAAGAAATGTAGCATTTTAATCTAGTTTCCATTTACAGATAAGTATATTCATGTGGAGAAAAACATATAATTATGGTTTGATGCAGTGATTTTTAAACCAAGAAAACAGCAGGATGGGCAGTAGTAAATCTGAAGTGAAGATGCGTGTCTCTCTGGAAAGTCTGGCTTCTGGTTTCTTCCTTCCCTCTTTATACCAAATTGATGTCTCCGTTATTCCAGAAATATACAGGTAAAGCAAGGACCAGAACTTTTACCCTTTGTTTTTTAAAAGTGAATATTGGCTTTTGCCTGAAGTTTTTGTCCTGTCACTTCATTTTCTGAGGGGGCTCGGTAAAGTGAGAAATACAGAATAAGTATTTTTAATTAAAATCAGATTTAAGCTATTAATTATTTTGAAATTCTCTATATTACTAGAGATCTAATTAATGGAAAATAAAGGCTTATATTGAAAATATTGAACAGTGCATATATATTTTTAACAAAATCAGTATATATATGAAAATTTGAAACGTACATAAAGGTGAAAATTGGAAGGTTGTTCTTGTGTTGATAGGCTTATAAATTGAAATTCTTAAGATCCAATACCAAAACCCTATAAAAGGGCTAATGAAAAGAAAATGTAATGTATTCTGATAAACAGCCTGTGTAATACAATCAATGGGTGTGATGTGTTTGTTCTGTATCATATTTATTATGTAAGTAAACAATAAAGATTATAAATCTTATTTTCCTAACAGGAATTAGTATTTGGTTGGGGTTAATGCTTAATTTGTCTTATGTCATCAGTTAATTAAAAATGAATGGTCAGTAGGGGTGGACTTCCTCGGGAGAACAGTGTGGTGGTAAAAAGGCCTTGAATCGACCCATTTAATTCCTCTCTTCCACCCTTAAAAGTGAGTGTCAGGATGTCTCGTTCTACATGAAGTCAGCCCGGATGCCAAAAGGTTATAATTTATTCTCGGATTGGTCCAGTACTTTAAGTAGTAAACTACCAATTTTTAAATCCATTTTCATGGCTGCAGATGATTTTTACTTGCCAAAACACGAGATATAAAAGCTACAAGCAGACTTTCATCAGCAGGGGGAGCTACTGTAGCATCCCTTTATCTATTGCATTCTTGAACTCCAGTATAAGAAATTATATAAGCAGTAAAAAGACAATTAACCTATCTGTTTATCACCCTTGATTCTTGGAGTTAACCAGGACTAGATGTTGACCTTCCTTCATGCAGCTGAACTTTCAGTGTCTTTAATAATTAGAAACCTTTTGGGAATGGTGGGCATTTACCTAAATAATAGAAAAATTAGAAAAAGTATTTTCTTATTGTATACTTTTTTGAATTTTCTGATTTCTGCTTACTTGATATAATAATGTTGCTTTACAGCTCTACTAAGAAGCAGATTTTTACACTAAAACGGGGCTACTTGCTGTGCTGTATCTAAATTATGCAAAAATACAATATGATGTTACTTGACAATGCAGGTACCAAATAGATGAATCTTAAGTTTTAGACAAGAGTTTCGTAGCAAACATTTAAAGATGGCATAAAGACATCTTGCCAAATATAAATCACAATGTGGAGAAGCAAGAGCCTGTGTGAAACAAATGGCAATTTAGCTGACGACTTGGGGCGGGGCTGTGCAAGGAGGGTTTCTGTCTGAGCCATCTTCACCTTCACAAATCCGCTGGGAAGGGCCGTGGGTTTACCTGCCCCTGTGTCCTCATGTCTGAAATCAAAACTAATGAGCGAGGATGGTGTAATCGAAAGAGCTATTTCATGGAAGCTGCTCTTACAGCGGCTGCACTGTCTTCTGAATGTTCCAGGACCAGGAAGAGCTATTAAAACCAAAGAATAACAGGCCTGTGGCTTTTTTTTTTTTAACAGTGGACTGATAAATTGTAATTACTTAACTCATTGAAAAACATTTCTACTCCAAAAAGCATTTACAAGAATTCCCTGAAATTGTCACGCAACAATTTATCCTTGACATCAAATGCACAAGTATCATATTTGCCCCCCCCTGCCTCACCCTTTTTTTTTCCCATGTGAAAAGGTCTTTGTTCTATCTTGGCAAAGCTCTTTGAGAGACATTTAATGTAGCAAAATCTCTTAGTCAAGGCTGTAGTGTACTTCAGTTCTTGGAGTTTGGGATGGATGCTTTCTGGAACTTGAGAATTTGAAACAAGTTGGCTTAAAAATTTTCTATATACTGGCAATAACAGGCCTGTTCCCTCTTCTAGTGTCCCAACTGATGGCTGGAATCCCAGTCATGGTCTGATCCTTCCATTTTAAGTCATAGCGATACGTAAAATGTGGAATAATCTTCCATTTTTGGCAGGTTCTCTCTCTAAAACATCACCTAAAATGTATCCCTTTCTTAGGCTGTGTCAGTACTTCATGGGTTGTGCTGAGTGGACAAGTGGCTGCATAAACAGCCTGGGCCAGTGGTCACAAACCCGTATGAGGTGGGCTTTTCAGTGGAAGGTTTGATAAAGTGTGGAGGCCCGTAAGGAGTGCTGGGAGCTGACAGTGGTTTGCCATCCATCACTAGCCCCAAGTGCAGGGCAGCTAATGGGTAAATAAATTTATAAATACTTAAATTTACTTAAACATTTAAATTTATAAATACTTAAAGGGTGGGTGTCAAGAGGAAGGGGCCAGTCTTTTTTCAGTGGTGCCCAGTGACGGGACAAGAGAAAGTGGGCACAAACTTGAATATAAGAAGTTCCATCTAAAAATGAGGAGGAACTTCTTCACTTTGAGGGTGGCAGAGCCCTGGAACAGGCTGCCCAGAGAGGTGGTGGAGTCTCCATCCCTGCAGACATTCAAAACCCGCCTGGACATGTTCCTGTGCAACCTGCTCTGGGTGGACCTGCTCTGGCAGGGGGGTTGGACTAGATGATCTCTAGAGGTCCCTTTCAACCCAATATCATCCTGTGAAATGACTGAGAGGGAGAAATGAGATCAGAAGTTTTGTGGTTTGTTTTTTCGCTTTGTGGGGAGCTGTTGTTTGTTTTCCTTATCCAAAAAGTGAATCAATGTATTCCATTAGACTAGTGAGATCTTAGCCATTTTCTGCCATATCTTGACACCTAGTACTTCTGGGTATATGGTGGGATAAGCTAGTGTGGGCCAGCTAGATTGATTTCAATCTCTAGGATACAATTTGTTGACGTTCTCTTACTCCATATACTCTTCAGTTTTAGGAGACACATTTCATACGTGAAACTCTTGCCAGAAGCTCGATGTCACTTGCCATTCGGTGAGCTTTAAAGCTTCTGAGAAAGATGATTTAAACCCTATTTTCAAACTTTTTCTTATTCTGTCAATAGTGTGTATGTGGGAGACATTCTTGAGTTTTATTTGTATCTGCAACTCAAGTATATGCTGTTTATATTGATTTTAAAAAACTTGACAGAGTTCTAAGGTTTCCAAAGAAATAATGGTTTGTTACCTCAGTGTGAACTCTTCTTCCTTTTTTCCCCTCATTTTCACCACTGCAAGTTCTAGTTTGTGGGTTTGCAAGCTTTCAGGGCTTCTTTGGTAGTGTTATTTACTGTGTTAAAATTTGTTGCGACATGAAGTTCATACCATAAAGATTCTTTAATTATCTAAGTAGGCTCTCCTTTGTGGGAACCTTCCAGTGTTGCATCACTTACTAGGCTTTTTTCTAATGATGATGGAAAACTCGTGATTGCATTGCAAGTGTGCATTTACACAATGCAAAGGAAGCTTCATAACCTTGAAAGAGCATTCTGTCTATACATACCAGTATTCCCACTTAGAAAGAAGCCCATTTGCCAGTAGATCTATTTTTTAAAATCCTATTAGAAGGAAAAAATAGACAATTTTTTTTTTTTTTTTGCATTCAAGTTATAAGCAGATACTTCCCTGGCTGTGGTGTTGCAGGCAAACAGGTAAGCGATGCCCCAAGAGAAGTTTCTGACCACGGGGCATGTGTTGATGTGAGAGGAATGGGAGATGAGGAAGTTCGATGCAAGGACCACTGATGAATGGAGTTTGGCCTTAATCATACCTTTCCCTGAGTCCTCCTTGCCTTTTTATGTATCTCCTTACTCACAGAGACGACTCTCTCCACTAATTGAGAGGACATCATTAGTTCATAGTATAAATATTTACAAATATTATGGAAGCAGATTAGTAATTTAACAAACGTCTTTTTTAAAAAAACATTTTGACAAAGGGGCTGACATTGAATTCTGCCTCCCCTCTTCACTGTTAGCGACAGATGGAGATGTGTCAGCTTTTGCCTCTTTTGCATGTGACTGTTCTCCTCGTAATTGGCGTATGAACAGCCACCAGTGAATGGAAATACATCTTGACTTAAGTAGCTGGCGCTGTTTAATTGAAGTGGCTCCTACTTGTAAGCAAGAAGTGCTTAAAAATTAAGTTGGATTCATTACGTTTCATGCAGGAGTGTGTCATCCACAGTGAACTTAAAGGGTAGGAAGAGAAGCTCCTGAATAATGTGTTCCTAGAACAGGCTAACAGACACTCACCAAAGTATTTTCTGAAGGAAATGGTTATGGACTAAGCCAGTGTCCTTTTTGAGATGCAAAGAGGCAATCAGGATCAGCCTAACCTAGAGAAGAAAAAGAATAAAGTGATGATCTACCAGGAGCTGCTGGAGAGACATGGTAAGGGAAAGAACAGCCTGTCAGAACTAGGAGGAGATTCTTAATGGATTTTCAGTAAACAAGGTGTACCAGAGCTCTTGTAAGTCAGCCCGAATTGAAATAATTTCTATCCTTGTCCATTCCTCTTGTCCTTTAGGGTAGAGTAAGAGGTGGAGCTCTTGATAAACCTTCAAGAGAGAACAATTTTGTGAGAATCTCAACTGTTCTGTGAATAAGAGGCTGAATAAGCTTCAAATTCTCATGGATTAAAAGTTTCAAAACAGCCCAAAAATTAAATGGTAGAAGTGTTTAATTATTTAAAAAAAACACTAATTTACTTCCAGGGGTCTAACTGATATAAAGGTTTGGTGATGCACGGAGTCTGTAATGAAATAATACTAATGTTGTGTTGGAACTCTGCCAAAGTAATTCCTCAAAACACCTAGTTAATGCTTTTAATGATGTGTCTCTGCTTTCTGGCTCTGGTCTGCAATTGTACTTGCCAATCTGCCTCCTCCCTTTGCAGATGATTTCTAAAACTGCCACATTTATGTTTCCCTTTACAAGTTCTTCATTTTTCCTCTCTCTTTTTGTTTAGTTTTTTTTTTTTCTCACAGGTTTAAAAAAAGACTGTTCAATGCTGAATTGTTTGCAAAATTGGCAACAGAGGCACCCTAGCAGTATAATGAAGAGGCACAAGTCGAGAAGAGTTGAGAACACCGGCTTTGCATATTTCTCCTCGCATACCAGACTGTTTAAATCTGAATGTGTACATTGGCCTTGAAGTGTATCTTCAAGGAAGCTCTTAACAAAGCTTCTTGTTTTGCATAACAGTATCTGAGAGCTTGCTGTTCTACTTGTACAGAACACTGTACTTTTTGCTTAGTTCTCTTTTCAGTGAGGGATGAGAGTTTTGAGGTTAAGGTTGCTGTGTGCAAACTCAACACACAATGGACTCTCAAGAAACTCTACAGTCTTGTCAGCTCCAGAGTGTTCCTGCTGAATTTCACCTCTACCAAGGACCAGATCTTTTATGTGATGCTTTGAATGTTGAGAGTGGACACGATATCTCTTTGTCTTCTTTATCATTAGTGATTACGCTTGGGAAAGTCCCTTCACCTTTCTGTGGTTTGGGTTTTCCCCTTCCTGAAATGATGGTAGTGATTATAACTTTATTTTTTTATGAGGTAAAAACACGATAACAAATTGTTGGCAATGTTGCTGTGGGGCTTAGGCAGAAAGCTTTAGTTCATATTTAAGAATACCTAAACCTCACAGCAACATTGCCATCTTTTCTCTCATATTCCTTTCTGTCTCCCTAATTCTCTCTGCCCTGCCCAACCTGTGCTACATGGGCAGTCACTCCACTTCCCAAAGTCCTTAATCAGTCCTCACTAGAGATGCCAACAGTAATAAATCAGTGCTATTGCCAGTACTGGGCCAGGACCTTTAATACAGATGCCGCTAGAGAGACACCAATGAAGATTAACTACTGTTTGTTAGATTTTTAAAGGAAGTCTTTTAGCTGTTTATAAAGAGAGTAGGGATTGCTCCAAACAGCTAAAAGACTTATTTCTTCCATGTAACAAAAGTCAGTTTATCTCAATTGCTACTACTGCAGAAGCTGTGCCTCTATCAGAGGGACCAGTGCAGCAGAGCCACAGCCATGGAGGTATAGAAAAGGTAGAAGCTACAGCTGGGATTCACAGTGCTTGAGGAACTGACGTAGGCTGCCAAAAAGCCTCCATCTATAGGAGATTAGGAAAAGGAAAAGCCAAGGAGGAGAGAGGTAAATAGGATGGCACAAATGTAAAGTGATGGCTGTGCGAGTCTTCTCCATCAGCGCATCCCTAATTCTGCTTCTTAAGGTAGTTATCAGCAACTCCTGAAGCTGGAAGAGATGGATCAGAACAAGCCCAAGTCTGAAAGCTCCTACAGGACATCTCTGTAGATTAACTTGACTTTGATGAGATGATCTCTGGAGAGGACATAACATTTACATCAAATGCACAGGAACCTGACAGGTCATGCTGCAATGTTTAGATGAAGTCAAGGCACTCAATGGTATGCTGAGGAGCAGTCCCCACCAAAGTGCAGCAAAGCAGAGCCTGATCTTCAACTTCTGGAGTGAGCCAAACACGGGAATACCAGTTGGACCGTGTTGAACATAATGCTCTTGATTTTAGGTTTATCTACATGCAGAGATATGTCTCATTCTGGAGTCACCTCAGCATCCCCTTCTGCACAGCTATGCCTTTGATGCTGCAACGTAAGACCTGTAACAACAGATTTATCCTAGTACAAGCTCCCCTACTTAGCTGCTTTCATAGCCAGGAGATAATTCACAGAGAACATGACAAAACCAGGCCCAGTCTAGACACAACGTTTTCCGTGTTTAATTATTCTATGAGCTATTTCTTTTTAAAGCAGTGAAATCATTTTTATGTTAGTGTCCCCATAGCCCAGATGCACCTTGCAGCAACAAAACACCCAAGAGATGTCTGCATATTTATTTTTATGTCTAAGAAGAATCTGCATATACTAAAAAACATTTTGAAAACATCCTGGTAGCAATAATATCCCAACACTCTCCGCCCGCAGTCTATTGAGACTGAATGTTGCTTCCTCGTTGCCTCTAAACCTATTCATGTGCCTCCGCCCGCAGTCTATTGAGACTGAATGTTTGCTTCCTCTGAGCCACCTCGTTGCCTCTAAACCTATTCATGTGTCTCTAAAAATGCTTTTGCTGCACACTGCAAATCACCGAGCTCAGGTTAGGTAGGAGAAATTCCTCCACTGGTAAATGGATTGATTCTAGTGGTACCCTGGTGTGGTTTTTGTCTGTTTTTTAATCACGTGGTAGTCCCACAATCTTCCTGCATCTTTCTTTTCCCTATCTCTCTATGCACAAACTTACTCCTTGGAGATAGTCTAGCTTCCAAAAGTTGGAAGTCTGAAATACGTGTCTTTTACAGAAGGGATAATTACTTACATGTAAATTGTAGTTCTCTGAAGATACATCTAAAAAATTACCCCTCGCCCACATACCTTCCCACTGAGCTGAGATTTCTCTGCATTTATGGGCTTTAAAAATAGGGTGTCCCTCCCCCCACTTCTCTAACTTGCTGCTGTACTGGGAGGGTTTTTTTACTTTCTTTTACAGACAAAGCGGACTTTTGGAGAATTCAGGATAGCTGAAACATCTCAGCAGGTGTGGTGTGAAACTCTGCTTGCTGTGAGCACTGACTTACAACTTTGAGCTCACAGGCATCCCGCTGAGTTTCTGTTCAGGTGAACAAAATCCCACTTCTTCCATGTTACAGGCTGGATCATCAACTGGGACAAAAAGGCATGGCCGCATTTATTTGAATGGAGCTGTACTAATTTACATAGATTAAAAAAAGCCAATTTTAAAGGATAATCTGCACTTAAGACCTACAGTAGGTAAGTAACTGCCTCCAAATATGGCCTTCTGGTACTTATTTTCTGTTAATTTGATTCTGTCATTTTTCTGTAGGGTTTTTTTGTAGCAAATTAAAATTTTTATGACGGAAAGAGGGGAATATACCTGGGGCTCATTGTTACAGTGAGAGAGTAGGAGGAACAGAGGTTAATCTTTCTCCTTGCTGATTGCATGAGGCAATGTTGATCATGTGAATTAATTCTTTAATTTAGTGTGTTTCCTTTGTTGTCCACCCCCCCAAAAGTAATACAGAGTTTTATATTTTATCCTTCCATTTAGGTCTTAATTACTGCCTCAGTTCTTCCCTGCACTGTACTTGGAGAGGTGTCTTTTAATATTATTTCAGAAGAGTTTATGAATTGTATTCATGTTATAATACTTATATTATTGCTTATCATTTAGTAACTAAAGTGCATAGCTTCTTGGGTTTAGTAGTTACATGGCTACGGGCTTGTTATAAATTTTTGGATGTGGCTTTACAACACACGCCAGGAGAGTAGAAGGCCGGACTGCACTTTACTCTTACTGATATTGTTGTTTTTCCTGCAGGGACTGGTTCTAATGTCACTAGCCTTGATCCTTTTGTAAAGTAAGTAGGTACTTGCTACTATTTTAACTTTCCTGTCTGCAGAGTATCCTTTAAGAATCAGTTATGTACACTGGAATAATTATTTACTCTTGATTAATGTGCTAGTTTCATCTAGTTTCATTCATGGCTATTAATGATCCCTTGTTGGTAGTCTGTTCTTTTATTTTAAATCCAGGCTTGGAAAAATTTTCTTGCCTGCAGTTGCTTGAGGAAAAGGTATACAACTAATTGAACCCCTTGGCTCTAGCTGATGGCCTGTAGATGTTCATCTTGCTCAAATAGCAGCGTAGGACTTTCCAGGTGAGCAGGCTGCTCTGGTATGCAGAGTCTAGCTTTATTCACTCAGTTCAACTATCATTTGTCCCAGGTGAAAGAAAGGTGAAGGCATCTTGTGGTGAAGTATGCTGCAAGAATTAGGAAGCTGATTCACTCTTCAGGTGTTTAGTAATCAACCAGAGATTATGTTATCAAATATACACTGTATGAGTTGATTTATCTAAATAATGATATCATATTATGTACAATTATTAAAATATTCAGACAATTGCAATATAAATGTTGGAAGTCTAACCTGATAGCTGACACAATACCTACCTGGTGTTCAGCACGGTATTTCTCCTTGGCCTTACAGGTAGCAAGACGTGGCCAGTCAGAAACGGGGAAGATGCATGTGTTGCGTTAATGGATCATCACACTGCAGTATGTCATTCAAATTCACTTTAGAAACCAGGTCCAGGTATGTAAGGTACAATAATGAAATAATCACGTGTAAAACTGACTGATGCGAAAGGGCTTAAATGCATAGAATTTGCAATTCTACAGGGCAAAATAGAGATTGAGTAAAAATACCGTGACAAAGACAGACCCAAGTGGGTATATTTGAAATAGGTATTTCATACAGCCCTCGCAGTTCCCAGCCCGCAAAGTTTGTGCTGGTGTCACAGAGTTTATCACGAAGTGAGCTCACCCAGGCAGGAGTACTAACAATGTGGTACTCTTGTTAACTGTTGTGATGCTAGTTTAATAGTGCCACCAAATGTTGTCTCCATCAAGAAATAAGAAGAAAAGCCTTAGCTGTTAGGCCTTGCCATCCTTTCTAATCACTTCAAGCACTTAGATCAGAGGACTGTTTTGCTAAACTTACATAAATGTATTCTTTTATCTTTGTCCCATTTTCATATCCTGGATGTTCTTGGAGATGGCAGGCAGCAGTACACATACCAACAAGCCAGACATGCACTCCAGAATATTTAGAATCATAGAATCTTTGGTTGGAAGAGACCTTTAAGATCATCGAGTCCAACTGTTAACCCAGCACTGACAAGTTACCACTAAACCACATCCCTCAGCACTACATCTTCATGTCCTGTAAATACCTCCAGGGATGGTGACTCAACCACTTCCTTGGGCAGCCTGTTCAATGCTTGATAACCCTTTCAGTGAAGAAATTTTTCTTAATATTTAGGAGGAAGCAAGATCCTAACAGCTGGGCTCAGCCTCCCCGGTTTAAATGTCAGAGGGAGATGAGTGAGAATCATAGAATCGTCTAGGTTGGAAGGGACCTTTAAGATCATCTAGTCCAACCATCAACCTAACTCTGATTAAAAGAAAACAACCAATCCGTCACTAAACCATGTTTCTGAGCACTATGTCAACCCGTCTTTTAAATACCTCCAGGGATGGTGCCTCAACCGCGTCCCTGGGCAGCCCATTCCAATGCTTAATAACCCTTTCAGAGTAAAAATTTTTTCTAATATCCAATCTGAACGTCCCCTGGCACAACTTGAGGCCATTTCCTCTTGTCCTATCACCTGTGACTTGGGAGAAGAGACCAACCCCTGCCTCTCTACACCCTCCTGTCAGGTAGCTGTGGAGAGCGATAAGGTCTCCCCTCAGCCTCCTCTTCTCCAGACTGAACAACCCCAGCTCCCTCAGCCTTTCCTCTTAAGACTTGTGCTCCAGACCCCTCACCAACTTCGTTGCCCTTCTCTGGACCCGCTCCAGCACCTCAATGTCTTTTTTTGTGGTAAGGGCCCCAAAACTGGAGACAGCACTCAAGATGGTGTCTCACCAGTGCCGAGTAGAGGGGGACGATCACCTCCCGAGTCCTACTCACCACGCTGTTCCTGGTACGAGCCAAAAGCTGCAGTTCATTGCCAGTGACCTGTGTGGATGGAGAGGCTTCTGGGCGCTCGTAACCTCTGTTTTAACTTCTGCCAAATGAAGGGAAAATTCGTTGTCCATATGTAAAGCCAGAGGTGCCTCCGTGCAGCACAAGGCGGGTGCGGTGGGTCGGTCTTGGCTGAGGGCCATATGCTCACCCAGCCCCTCTCTCACTCCCCCTCCTCAACAGGAATGCAAGGCAAAATTTCACTGAATTTTTAGAGTTGGAAGGGACCATAGAGATCATCTAGTCCAACTCCCCTGCTGAAGCAGGATTGCCTAGAGCATGTTAGAGCCTGTTACTCAGGACTGCATCCAGGGTGGTCTTGAAAATCTCAAGAGGAAAATAAGAGGAAAAAGCTTGTGGGTCAAGATATAGAGGTAGAGACGTCACTTACCAGTCACCATCATGGGCAAAACAGGCTCAACTTGGGGAGAATTAATTTAATTTATTGCTTGGGGACCACGACCACCTCCTCCTCCCCAGAACTGGGCAATCGCTGGGCTGTTTTTCACACTTTTTGCCTCACTCCTTACTGCCTCTGTGGTGTTTTCTAAAGGGCTGCCAGTGTCGCTGATGAGCCCGGCTGTGCCCTTTGGTGGAACTGGTTGGAACCGCCTGGAACCTTCTGGAACCGGCTGGAACCACCTGGAACTGGCTGGAACCGGCTGTATGCACCACAGGGCAGCCTACCCGCTCCTCACAGAAGAGCCCCCGCAGCTGGCGCTTGGACACAACAGGGCTTCTTTCTTAAGGGCTGCCAGTGTCGCTGATGAGCCCGGCTGTGCCCTTTGGTGGAACTGGTTGGAACCGCCTGGAACCTTCTGGAACCGGCTGGAACCACCTGGAACTGGCTGGAACCGGCTGTATGCACCACAGGGCAGCCTACCCGCTCCTCACAGAAGAGCCCCCGCAGCTGGCGCTTGGACACAACAGGGCTTCTTTCTTAAGGGCTGCCAGTGTCGCTGATGAGCCCGGTTGTACCCTGTGGTGGAACCGTCTGGAACCGCCTGGAACCACCTGGAACCGGCTGGAACCACCCTCGCTGATGAGCCCGGTTGTACCCTGTGGTGGAACTGGCCGGAACCGCCTGGAACCACCTGGAACCTTCTGGAACCACCTGGAACCAGCTGGAACCACCCAGAACCGGCAGGAACCGGCTGTGTGCACCACAGGGCAGCCCGCCCGCTCCTCACAGAAGAGCCCCTGCAGCCGGCGCCCGGACACAACAGGATTCTTGGGTTGTGGTCTTCACTCTGTCACATTTCTGGAGGATTTTGGTGTCAACAGCTGTGGAGAGGACAGGTAAACTCCAGAGGCTCCTGTTAACGGACCTACCCGTGTGGGTACAGGGGGTTTTATATTGGAGTTTGGAGTCAAGAAGCTGGCTCTGAATTGAATTGGTATCTGGCTCTGTTGGTTTATCCTTTCCCCCTGAGGAGGCATCTCTCCCTGTGTCTTTCCATATCCTTGTCCTTCCGTGACCTTCTAGTCACGGCTGCGCACCCACACGTTCTCATGGACAAAGTGTTTTGCCTGTTGCCTAAATGACATAAAGTGGTTCTCAAGGACTTGCCAAAATATGGCCTTGAAATCATAATCTTATTAACATAAGCTCATATTGGGGCTGCTTCATTTTGATCTACTTACATGGTCTCTACAGACTTGCTTTAACATTGTCTTTGTTTCGTCTGGACATTGCAATGTGGCCTACATAAACGCCTACTAAATTTATTTTACCAGTGGCTTTAGCGCGATACCATTCCCCACAGCGGACATGTTGTGCTCATCAATGCGATTGTGTAAATAAGCTCAGAAAACCCTACAGAAATTACTAGTTTGCTTATTTAGTACATGCATGCTTTCCTAGGCCGGGAGCTATATTCCTCCCATACACCCTGCGGTGCCTTCATTTTGGTGTGGCTTCCTTGCACTGTGGAGTTTGCAGGTATGTGCTTTCTTAGAGAAGTCTGAGAATTCACCCCCAGGACCTATTACCCTGGTGATGGCAACATGTCAGACGTTTGGTGGGCAGCAGGTTCCCGGAAGAGTTGAGTGTGAGTTGATCATGCTTTTCTGAAGCAGAGACCTTGGCTTCTTTGTTCAAACACAGCAACCTCTTATGTCGGTGAAATTTTTTTTAAGAAAGAAAGGGGGTAGCTAAAGGACCTGAAATATGAAGTATTAAATACCAAATAATTTTGTAAGAACATACATCTTTATGTTGTCTTTTTCCAAGAAAAAACATGTCCATCACATGTGATTGATAGTCTTTCAGATGGTATTAGCAGTAGTATAAACTGCTCTTCTTCATTAAAAGGAAGTGAATTCAAATGGCTCCAAAAATTATCTATCTTAGAAACTAAATAAAACAAACATACAGAACAGCAAAATAAAAATTTCTTGTCTGGAGGTAATTCTCGCTTGCAGCCTCAGAACTGAAGAATTACAGAGACAGCAGATAGTCTCAGCCACTCAGAGACTCTGAGTTTGCATGAGAGCCAGGCTGCTTTAAATTGTTGCTTTTCAAAGCTTCTCTCCTGGTGCACTGCTGCCAAAGAGACAGGCTTAGCAGCAGCCTAAGCCAGATTCCCGTTAGAGAAGAGGGATAACAGTAAGAAGAGCACTTTACAGAAGAAAAAGGATACGTATCAGGGAGAGGACAGTATCAGGAATTAAAAATCCATTTACTCGGTGGCATGCGAGTTGCTCAAACTGATGGAGAGAATATTTCAGATTATGTAATCTTTACTTCTGTGTCTGGTCAGGATTTCTTCACATATCAGGTCGATGAGATCTGGATAGTGCCACACTACCTCAGGAGCTCTTGAGGATGACAAGTCAGAAGAAGCAGGAAATTGTTTTGAGTTCATCTTTATATGAAGTTCATCTTTAGTTTATATACTAAAATCTTCTACGTCTACCCCAAAGGGATTGGTAAATAACTACTACTAGTATTTTTTTTTTTTCAATAATCTATTTTAAATCTTGGTGTATCATCTTTGCTTCACTGATTTTCTAGTTCATTCTCCTTTTGCTTTATACTCATGATTAGAACACAGTTCTTGGTAATATTAGCAATATTTATTTGGATAAATTTAGACCTAATAATCTTTTTGTACTAAAAGTTTGACAACATTAATCATCACTGGTAACTGACCCCTTACAAGCTTTCATTCATGCAAGAGCAGTGGTGTTCAGGACCTTGAGCCCCAGTTCTGAAAACATATGAAGAATGAAATGATAATCTTACTGAAGCCAGTAGGAAAACACCTTCTTCAAATAAAGGGATAAAAGAACACTATTTTGGGAAATGCTGGGCATCCATAAATATAAGTGCATATATTATGCCTCTTTTTATACATCACCTTGAGATCTAACATGCTGTCTATTAAAAGAGACTCAATGCCTGTTATGTTCTCATGGGATCTATCCCTCATCAGATCCTATCACAGTGCCTTTTAGTAAGTTCTGGAATCTGTGTAAATTTCTGACTCTTGGAAGTACTTTTATTTTTAATTTAAGACTTAGAAGTCTTACTCTTTGTAATGTGTTCTGCAAAGGCCATATTCAACTGGCCTCCATAGTATCGTTGTTCCAAGTAAATGTGTGGGCTAAATGAATTGTCAGGCATCAAATACCAAACATAAGCATGCACTTAAACTCTGTGGATTTCATACAAATAAATGAATATGCACTATTCATTCTTGTACCGTGTGAACATAGGTTTCCCATATTTCTAAGATTTTTCACAAAGCATCATGATGGTCTTAATTATTCAGTACGTATGAGCCTTCAAGAGTGGAATGAGAAGCACATTTCCTAGAAATGAAACATGAAAGTGTTCTCTAAGCTATTTTAATGGTAGTTGTTGTTAATTTTTTCAGATCTTGAGCTTTAAACATCACAACTGTGAAAAGATCAGACCAAACTGAGAAATGTATTCTGGCCATAGAGATGAAATTGTGAATTGGCATTTAATTGTGGAAAGTGATTCTGTAGCAGGCCGATTTAGATTTTTCAGTTGGTGTGAGTCAGTGAGCTTTTATGGTAACAAAATTGCACAGTAGGCTTTAATTGTGCATAATTATTGCACTGCATGGTGCAGAGTACTATATTCTAGGCATTCAGCTGCATTCTGTTAAATTTTATTTTATTGAACTCTGTGAAGAAGTATACCTGATGCTACTTGATACATGCTGGTTTAATCTGCTCGTGCTTTTTTGTCTTAAGAAAATGAAAATAATTAAAATAGAATACATACAGGAGTGTAACTTCAAATAACACAGGATTCAGGTTTTTTTATATTCTGTGCATTCTTAAGGCTGAATGACACTTGGCTGACTTTAGTTGTGTTACTTCAATAATCCGTAGCTGTTTCCAATTTGACTATTTTTCTTTCCTGAGTATTTTATGCCTGCTGGATCTGACCAGTGCATCCAGCCAGAACACAGACTGTGATTCAGAATCAGGAAAACTTTATTTCTTCCTCTATAAGCAAGTAAAACATTTTTATCACTGTGGACTTGGTGATTTGTGAAATCCTGTTGTACTTTGTTTTTTCTCCTGCTAAGCTTTTAAGTTGTCAGGAGTGATCTAATTGTTTCCCATCTTTTCACCAATAATGGAACCCAGGCCAGCACTCTGTTGCTCTCATGAATTCAGTATTACAGCTCTCAGTCCTCAAAAAGCCTTTATGATGTTTCTGGGATGTGACATTTCTGTAGAGAAGCAGCTTTGGGTTCAGGGCTTGGGTTTTTTTTGGGGGATGAAAAAATAGAGTCTGATATTATTGTAATTACTCCACCACAAGATTCTGTAGTTCTCTTTCCTTGCCAGGGATGAAAGTACTGTATAACAAACAGTAGCTCTAGCAGATCTTTTTCCTATCAGTATTGATGAACTTGCCATTGTTATAATGTGGATAACAAACCATACAATAGTCTTCTTTATTGTTAGGATCTTTCAGCACAGCAACTTCTGTAGCTGGCCTCAAAGAACAAACCCCAGGAAGAATGAACTTTGATTGCACCACTGCAAAGTCTTTTTTTGTTCTTCTTGTTTGTATAGTAAAAATGAAGTAGCAGGAGGAAGCTTCATTTTTTTAATCATCTATTCTGTATTATTCCAAGATGTTCTGAAGAATATTGTTACAGGTGGGGTTAAGCCGGGCAGGGATTTTTTTCCCCTTCCAACCAGTTTACCTACACTTATGCCTGGTGATCTATATAATTCAAAAAGAACATGTGAAAATTTCTCGAATGGCTTTACAGTTCTTTCCATAAGAATGTATGCATTCAGGAACAATGCAGGATCGTTGGCATCCCACCCTACTCTGAATTGCTGAATTTTACCAGGGAAGTGAGCAGTGTATCTAGTTTTTATGATTTCTGCTTCACTACTTGTATCAATGGGAAGTAGCTGTACAAACACAGTCGTGTCTGACACCTGCCTTCCTATGGAGCTCTCAGCCAGGAGTGTGGAGAGAACAGACACCTCTGTGGGAGGGTGAGGGGTAACTGTTGAGAGGAACTGTGAAAGGAAACATTTGCACACATCTTAAGACCTTGCTCTTCTTTATAGGCACTAGCTGTTAAATGTGGTCTGATCCTCAGTTAAATAAGGTCATTTTACAATACGACAGGTCTAAATGTTTATTTACTTCAAAAGCCATTGCACTTCCAGAGATAATAAAGCCTTTGACGATGTGCCATAGAACTGCATCAACCGTGATGCTTCAGTCTGGTTTTCTGTTTTGTTTTGTTTTTTTAAAAAAAGAGTTGGTATGGTTTTGTTTTGTTTTGTGTTGTTTTTTCTTTCCCCTTGCTTTAGTTTTTCAGGGACAGGAGGAGGAAAGAGCAACAACAGAAAGGAAGAATTTCTTACTGATTATCTTATTGTCTTAGAAGACAATTTGGATGCGGTCCCAGATTATACATCTGCCCCTCTAATGTACATCTGAAATAATATTAATACCAAAGCAGACATCTGTGTGCTAGATGTGTTCAGCTGCTCACAAGTGTGCTGCTGCTGCTACTGCATCTGCAGAGAACAGCCTGAGGTTCCTCCTGTGCTTTGCAAGGAACAGTGAGAGAAAAGAGCAGCTTTCATGCCCGGCCTCACCACCCGATTCAGAAAGGTCTGCTTGGCATTACGCTCTTTGGTTTTCATCCTGCTTGCTCCAATACCCATAATACTCTCTAGCTCCCACCCAGAGTCAGATTATGCTTCAGAATTACAAAAGCAGTTAAAGTAAAAATGTTTTCTCAAGATACTGTTAACTGGATAGATGCCAGCATTGAGGTCCTGATGGGTCTCTGATGGGAGGTCAGGGCAGTTTTTCCATGCAGGGTATTAAACCTGAAATGGGAAAAACTGCGATGGCCTGACTGCACCAGTTACTCAGGCATTTTCCTCTAACTGTTCTTAGCCAGTATGGTTAAATTAATTAAAGTTACTTGAACAGTTGCAGTCTTTCAAAGAGAGCTGGAGCTTTTTTGCAGCTCTAGTGAAGTTACAGGCTACGGTAGGATTGTGAAAAGGTTTACCATCTTTATTTATTCATATAAAGGGATTTATATTTTGTATTTTACTAATACATATAACTGATGTATGCATAGCTAATAACTGTAAACCAGTCCCAGAGTGGAAAAACCGATTTATATTTGACATCTTTTGTGAGGTAGCTTTACTTCCAATGTAGAAAGAAGACTGATATTCAATAGGTCCCTCCTTTCAGGTTCCTTTTCCAAAGACTTCATTTATAGGTTGCCAGGTAACCAGAAGTCTTTGACTTTTAAATAATACTTCATACAGGTACAAAAAGTGTGATTTTTCCGGAGCTGAAATGGCAAGAACTATCTGAAATGAACAGTAGCCTTAGCAAATGCCTATGGAGCTGACCACTGATACGCACGCACACAAATGTGAAAGAAGCAATCTGCTAAACTCTTCAGTGTCTGTATGGATCAAATTTCAAGTACAGACAGTGTGCATTTTCCTAGCTGATTATTAAATTGAATCTGCATATTCTTACTTAAGGTCATATTGCTGTTTAATAGATAAATCGTGTTCTTCATTTCCTCCGGGAAAGCCAGGTGTGCGCTGCTCCGAGTCTGCTTTTCCTTCTCCACTGAGTTCACTAGGGTTTCTGCACTACGGAAGAGAGGGATAAAAAAAATAAGATTAATTAAAATTGTCAGGATTAACATGTCCAGCCAAATGTCCCTAGAGGAGGGCTCTTCCCTCTACCTTCATCTTAGAAGAGCCCAGTGCCGTGGATTACCCAGGCTCACTCATGGAGCTGGAGGAAATGGGGGGTGCCCCAGGACAAGTTTAGTCATGGATCAGCCAGTTTTGCAGCCATCTACAAGGCTGTGGCTCAGTTATCATTTAGGTAGCTGCCTTATTCGAGTGATCTAACCCAATATAAGTCAAAGTTAAATGTCTAACATTAGACATTTAACATGTCTTTAACAGGATCCGCATGGATCTCAAAAGTTGTTGGTGTGGCCAAACACAGAATCAACCTTCACAGCTAGCGTGGAGCTAGCCTCAACAGCAACAATCTTGTGCAACAGGATTGCTTGAAGACTCCTGTCCTAGTACAGTGAATCTTGCACAAGAGCAGCTTTTGCTCTGCATCTTGGCACAGTGAGTCCAAAGGGCAGTTCGCCTACCTCTGAGTGATTGCTTTTAATTCTTGCCTCTCTCTGATCTTTAGCAACAGGGCAGGAATTGCAGTGCAGCCTTGTGGGCAGAGACCTGTCCTGAGACCAGTATCTTGTTTCATACAGTTCCCTGAGAGTCACAGTGTGGCAACGAATTGCAGTTCTTACTTGACCAGCTTTGAGTTTGAGCTCTCCATGCAACAACATCTTTCCTTTCCCTTTAAAGTATAGATTTTGAAAGTTTTATTTTTCACAGTATTTTTACTGTGGAGATACTTCTGAGGTCATTGTGAAACGCCTTACTCAAATGTTCCAGGCAAATCAATTCTATTTCCAGAGCCTCGTCATGGCAGCAATGTGTTAGAACAACTTAATAAAATGTTTATATCAATGTCTGAAGTTCACAGTAATCTGAGAGTGTCCAATGACATCTGTAGGATAAGTTATACAGCTCAGCACTGAAACATGACCGTGGTACAAAGTATATTGTTTGGAAATCTACTGTCACACATGAAATCCAGCTTTGCAATTTTTGCTTCAGAATTTACACTGACAACTTCTTTATCATAAATGAGAGGTGCTTACATGCCATCCTTTGGGCATTCCAGTCAAATCTGAGTACTTCAGTATCAGAACTGGTGCAGAAAACACAACGTGTGTACCATTAAAACCAGCCAGACCTTTCCTAGCAGCGTGCTTATGTTAGCTATTCAGATAAAGTAAAACTGATAACACGTTTATCAGGTGCTTCACTTCCTCTGTCCTTCTGATGAAGTGCTCTGAAATTATAGCATAAAAATTGCAATTTTATTTCAGCAGAACCCAAAAGTCTTAATTCCTTATTGCTGAAAAATCAAACAACAGTCCTTATAATCAGCCTAAAACAAGATGACAGAACACAGAGAAGATTCCTTCCACACGAAGTCACTGCAGTTCTTGGGTAAATGGTTACCCATTTGTACCTCAATATATGTTTATTTATACATGTCAAACTAGAATTAGTTTAGTAACATAAAATAGAAATTTGACATCCACAGCCTGCACTTCTCTGTTTGCATTCCTACCAAAACCCAGTAAAAAACAAGAGATACACACTTCCCAAAAGTACCAGAAAGGTACTTTTACATCAAAGGTAATACATCAATTTGCTGAAATTGCAAATGGAAGTGATTCATCCCTTCCAGATACTGGCTTCCTACTATTAGTTCAGGAATAGTAAGGAGATGTGGGGGAGCTGGAAAAGCTCATTTCAACAGCTTCTCTTCATTCATGATTCAGTTGGGGTTGGACCCAAAATTGTTGAAGTATTATTGCAGCTGATTGCAACAGGACTGTAGTATCCAGCCCTTCCCTAAGCAGATAGAGAAAATAAAAGCTTAGAAATTAAATAAGGCCACGTGATGCAATGGAATATTCCATTCAAATCACAGCCAAATCCTTTAGACTCAAGTGTTAGTCAGTTTCCAGGTGAAGACAGCAAAATTGTTTGTAACGACTCAGAAACGTTCAATGACGCTTCTTGGGCGGTATCACAGGAGGATGACTGAGACAAGTTTAAATCAGGAGACTTAGATGTCTTACACTCCACAAAACTGAAAGGTGGATTTTTAAAAGGGCATCTCTGGCCTTGTGATGCTTTTTTAAAATCACAGAATGTGGGGTAATGACTGACATATTCCAAAGACCTAAAAAACTTGATATGGGTAAGAAGCTATACTCTTAGCCTTATGTCAGTCCTAGGGAAATAATGGAAAAGTTAATAAGGGATTTAAATGATAGCGATTCAAAGGACAGAAATATAATAAATGCTAATCAGCACAGTTTTTCTGAAAAATATAGCTTATGCAGCAAACGTGATTTTGAATGAGATTATAAATGTGTTGATAATGGTGGTTGTGTAGATTTTGATAATATTTTCCTTGTATTCTGATGAAAAATTTTGCATTCTACAGTTTCAGTGAAACATGCATTACAAATGAGCTAATGGATAGATCTCAAAGATGAGATATCATTGGCAATTATTACAGAACTCTTAAAGTGCTCTAGGGAGGTTGATTCAGGGAACCTTAAACAAAATGTGGCAGAAAGACTGAGTAGCTTGTGCTAATCAAGGGCTGGAGCCAGGCATCCCCTCTGGGAATCGGAAAAACTTGGATGTATTTCAAACAAAATGCGAAACTACTGAACATTTTCATCAATGATCCAGCTGCAAATACACGAATTAAAGCCTGGGGCAGTGTTGCAGGATAAGGGTAGGGTGTCCCAGTTTGCTGGATAGGTTTTTTGATAACCTGAGCCCATGCACAAAATGCAACCAATGCAAAAAGACGAGCTATAAAGGACACATCTGCAGAAGACAGAATTCCCTGGAAAACAGGAACTTTTAAGATGTTTTAGGAGATCAATGAAATTCAATGTGACTTGCAATGTGATACTGCAGGAGAAAGGAGGAGGAGGAAGAAAGAACAAACTGAGGAACAGCTGATATGACTAAGAAGGTATCCCCCAGGTGTACCATCCTGGTGAGACTAAATGTAACAATGCTTTTGAATGTGAAACCTTGACTTAAAAGATGTAAAAAGCTGGATACCATAGAGAAAACAAATATGACTAGAGGGCCAGAGGTAGCACCTTGATATAAATGGAAAAAATAATCAGAAAGAACACACAGAGGCGATAATATATAGGTGACTAGAGTAGACTCTAAGTACTTTTTCAAGGGTTGTTTAACTTAAATTAGAGTCACAACAAGAATGAGTGTCTGGAGGCAAAAATCAAAGAAGCACAAATGAGAAACTGTACCCAAATTTTTAAGGAAATAAAAGAAGAAATGTTGGTGCCTTCATCTCTTGAGGTCTTCAGGTTAAGAAGGGTATAGATATTTTAGCCAAAGAGAAGCTAATGTATTCACTGCAGAACTGGGTGATTGTCATGGGATCCAACTAGCCTGTTCAATTCTGATCTTAAATGTAATGAACCTACGAATGAAAAAGCAGAGCTTTCATTGAAGACAGTTAAATTTCACCTAGAGAAGTACTGCTGCATAATTCTAGGTTTTTGAAAATTGAACAAAGTTCTTGGTTCTGAATACAAATCCTGCCTTACAGTCTTGCTGTTTGCACACATCACAGAATTCTTGAGCTATTTAATCCTCATTAGTGAAGCATTATTAATCCACAACACTGAAGGACAGGAGGTATAATTTAGAGAAATCCTTATGGGAAGGATCTCATAGGAGATAAAAAGGAATTACAGTGTTTCCATAGACTAGTAACATAAATCACGGCATTCTAATGCAGTTATTTTTTGATGTTGCAAATTTAAAGTTATGCGGAAGAGGTTTGGTTTCCTATGGGTGCTATATGGTTAGGGAGTAATTTTCATTTTTAACCTGTGTTATACCTAACCTTGGTCTATGGGATTTCCACCTTTGGTGTTCCATAAGGCTTTCCAGTACTGTAATATGTTAGAGAATCACTGAAGTGTTCAGTTTACTATCTTGGGATTATTTTCTTTTACACTCACTAGCAGTTTAACCTGTCAAAAACAATTATTAAGCAATTTGTAACATAGTAGAGACATAAATGCTCTCAAAAAGCTTATGGCTGAAAAAAAAAAAAAAGAGCAATAACTTGCTAGAGCTCCCATATTTGTAGAAATCCATAATAACTTGTTTCCCAAAGGTTAGAAGGCTTGATCATAATTTGGAAGGTTAGAATATTTGGCAATTATCCATACAGATTTATGATGACCTGTCTACTGAGATAAACATTGCCATCTTGTGCAATGGCTATGTCTTCACTGTGGAGCGGGTGCAGCGTTCCTCAGACAGAAGACCTTTGCAGGCAGTGGTGCCTTCAGCTGTGCAAACCGGCATCAAATGGAGTTGTCAGTCTAGTCAGCTCAGGGCCACATTAGACAGCAGTGCTCTTAACAGAAACCCCCAAGTTTGCACTAACTGAGCCAGAGCCACCATGAAAAATAATATAGCCATGTCAGTATGGCACTGCAGAGGCAGGGCTTTTTCTCTCCACTTCTCAGTGTTTAAAAACAGAGCTGACCCCTCTGTCCACACCGTAACGCATCCTGGGAGCTTTATGGACAGCTGCTCCGGGAGAGAGAGAGAAATCCCTCTGCACATGGGAGCCACTTCCTACATTTCTGGTCGGCATTGTGGAGAAGAGCATTTCTCAGGGACATATCCCAAGTCCCCTGGGAAGTTTGTGCCTCCCCTCAGTTTGAGCAGCCGGTTCTGTCATGTCTCACAGCTTAAAAGTAAGAGATGCAATGCCTTGGAAACAGCAGTCTCCGTGAGCGATGCTGCAATCAAAGTGGAAATGGAACAATGGTGCTGCACACAGCACACTCACAGAAAGGGTACAGGCGTGATACTATATTCCAAAATGTTTCAGGGTGGGAGGCAAATTATCTCAGTCAATAACAGCAAAGTGAGCAAATAAAAGAGCTTGTATTTTCACTTAACAAAAGGAAATGGCTGTTTTGACCACATTTAGTGCTTCCTCAGCTCCTTCTCACTGAATTCATCCCATAGTGGTGTTAAAGACATAAAGTCCTTACATTCAATACTGATGTTTATTTTTACTGCAGCGCTGCATAACTTCCAGAGCAGCAACCCGCACTCAGGCTTCCTGCAACCCCTGCAGCAGGCTTGACCTCAGTGTTGGAAATACCAGACTTCGCCATTTGAGGACACAAATAACAGTCAGAGCCCAAAACAGGAGAGAAACCTCATCCTGTTAGGAGTCTTTTTACTGCAAGTCTGTTGCACATGGTCCAAAAAAGAATGTTTTTTCAATTATTCTCTCGCACCCACCAAGGCTCAAGACTGTCTCTTGATTTTCTCACTTTTTATTTCCTTTCCTTTTCCAAATTGTGTATACATACATCTTGCTTAGGAGAGGAGGATGTTTGTGAAACTGCACTATCCTACCCACTTCAGGGTTTCTGTGTGAAAAAAGGGTCTTTGTCTCTGTGTCTCTAAGCTGGTCTTGGGTACAGATCCTCTACCAAGGATTTCTTTTGCAGATGGGTGCTGAAAAATAGACTGTGGTTTGTTTTAAGTCCTGCACAGCCTCTAGAGGTTCACTGTAGCTGCAAAGTCCCTGAGTCAGTCATTCATTTGGAGACCTCTGTGCAAGTCTCCCATAGATTTTGCAAATGTGTTTTTAAACTTAACTTACATGTAGACAAAACCCAAGACTGACTCTAATTGCAACTACCTACACACAAAACACTTCCTAGGAGACTTTCCTGCTTTAGCACCCTTTTAGGATTTTGACTGGTATTTTGCAGTTGCAGGTTTCTTTCTTCCTAGGCAGTCTTTTCTTCCTCTGGGTAGGACACAAATCTGAGCTAAAACTTTGTATTTTTACGAATTCCAGTTCCTTCTTTCTGGATAACATCTGGAGATAGTCTTTCCAGATGTTATCTTTCTAGGATAGCGTCTCCAGATAACTTCTACTCCTTATCAAATGTTTATTTAGGAGCAAACCAGGCAAAGTCCATCCTGGAAGAATGATTTTCTTTGGCCTAGAGCCAGGTCTTTTATCTATTTGAATGGATGTCCTGTAAAACTAATGACTCGTGAGCAGTCTGTATTGCTAGCTCTTTTCTGTGTGCAATGATTCTTCCTGATAGCTCTTAAGTCAAAGAGAAGTTAAGACTGGAAGCTACAATAGCAAAGAAAAGTCACCCAACAGTTGGGCAATCAAAGTAACATTTCACAAAACATGTGGGATATATCAGCTGATATATATACAAAGATTGGATTTGTCTCACTTCCCTTTACATGCTGTCTCTACAGTGTAGATATTACAGCTGTTATTTGTGCTACGAGCCCTTTTTGTCAACAGAGAGAAACATACTCCTGGGGCTGCAGGCATATTTTACAGATCTTTAGGATGGCATCAGTCAGGTCTTGGTTCCACTGAGGAAGATCTTCACTGACATCAGGCAATCCTGGGGTGACAGTGTCAGATGTCAGAGTGGGCCTGGTGGCAGGAGGTTGGCATTTAGGGCTCTAAAGCATATGTTTTCCTAGTAGGAATAGTATGCCAAGGAACAAAGATAGAAACTATTGTCAAGAGGGGAGGAATGAGGGGGAGAGAATTAGAGATTCAGAAAGCAAAGAGAAAAAAGTGATAACTAAAATATTTTCACATGAATTTTATATAATTCGTGCTTCAAAAATTATATAATAGCATTTGGTTTGCTCCACACAAAGGAGTTTCTGTATTTTTCCAAAATAGAAGAGCTCTGCTTACCGGCTATGGGAAGTCACAACAATTTATTGATCGTATATCTGTACCGATAGGTAGTCCTGTTTGTACTTTAACAACCACTTGGACAGATTATGGTACCATATAAACACAGGTGAAAATACCATTGGAAAAACAGTTGGGGATCCCATTTCCTATTAATTTCCATGATCAGTTTCAGGATTTAGATCTGTAGGACAGTGACCAGCCACTTTCTATGTCAATGTTTAGCAGAATTTTATAAGTAAAGGAGGTTACATGGGTGAAGTAAGCTTAACTGGATGCCCAAAGCAAATGAGGACCCCCCCGCAAGTACTGTCCAGGGACATCAGAAATAAGCACTGCAAGCAACACAAACGTTAACTCCTAGGTAAACTGTGTGCTCTAAATTTAGATTAGCTCACTTTCACATTTGTTTATTTTATATTTTCTTTGCTTGACTTACATTTACCAATATAGTACTAAATTGCCAAACAGTCCTATTAGACTGTTAATATTTGCCTCTGCAATTCAGTGACAGCTAAAATGCAGTGAAGAAAAAATGCAATCCTGCCAAGAGTCAATACCGAATTGACTGGTGGGGAAGTGTGCCACTGCCACAGAGTTAATTCATTGCCGTGTAAGTAGAGGGGAGGAGACGCACAGAGCTGCTGGGGACCAGTGGGGAGCAGCTTCACTGTGCCCACAGGACCCTGGCATGTGGCAGTGAGCCTTGCTGAGCCTTTACTGCTTCTCACTCCCCAGGGCTGCTCTGGATCTCCACACCATCTCCCGTGTCCTCAGGCTGTCATTCAAGGCTCTTCAGGCTTGCTTCCCCAGTTGCCTGCATGGGAATGCTTTCACTGTGACTGGCATGCGTGGGACTTTGCATCAGACCCAGTGTGTGCTGCTGCTGAATCAAGACAGCAGGCTGCCGACCTGGAGCGAGGCTGCAGCCTCAATTATTCAGGAGCAGATAGTCCTCCAAAGCTTTCTCAGATTCCCCTGGTTACTGTGTGCCAGGGTGGAGGAACAGCCCAGCACGCAGCAGCACAGAACACCTGCCCCAAGAAGCCCTGGTGATGTGCACCAGCAGGAGTAGAACAGGAATGAGAACACCCCTGGTCAGTAATTGGAGTCTGGTGGTTCAGCTGGACAGTGACTGAAGGCTCGGTATTTCACAGAGCCTGCGGTGATGGCATATCCTGGGGCCAAAAGTCCTGGAATTCACCTAGTGTTTTCTCTGAGAACAAGAACAGAAGCCCTGCATTCTGGCCAATTTTCAGCTCTGACAGATTTACATGTTTTACTTAGAAACCCAGATGCAGCAGCCCCTACACCCACAAATTGCTATGTAATGTTAATTGTCGTGTTCTACCTAAACATAGCTGTACCATTGCAGAAACAGGTGAAGCACTCTGCCTTTTTTACAAGCTATTTAAAATTGAATTTATTCAAGTTCCTGCAAGAGAAGGAACTATATAATGGTAAAATACAAGTTCCTTAAAGTGAGAAGGTGGATGTTTTGAGCCTTAGCATCATGTATGTACTGTAAATGAGAAAGAACAGGGTGAGAAAAGTGTCCTTGCTGTGGTGACATGCTGCTAGGACTCCTTAGAAGCAGGTCAAAAAGCTGTCATTAGCTTGCTTCAGGCTAAACCCCATCAGCTGCGTTTTGAAGAGAGGCAAAATGATTCTGTAATAGCTCAGCTGGACACATGAGTGCAAGTCCTGGTGGTGATGAGATGGCAAGCACAAGAAGGAAGCAAGGAGATATTTTTTTGCTTCTCCTTGCAATAGTAAAGCTTAATATTGCTTTAAAAGATTTTTCAGGAAAGCAAGAGTGAACTATCAACAGTTTTTAGAAGATTCCCAGGTGTTAGCGAAAAACAGTGTGCACTCTGAACTGCGGCGTTTTGGTACCTATATGTGATGGCCATTTCCATCTATTATTGACCTTGCAGATTTGTAACAAAAATTATGGGGAATTCAGGTTGTGAGAAGATGCATTTTTACAGAAGTTCTTTCTATCTTGTAACTTTAAGAAACTCACTACATTCAGAGAAAGAAATCTGAATTTTTTTCTAGGGCAGTAGAATAACAACATCCAAAAGTAAGAAACTCTGTTAAAAGATGGGTGGGAAAAGTACATTGCTTAGGAGAGTTTTACTTTACAGCGTAAAAATATGGCATAGGGAAATAAATATGCTCTTAAACAGGAGGTTTGAACTGTATTTTGAAGCCATTAACATCTATTCGGACAAGGCAGTTTAGAAGTTACACAGAGAAAAATAAGCTTTGATTCAGTGCAGTGGAGATTGTGCCCCAAGGCTCACAGTGGTGATTTCTTGAACCAGATGTTGTGCTTTGGTGCTGTTGTGCTTCAGACAAAGTGGAGTCTGAACAGATATTTCAGGAAATGCATTCAATACGGTTGATTCATGATTATTGAGACCTGGGCTTAGCATATGTGTTCATTTTGTTTTTAAGTTACATCTCTTTTGTCAGGCCTGGGATATAAATAAACTCATTTCCTTTGGTGCCTCATTCCCAAAGGATGCAAAAAGAACCATCTTGTTTCAGGAGGAGACTTGCTTTACTTGCTTTTCCCAGCCTGTCTAATCAGCCTCTCTCCACTTGGGGCCACAGCTGCTGGCCTTTTTTTGGCCTCCTAACAGCTACTGCAGTGTCAAGGGACAGAGAGAAGTATGTCTCTTTCCTCACTCCAAGAGTGGAAAATTAACCCTTTCACTCTCTTGCCAAGTAGAGTGTATGCCCACCTAATCACAGCAATCCACAGACCTCCTGGTGCATTGGTTTACTTAGGAAACGTTGAGTGAAGGCTTTGAAGAGCTTTAATGTCTTTAATTTACCAAGGTGATCAGAAAGCAGGTGGTGTATTGTTAAACAATTCCAGACATAACTAAGTATGATAATTATGTGTTTTGGTGCTGTAAATGTGTTTTAATTACTATGAATTAACATCAGTTAAAACCACTGGAGCAACTAGTGAAGAGCTGTGTAAATGCACTTCTGGCCCTGTAGTCTGTATGCTGCAGGTCATGTGAGGAAGTCAGCTGAAATTCAACGTATCGGTGAGGAGGCTCAGGTGTTGCACAGATTTTCTTTAACTTGGATAAACCATTTAGTCTTACTATCCCCAGCTTCTTCTCGTGCTGCCTGCCAATTTGTAAAATACACTGGAAGTAGTGAAGTGCTTTGATCTATTTATTTAGATGGAACGATTTGGAGCAGAGATCACTTTTTACTGTGTATCCTGAAAGCACATATGAAACCCCCTTCTCTGTAGTCCAGCTAAGCAAACACTCACAATATGATATTCCAAGAGGATGGCATTACAGCAGGTAACACTGCATGTTGTTAAATAAAAGATAGCAGATTTCCATCTGTGACCTTTCTAGAGGTAATTTAATTAGAGTAGAATTCATTATGGATATGCAGGTTACACAGCACATCCATTGCCCAGATTGCATAACCCAGTCTCTCATGTTGCCAGAGAAAAAGTAGGCAAGCAAGAGCACAGTGGTTGTTAGACACTGTTGCCCGAAACCAAACTCTTAAGGAAATGAAGAAGAAATAAATTTCACAAATGACTTGTACTTATTTTATTAACTATCATCATAATCTTCCAAAGAAAAATATAATTCAAGAATAACTCACCAGAAGAATACAAAGGGATCTTAACAGTAGAGAAGGCTTATTAGATTTCAGAAAACAGAAGGAAACCCTCAGTTATCTGAATGCAGTCTGTAATTATTTAAATTTTTAATGAAAAATAATTTTAAAAGCCAACATGAGCTGTCTCACACAAATTGATTTTCTAAAACATTTAAAATCATTTGGACGCTTCACTTTTGTCTGTATTGTTTCTTCCTTTTATTCCCACAGCACTTTCCCCTCTGCCTGTGCAGATCAGAGTAGCTGCCTTCTGCAGAACAGCAATCTCATTTTGTTTACCTTGTGTTTCAAAGAGAATTGAACAAGCCCAGGATTCGCCTTCTCTAAACAAATACTGGCAAGACAAAGGTATCACAGCTATTCTGGGGACAAGAGGTTTGCTGAGATGGAGAACAGTAAAGACTGGCAAGAAAAAAAAGTCAATGTGTTTTTATCTGAAAAAAAAGCTAATCCTTTTCACAGCCTCATTTTCTTTGCTTTTGAGATAGCTTTCCTTTTTCATTTAAGTTTTAGAGTTTTTCAGCTAAAGGAAGCAAGAAACCGAGGTATTTTCTTTGTTCCTGTCAAGTAGCTTGAACAGTTTGAGAACAGAAACCAGTCAGAGCAGTGTGATTAGCGTAGCCAATTAGGGCGGATTTGCATATTCACAACACGGCTATCGAGAAATAATTCTGCAGAGATAACGCAAGTGTGACAATGCCTGTCTGCCAATCAGGGCACCCTGGCTCCCGTGCTATATGGTAATTGAGAAACAACCATAGCGTGATGGTGCAGATTGTGCCCCTCGAGCCAACCCACGTGCTGGCACTGTGCAGCTGGGGGAGAAAGCCCAGTTGTAGGGCAGTAGCGATACGGTACCCCTGGACACCAGAAAAGGTTCACCTACAATCTGTCTACCTCAAATACAACAGCATCTGTCGAATGAGTTTGTTCTCCCAAGATTCATTCCAGCTACAGCTAGTGCTAACTGCCACTTTCAGGGGCCCAACCTCATCAGGAGTTTGGGGGACTTGGCTTTTAATGAGATGGCAGTTGGCCAAGGACTGAGTGCCTTGCAGCCCCTCCTGCCCTTCAGCTCATCCAGTGGTCCTTGGGCACGGCAGGGAGCTAGACGGTGCACTACACAAGGGGCAGAAGATGAGCTTTGTCCAATGGCCTAAAGGATGTGCAATAAAGCTCTGCTTTCTTCTGCCCCAAAAGGCCTTTCACCAGGGTGTTGTCCAAGCAAGCAAACAGCCCTTCAGGAAACCTTGTAGACACTGTTGGATAACAAACTGGGGCGGATGATCACAGCAGCTTTATTATCTTTGAAAGTGAAAAATCGCCTCATATACTACAGCGACAACAGTCCGTGCTCCATCTCAGTGTTTCTCTGGCTCCTACCACTTGTCATCTCATACCAACAGCTGCCTTGCAGCAAGCGTTCAGGTGAGCATGACTGTGGCCAAGCAAGTGGCATACAGAGCCAGCTGCCACCCTGTGCCCGTGTAATCTGCATCTTCAGGATGCAGATTTTTCTTACCAAGATCTATTTTCTTTACCAAGGGGCTGACAAGTGATTGCCTGCAGCGTGCAGCATCCATGTGTGCTGATTTTAGAAAGAAATACAGTGATCTCTATCCTTAACGCTCTTGACTCCTCTTCGGTGCTGGGGGCTGAAGTCATGGGGTGCAATTGTAACAAATTGGGTCAGGAGGGACTCCCTGCAGTGTTCTCCTTGGGTACAACTACACAGGCCACAAGCACTTTCAAAACTGCTAAGGGAAAGGCAACAACACCAAAATTAACTTGCGGTACTTGCTGCTACAAGATATCAAGGAAAATGTAGCAAAATCCCTAAAATTAGGGTATTACACAAATCGTAAGTTTTTAAACTGGTGTCATAACCACCAGGGTTAGACTATGAGCTCCTTGCCACAAAGAAGCATTAAGCACATTTAACTGGGGAGAAATGTCTCCCTCCAGGAAGATATATTTTTTTTATAATCATCCATGATGGGGATTTTATACCTATCTCTGGAATACTCACTGCTGGTTTATCTAGTCCAGTAACCTATGCAAGATTTTTTTTTTTTTGAATGGTCTCAGTCTAGAGCATCCACAATTGTCTTTTTCCTTCTTATCCCCTTTGTGGCACCAGCTCTTTATTAGAAAGTTAATAAACTTTGTGTATGTTCTAAAGATAATATTGAAAACTACAAAATTGTGTTCTGCATTTTATAATTGGTGTGGAAAAAGGGGGAGATCTAATCCTATTGGGCCTTCTCTCTCTTTTGCTCTCTCTCTCCCTTTTTCCCTTTTGATGGTAAGCAGCAATTTTTAATTAGCTTCATTTCCACAATTCAGTCATGCATATGTAATCTTTGTTCACACTTTTATAAAGTAAAATTAAGTGAAAGAAATTGGGTAATAATAGAAAGCTTGTCTGAGCAGAACAAATGTGAATTATCAAACATAAGGAAAGATGACTGGGACTACAGGGCTTGAAGTTGTGCAAGGTTTGAGGTGATTTTTCTGTAACAGGAATGCATAAATAATGCATAGAAACAGGTGCTGATTATCCTGTTTTGGGCATCTTTTGTTCATTATATACTTGGGCTGCTGAGGTACAGTGATAACCACTGAATGTGAGGAGACTGCTTAATAACAGCTTTCTAATGTTTCTCTTTTATCATGAGCTGAAAGTGTCACATGAGCTTGTCTAGTTAATAAAAATCACTTTGTGAGCCCACTGTTCTTAGATTTGGTATTGGAGCAGATCACTGTACTGGGCCTCTCTCTTGATTATAGCTGCAAAAGCTGCTCTGCTGTTTTGCATTGTAATTTAAAGGTTTCCTAATCCATATACACACCCTCTAATTAAATGTTTCCAGGGGTTACCTTGGGAGCCTTTAGCACTATGGTTGGAAACTAAAGAGTGCATCAAATTCATTCCCCCTGGGGTGAGACACAGGAGGGAGAAGTACATTTTCATCCCCTGCCACTCTGGATTGTTTAAAAGCAGAGTATGATTGGAATTACTAACTTCATTATTTTTGTTATCTAACATGAGGAGATGGCAGTTTAAAGGGAGACAATCAATGTGTCTAAATCTCAAGTTCAGCTTATTTTATAACTTCTGAGAAGAATCTTTAGAGTCTAAGCAGTTACTTTAAGAAGCTACCAGTTCATCAGCAGCAACTAAAAACCAGAACATCCTGTTGATGTAAATCAGTCCATGGCTGCACAAGCCGCATGACAAGCACTATTGCTGCAGATACCAAGGTCTTCATTAAAGGAAATGTAAAGAAGTGAAGCATGTTGGCAGTAGCGCATACAAAAGTAAGGTCTGAAGCCCAGTTAATGTTAAACTAACGAGCAGACACTTTCTCTTCAGCGCCTGCTCCCACATTCAGCCTGACTCCACCAATCTAACAGCTTTAGCAAAAACACCTCTTTTTGTCCCTGAGAAGGAGCTCCTGTTACAGGAAGTGACGTTCTGACATGGGTGGCTTTGCTGCCAGTGACCAAGGATAGTCAAGATTTAGGTTAATGGTTAACAGAGCAGCTATAACCACACAGAAACTCTTTGACTTCCTCCTACTGGGAGCAGGACCAAAAGCTGCCTTCGTTTGCAGAGGTAGAGGCAAGCGTTGAAAGAGGAGCAGTTTACACCGCAAAGGGCTGGAGAACGGCAGGAAGGAAAATCCAAAAGGAGCAAGAGGTGCCTGCTATAAAAATAGGTAAGACCTAAAACACTTTCCTGCTTGCCTTATTGACCCAGAGGCTGTCGCTAACAAAACCCACAGGTGTGGCTAGTTGAGACGTGTTCGTTATACCTGACTGCTCTCACCTGTGTGTCTTGGTGAGAGAGGAAAAGCAAGAAAGGATCTCTTTGCTGTGAAGTTGAACGTCAGAGAGGGCTGGAAGGCTCTTCCTTCCTCCTCCTCCACTAGGGCTGCTCATGGCAGGACAGACGTCTGCTTCAGACTGTTCTCATCTCATTGACCACAGCCATGTACCAGAGTTTGAGGTGTCTCTTTGGATCAAGATCACTTTGGCTGCAGTATACGTCTGCATGTTTGTGGTGGGCATCCTGGGCAACAGCATCACCATCAAGGCCACCAGGATCCTGCAGAAGAAAGGCTACCTACAGAAGGAGGTCACGGACCACATGGTAAGCCTGGCCTGCTCTGATCTACTGGTCATCCTGCTGGGCATGCCCATGGAGTTCTTCAGTGCCATCTGGAGCCCCTTTTCCACCCCCAATGGCAACATAGCTTGCAAGCTCTACTACTTCCTCTTTGAAGCCTGCAGTTATGCCACTGTGCTGCATGTGGCCACCCTCAGCTTTGAGAGGTACGTGGCTATCTGCCACCCCTTCAAGTTCAAGGCAGTCTCTGGGCCCCGTACAGTGAAGCTGCTCATTGCCTTTGTCTGGGGGACATCTGTCATAGTAGCTCTGCCTCTGCTCTTTGCCATGGGCACGGAATATCCTTTGGAAATTATTGAGGGTTACTCAAGTATGACTACCTGTGTCAAACCTACACCCAGGCACCACCTCCCTCTGCTGAAGCAAAATATGACCATCTGTACCAGCCTCTCCTCCAAGTGGTCTGTCTTTCAGGCCAGCATCTTCAGCGCCTTTGCAGTGTACATCATAGTGCTGGGATCTGTTGCCTTCATGTGCCACAGCATGATGAAAACCCTGATGATCTACAAGGAAGGAACTGTAGCAGTGAAGGGTGGACCAAGACGGCAGGAGCAGTACCTAAGAAAAAGTGAGAGCTCGGAGGGCAAGAGCTCCAGGAGACAGATCACTTTATTCCTGGGTAAGAGCCGCGTCCTCCCCTGCCTCTCCTCCCCTGCCTCTCCTCCCCTGCCCCCTTTCCACATGGGAAGGAAACCCAGAGGTCTCCATAGTATCTTGCCAAGTTCCCCCAAATGGGAGATGTATGATTTGAAACTAGTGTGAAATGAGGGAGAGGGATACTTTTGGTTGTGATGATATATTTTAAGAAACCTGATTTCCTTTCATGTTTTTGACTCACTCTTTTTGTTGTTAGAACATGTGGGAGGGAAGAAGAAGGAAAAAACCCATTTACTGCCTGCTATTTATGTTGTTTGATTATACTGCATGCCTACATGCAGCAATGTGGGTAACAGGGTGTTGCTGCTTGGCCTTTGGGGTAGCAATAGGCAACGGTTGCCTGGATATAAAGCAGCTCTACTTGCAAGTTTTCCCTGTTAAATTACAAACAGGTGTATGTTTATGTAAGGCTCTTGATGGGAGGGAAGACTGTCTTGCAAGATCTGAAGCTTGTCCCTCTCCGAAGGCATGTCCCAGTTAATTCAGGATGTTCCCAGGAGGGTACTTAGCCTTGGCAGTAGTTGCTGTGTTGCATCTGGGCATTAAGAAAGCTGGGCTGGAGAGTTGATTCGGTCTTGCACATTGCTGTTGCCCTCTGATTTTTTTTTCTGTATTTATTTGAAGGCCTATAACCTTGGAATTATGTTTGATTCTGATCTCTCTTGCCACATTTGTCAGACAAAAACTAATCAAGCTGTCATTTCACCAACTTGGAATCTTTCCGGCCTGTGATCCATGTAGTCTCCACGTTTGTTGATGCTCTTAGAGGCACCCTTAATCATGTCCTGGCTGAATTACTGCTGGTTCTTGTTTTGTTGGGTTGCTTAATATGATACTGGATATAATAAATGAACCATCTAGACTATGAATGCACAGTAGACCTAGTATTCTGTGTTGCTTTTAGGTTCTCTGCCTGATATTGCAGAGGGGGAATTGAAACTTGTGGGTCTGACCACTTCTACAGCTTTAAGTACTTTTTTTTTTTTTTTTTAATAAATGAACCATCTAGACTATGAATGCACAGTAGACCTAGTATTCTGTGTTGCTTTTAGGTTCTCTGCCTGATATTGCAGAGGGGGAATTGAAACTTGTGGGTTTGACCCCTTCTACAGCTTTAAGTTCTTTTTTTTTTTTTTTTTATCATTTTCTGCTTCCTCATCTAGTACTGCTTTTATCATGGTTTGTGGCTGGAATGCAAAGCTGCAGAATAAGGAGCCCAGGGTGATCCCAGCTCCTTGTCTGCTACACCTGCATTAGAGTTGGAAACATTTGGTTCCCCATTAGGTTTGGGGAAAGGGTGGATCTGCCCACTGTACCAGCAGGGAGGGTGACAAAGGCTTCAAATGGGAGATGTGACACTCCAGGCTGTACAGAGCTTTTCCTCATGCTCAGTGGGTACACCTAACAAAGAAATTATCTCCTTGTGCAAGGTGTCTGTTAGTCCAGGACAAGAGGCCCTGTATCTGGGTGATTAAAAGGGCTCTCTGTATCCTTACTCCACTGGAAGTACTGATTTCTTGGGTAGAGGCTTGGCAGCTAACACTAAATGCAGCACTTTGCACAATGCAGAGAAAGAGATAAGGCTCTACTCTTTAAGTGCTACTGTGGGATCCTTAGATGTCTGTGGATCTCTCTCCCCTTGTAAATTATCATCCACAGCTCCATTAAAGCCCAGTCTAAGATCCAAATCCTGTAGTAAGTTCTAGCTAGGTTGAGAAATGAAGGTAAATTGCTGCGGCTTTTCTTCCCCTCCTTGATTATTGCTTCTGCTTGGTGATGGTCCAGTGTGGAATAGAGCAGATCTAGTGCTGTTGCAGAAGTGTTAAAAAAGCTAAAAGAAAGCAATTGGTTTGTCCTTTATCTTAAGAGAATTTGCCACCAATATCTGAAGATTCCTCTGTGCTTTCAGCTTTCTGGAGCCAGGAGATACTTCTGTGAATTCCCCAAAATGACTTTAGTGGCAAGACTCTTAATGTGGGTCTTGCTAATTTACTTGTGTTGGGAAATAAATTAATAAACTGAGGAGGAAGAAACTGTGGCCTGCATCCCTAAGAACAATGCAAAGCAATTTAATTTGGAGATTTCATAAGAGTGATGCTTTAGGGCAGTTTTAACCCAGAAGAAATGAACATATAAATTGTTTACAAATCGCTGAATTTAAATATAATGATTTAGAAGTCCTCTTTGTTTTTCATTTAACAGATGGGTCAAATTAAAAGACATACTTGTGCATTCCCAACATATTTCACTTTTAATGTGAAATGTAAATGACAGCACGATGTCTTTGAACATCTAACAGCAATAAAAACAATTTAGCATTTTCTTCTAGTTGTTAAAAGTGATAAGTTCTATAAAACAGACATTAAATTCATAAATCTCCTGACGATGAGAAAAAGCAAAGTTGAAGGAGACACAAGAAGGAACTGATGCTTTTTTTAGTGTCACGTTATTGTGTGGTACTTGGGAAAATTTACAAAAATGAATTGTAAATATTGAAAGTGAAAGTGTACTTGCTGTAGGTAGTATCAACACTTTCAGGATGGGGTCCAGGTGGGGTGACACCACTGCTGTGATGGAGGAGAAGGTGACAAGGGGCCAAGTGAGGAGAGCAGCAGCATGCTGGGCAGGCAGAGCTCACGTGGGAAAGAGCTGTTGTCCGAGGAAGTTGGCTGTAAGGTTCAAATCTTTCTGCTTATAGCCCAGATGGTTCTGTTGGGGATTTGAAGTCCTTGATGTAGAGATGTCAGTTTCTACTGTTTCTGTTTACTTTGCTACTCTCATGGTGGAGGGACTGCCCCAAAAGCTGCAATAACTACTCTATGCCTGGTATTGGAGAGGGTATACTTCCAGGGGCTGTTCGGCTCAAATGTTGGTAATTTGACTCAGTATTTTGGAGAAAATAAATTCTGTTTTTACAAAGTTGGCTGTGCAGTGCTGTGCCTTATAACTTCCTTCCCAGTGTTGCTGTTGGCTTCATGAGAAACATGAGGCACATGTAAGTGTTTAATGCTCCTGCTCCTGAAATAATGCATTTTGTGCTTTTGGATGGACTGGGGCATACATCCCAAATCTCTGTGTGTGTGATTTCTTTAGTTATTTTCTGAGTCACGTGGGAAAACTCTGCTGCCTCCAGGGGAGTATGAGCCTCCATCTGTATAAGCAGCGTAGATCAGGCCAGTTGACAATGTGTGGGTTACCTACATTTGTTGTTATTAAAACAGCTTTGTTCATGTTGGGACTGCAGATCTTCTAGTGAAGGGCTACAGGGGTCTGGATGAGTGTGGCCTGTCACAAATAGCAGGGAAAATATAGCTGAACTTAATCTTTTGAGTGGTTCATGGCAGCATTTGTTAATAAAAGTTTCTCCGCTCCCAGCAGCGGCAACTGGATAGCTATAGTGCTTATGAAAATACTTGGCCAATGGCACTTTGATGAAACACCACAGTATTTAAAACCTCCTAATACTTGGCCTACCCTGACAGGGATTGCTTCAGTCTTTGTGACTACTCAGTCTTGTCTTTGTCCTGTGGTCACAAAGGCCATGGCAGTGATCAGAGGGCTACCTATATTGTCACAAGGTGCTGCTGGGGACCTCTTGCTGCTCAAACACCTGAGCTCAGGTCCCTGCCACTGTAGTAGTGAGGTGTTAGGAAGGGATGAGCTTGGAGACTTACATGTATTATAACTGGGTTAGAGCAAACAAAGAAGGAGAATGTAATGGAAGGATCCTGTAGAAGAGAAATCCAGCTAGTGCAGTAATTATAACTGTTAAAAAAAGAAGGCACTTTCATAGCTATAACTATGCAAGTTAAAAATCTTTAGGAAATGTTAACAGGTGGCCTGCTCACTAGGAAAGGGAAGTGGTATGGGACAAGCTACCATGCAAGCTGTTGGTGGGGTAGGCTTTGCCATCAGTGGCTACTTCCCAGCAGTGCCCACTCATGGGCCATGGCTACGTTCTTTTTAATCTGGTCAATAATATAAAGCCACACTTATACCAAAGCAGCTGTACGGTTTGTTATCAGACTTGATCTGACTGACCTGAACACATACTCTACAATGAAGTGAGTTTTGACTATCCCAGATGAAAAATTTATTGTTTCTAAAGCTTCTGTAATATTTCCCTTGGCAGCTTCACTTCTGTGCTTCTGCTAAAAGCCTTAATTATTTTGTATGAAGCAATCTCAAACCTACCACAGTAAACATGGTGAAATAAAAAAGTCCTTTAGTGTTGCTACATCCTCTGCTTTTCTTTGTATGCACTTCCAGTGTGCCCCTTGGAGCAGTACTCTTCGTGTGCACAGCAGAGGGGTCCCACTGCATGTGGCTGCTAGGCACTGTTGATGATTTGACATTTGCCAGCTGGCATCCAGGCAGAGCTTTTCTGTCTGCTGACTGTGATGAGAAGTCCATACTGAAGTCTTCATTCCAGAAGAGAGAAATATCAAAGTAAACTGGCTGCTATGGAGGTGTTCAGGTAGATATGTTAAAGCACTGGTGTAGCTGCAATGGGTGACAAGAGCCAGAGATGCAGCTGGACCTACCTAACTGGAGACCCTGGTGCTACCGGGCTGACTCCACCAACTCCCGCAAGCCAAGCAGGGCAGATAATTCTCTCCATTGTCTCCTTCCCGTCTGAAATGCAGCTTTTTTGCTTTGGGACCTTCTGCTATAAGACAAATTTCACCTACATGCCTGGACAGCAAATATTGGACAGTTTCTTTAATGAGCAGGGAAGGTAATTGCTTATCATAGTCTATAGCAGTGCCTCCATTCGAGAAAGGCAGTGTGGTGGTGGGTCTTTCAAAATGTTTTCTTTGGTCTAATGCTTAAGTATGTAAAATATACTGACTGTCAACCTGCAGATGGTAGCAGTGGTGGTTTTGTGTGGTATGGTACAGGTAGATTCAGGTCTAGCCTGCTTTATAGAGCAATATGGTAAGTTTGTGGGAAGTGCTGTAGAAAGAAAGAGAGTCCCTGTCTCTAAAGCCAAATAAAATGGGCAAAAGGGAAAGGCTGGAAAAGCTAGAAAGAGGTTCAGTGACCTGGCCCAAGGCTGCAAATGCTATGGAGAGTCACAAAGGCATCTGCTAAATCTTGTACTACTCCTCTGTCTGCTGGGCTGCCTGGCCTCTCTCCCACCACCGCTTTGGTGATGACTGTTTAAACAATGCCAGGCTGTTCTATAACAATACCAACCCCACTGTAAGCACTATGAATTCAGCTGTACCTAGCCATAAGCTATAGCTAGATAAAACTTTGAGTCAGAAATGGAAAGACCTCTTAGAACATAAGCTGGAGCACTGGTTTTTTTCCCCCATATACTCGTGCTGGCAAGTTAATGTTTTGCTCAGAATAAAGGTATTGTATGTAGAAATAGACTTTCCAAAGATCACTAAGGTAATAGGTTTCATAAGGCACTTGGCAAATGGGTTTTCAGGAGGCAGATTACTTCAAGTAGTTGTGAAAAATATGTGGTTGTCATCTTGAGATGACTCAGGCACAGTATAACTTGACAATGGTAGAACTTTTGTTACAGGAAAATTAGATGCTTCTTCATAGGCTGGAAATTGGCTGGGTTTTTCCTTACCGAAAAAGGTAAAGCTTGGAGATAGAACAAAGATTGGAAGAATAACCTAATTGATTAGATTCCAGAGCACAGCTTCAGCCCATGTTCTTTAAATTCGGCTTCATTGACTCCTCTTGGTTCATTTCTCTCATCATTGCACTCAGCAGCCTTTCTTCAGAGACTTTGTTGGAGAGATGCCTGAAGATAAATACATTGTAGACTAGATATGATTTTCATCTCTCTGTTTTATATGGTGTTTCCATCCATATATTTCCCTGGGCAGTGCTTTGCACAAGACAAGTAGGAGACTGAATGCACTAAAATGTGTAGCAGGGGCTGAGGAACTTGAAACACTTATACCAACAGATCAGGGTCTGGCCATTCAGCTGAATGGGACACCCACCCTCTGTCATGAGTAAGATTCTTCTTTTAGGTGCTGCTTTTTGGAAAAGAGATAAAAGAAAAGGATTTACCTACTGGTGTTCAGTAAAATTTGTTTTCCTCTTCTCTGCAAAAGTATTAACCTGGTGTCAACAGCAAAACCAATCAATACTACTGAATAGCACAAAACCAACGCTCATCTAGTCAACAGATGACAATGGAAAGGCCGCATTCATGGATCGTGGCTTCTCAGGGTAACTGTGTACAACCAACCTCCTCCAAAGAGCTGCGGGACTTAAAAAAAATAATACATAGCGACAGTAAAATAGACTCAAGGCAAACTTCCAAAATCCAGATATCTGTATGTTCAGTTTTCCCACACTGTAATTTAAAAATGAACATAAGTAGAAACCAGCATAATTTTTCTCCCTATTGTACAGAAAGCAATTTGTCTACTGCTGCTTTTAACTGGACCCGTGTAATAGAAGATTGTGCTTTTGGCTTATGTAGACAGTCTTCCTTTCCTCCTACACTGAGGGATGGCAAAATGGTATGGAGAGAAAAGGAATGGAAGAATAGGGACTAATTGAGGCCAGCACCCCCGGGGTATTTAAGACTTTTGTAGTTTTAATGGAAAAATCAATGTGTGATTACACTTTGCATTAGAGTACTTAAAAATTGCTTCAACATGAAAAGTCGGCAGCTTTAAAAACAACCTAACCCTGCAAATAATTTAGTCGGATAACCAATTTCACCAGTAGTATAAGCCACATAATTCTCCATATGTGATATGCTGGCAGATATGGTCCCTATGGACACATGACTACTATCTTCGCTTGTGTGCACGAGAAGCCCATGGGGATAATGAGTGCTTTACTGGTGCTTAGTGAAAATCGCAGCCACGGTTCTTTCTTTCAGCCAACCCCTACAGGGAAACTGGTATTTCACCTGGTCTAATATTGAGCTATAGGTGTTGGTGCTCTGTTTCAGCCTAGCTCATCCTGTGGTGCAGTATCTTTCCACTTCTTTATGCTCTGCCATCTGTGTTGTCCAGAGACTAAGTGTACAGCTGAGATTTCTTAAGTATTTCTGCCTTATGCTTGCTTCTGCCCGAAGTGTTTAAGCCTCATTAAAGACTGTTACCAGTGTTGGCCTTAAACTTAGCAGTATTAATCTCTCTCTCTCTTACAAGCTGTAGATAATAAACCCATCAGGCCTTGGTTCTTCTGGCACCCCAAGGTATAAGCTAAGAGAAGGAAGGAGGGAAATGCAGACAAGATCCCTTGCTATGGCAGTGGGAACCAAGAAACAGGCAGGGGGCTGCTGCCTTTGGGGAGCTGAGATCTGGCTGTGTCATCTCAGCTTCCAAAAAACACATTCTGTATCATGGCAAACCTTCTCTAGGCCATGTTTCTTACAAGTAGAAGCCTTGGATACCGTATCTTTCTTCAAAGAGTGGGTAAGAAAGCAGGAAGATTTATTTCCATCAGAGTGGAGAAATACAGATGTTGCTCCAGGTATGAAATGAATTAATGAATTAGTCCTCAAATAGAATGCAGCAGCCGTATATTAAGTAACCCTGTCCCATCAATTTTGGTCTACTGCCCTCATTCTTTGGTCAAGGGACTATTAAGCATTAATTTTCCAATTTCTTTCTGTTTTCTTGCCATCTCTTCTGAGCCAGACATGATCTCAAATGTAGATTGTGCTTACAACTCCCCAGTTTCAGTAGATAGGACTCATTTGTGGCAAGTTCACAGATGATTTATTGAAGTCTTCACCTGTGAAAACTAAATGCATATCTATTCCTCTATTGTTTCATATTCCAATTATACTACATCTCACAAAATTAAATCTTTTGTTTTCCTAGCTGGTGTTAAGACCATTATCTTTAAACAATGATTGCTAGCCTGTGAATTGTAATGGAAGAGAGCTTTAATATCTGAGCATTTATTAGTCATGCGAAGCTTTCAATTTTATCCTACATAACTTCTTGGGTTCCTAAAGGCAACGTTTGTGTTAGAAACTGAGAACCAACCAACTGCCAACCATTAGGTTAAAAATTATTTTTTCCCCTTCCATTATTGCAAATGAGCTCCTAAATCTAAAATTTTACTGGAGAGGTAGTACAGTTGAAAAACTAGCAAGAAGGAATTTTAAAATTATTTTTTCCACTGAAAATAAACAGTTAAGATTTTAACTTACATTTGGCACAGTGTGTCGTAGCACTTTTTTTAGGTGTTTTTGAGGGCATTATAAGCATGTTTTTGCTGCTAGATGCCACCTTTAAGTAAGAAAGCAGTTATCCTTTTGATCTCTGTTCTGGAAGCATGAGTAATATCAAGGTCAAAATATTATGGATTAAATGAGTCTGCCAGGAACCTCTTAATCGTATGAATAGTGACTTACAAGGAAAGGTGAAATGGAGAAAGGGGTCTGGTATTGTTACGAGCTAATTTTTCCTTGTTTCCCCCGAAGCTGTTTTTAGGCCTCTGGTTCTTGCATTTAATTCTCTCTTAAAAGCATTTATTATGTTTGTTCTTATAATTTTTTAAAAGAAGATATTTAAGTTGAAGGGTTGACTTATGGGGTTAGAGTGGGGGATCTCTGACAGCAAGTGTATGTTTGTTACAGAAGCATGTAGAGAGAGTTCTGTGAGCCCTCAAAAACCACTCGACATCCACCTGCAAACAGGTGCACATAGAATCATATGGGGTTGGAAGGGACCTCTGGAGATCATCTAGTCCAACCCCCCCACCAGAGCGGGTCTACCTACAGCAGGTTGCACAGGAACTTGTCCAGGTGGGTTTTGAATGTTTCCAAACAAGGAGACTCCACCACCGCTCTGGGCAAAGTAAAAAAAAAAAAATTAAAAAAAATAAATTAATAATTACCAGGAAACTAAACTTTACTCATGAGTATAAAGAAACCCAGACACAGAGGTGCATTAGAGAAGATCACATTGCTTAGCTATCCATCCTTATCCTCACTCAGCGTAAATGGCTTTCTTTTCTCATGTTTTATTAGGTAGCATCAGCCCACATATTCAAGAAGCTGTTTTGCTCCAGTCTCTAGTTGAACCCTGTAAAAAAGCTCAGATACAGACCCTGTCAGTGTTTTTTAAATATTTTGTCCCTGTTTATATGAACTTCTGCAAATCCACCTTGCTTTGCTCCTCCATATAATATTGCCAGTTTGCTTTTTGTTGAATGCAACGAATTGTCTTATAGAGCTAAAGGAGGGGCCGCCTCGTGCTCCACCATTCGTTTGTGTGGTGTGTCTACTAGCAAGGTGCTGCTGAAGGTGATTTTGATTTGAAGAAATATTAGAAGACTGTCCTGCCTGCTCCTTCCTAGAAAAATCCCTGGAGTTCAGAATATATTTACCTCTTCTATTAAATTCCAATAAATATAATTATTCTAGCACTTTTTACATAAAATGTGAAACTTAAGTAGTGGTACTTGTGGAGGCTGCATGTAAAAGTGGGCTCCAAAAGAGGTTAAGTGTAACCTTGAAGGATAGTGCTGTCAAGAACAAGATACAATCTCCGCTTTAGAAAGTCCTGATATTGCTCAGTGCCAAAAACTCGTTGTGAATCGTACAGGAAAATCACTCTGTGCTTGTTCCTTCTCCCACAGATCTCTATGTGGGATCATCATAGAAAGAAATGAATGGGCAGATGAGTCCTAGGTCTGTCCCAGTATGTCTGTCTTAATCTGAAACTTTCTGTATATCCCAAAACAGGCAAGTCATCAGAGTCTGCCTTCAGTCAGATGCAGGAACACGAGCTTTTAAGGATGGCAGAACAAAAAGCTTGATTGAACAAGAAAAAATCAATTAGAATGTTCTCCCTCAAATTTTGGTTATATTTTTCCTACACCCCTCTGCCCCTCAAACACAAACTTTTCAAGAGAAAAAATTATTCATTACTGTGTGTGTTTTTTATTTTTGTGTGTGTATCGAAATGTGTCTTGTTTGATCAGCTCCAGTATTTGTTGATTTTTTTTTTTTCCATCCTGTTCCTCACATTCTGTTGCTCCAATAAAGACAGCTTTTGAGCACCCCGATTTTGAAAATAAAACTGAACTTAAATTTGTCCCTTAAAGGTATTAAGAACAAGGTCCTCAGCGACTGAGTAATGCTTAAGGATACCTATAGAAAAGAAGTTCTTGAAAGTGCTATGACTGCGCCAGCAAACAGAATTAAACTTTTAAGGTAACTAAAGATTGCAGTACCTTGGCAATAAGGTACAGAGAGATTCAAACAGTCTTTATTGTGGACGTGACTTTAACGTGTCAGCTTTTTAACCATTAGATAAGAACTAACATGAAGGACAAACAGAAGTCAAAAGCAAGCATGCTGCTCAAGTACGCCCTTGCCCTTCAGACAGTGAAATTGCTAAAAGCCTTCCGATTTTCTGTAGCAAGTTTATTCAACAGATCTTTCTGATCGGTTGTCAGAAATGCAGGTCTAAAATAGATGGAACGGGTTGTATCACAGGTGCTCAAAGGATTACATTTAAGTGATTTTTTTTTTTTTCATCTTGAAAACCGAAATACCAAAATTCTAGCGGTAGTAATGATGACATCAACTTCTGTCAAAATGTGTAAAAGCATCTATTGATATTTCCAGATGTACACACACCTTTGAAAATCTTGGACAATGATTCTACGGGGGTAACTCAGCTACTGCAATATAATAGGTTAAAATATATCTTTTTTTTTTTTTTTTTTTAAAACTAAAACTTGGGAAAAAATTCAATGTGTAACTACCCATGTTGAGGTTGGAGAAAAGGGCTACTAAGATGACCAGAGAATGGGGGGACAAACGTATAACAGAAGCTATAATGAGGTTGTATTGTTTAATTTGGCAAAATGAAGAATATGGCTGGCTTTGAGTTGTCTGTAAGTACATCGGGGCAGTGGGTACTGAGGAACGAGGAAGATATGCAGAGTGACTCCAGGTGCAGTCAATCTGATCCCATTGTGCAATGAGTTAAGCGTAGCAGTTGTGATGTGCATCTTTAGAATCTGCCCAGGGAGCTCTGCCTGTTTAAGTTAGGCCTTACATCAAGGAGTTTGAGTTGCCTTTGTTTCATATGTAGGGCCAAGGACCTTCCCTTTGGCATGCACAATCCTTTTCTGCTTAGAGACTTGAGTCTGAAAGTTGTAGTACCCTTGATTAACTCTGAATTTATACAGCTTTAAATCCATGCTGAGTGTGGATTCACTAAATTAGTCTATTAAAAAAACCTGGCAATAGAAGAGCAAAAAGAGGGAGTTCTGAAACTGCTGTCTGCTGGTCTGGTGGGTATGAAGGGCCATCCATCACCAATCAGTTGGAGCAGTTTCTGAGCAAAGCCAGAGCAGATCTGATCTCTGTGCCTGTGGAGGTTTGTGAATGTATACCTCTTCTCTCTTTCAGTGCTTCTCTTTTACTCTTTCTTAAAAGATTTTCCTCACCTGGTGTACTTGGAGACAGTTCATTGTTAAAAGTTAATGTCTGGAGACTGAAATTTTCCATTGTCTTGATTCCCTTCCCTTTTCCTATTCCCGCTCATATATGCGTCTATTGAATTCTAAAAAGCTTTTTGATAGCGACTTGAAATTCAAATGTCCCCTTTCTATTTGTCTTCTGGTCCAAGCCAAGGTTTAAATGCATTCTTTTCTATTATAAAGAGTGTATTGACAATTTAGGAAACATTGTCCTGCAGTGCAAACTCTCTAATATTACAAAATATTGCCATGTTCTCTGTGTTGACCTAAATGATGGAGTTGGCACAAGAACTAATAGTCTATAGGGGCCATGAATGAGTACAGACAGAAATGAGAAAACTTCTAATAATGAGAAGGACATGTTCATAGACAGCCTTCCAAATGGAGAGCTGCACCAAATTAGCTCAGTTTCTGGATTAGAGAATGTGATCGTTTCTTGAAGTCCATGATGTAGTTGCCTGTGCTGGGAGTGGAGGCGTGTCGTGGTCATAAATCCCAGATTTCCACTGGGTTGGAAGGAAGAGGTTATGTTTATTGTTCCTTGGTGTGGCACTGTGTGACTCTGTGTCCTTCTTAGGGAGAGTGCTGAACTTGTAAGAAAGGTCCAGCAAGCTTACCCAAGTTGAACATTTTTGTAGCAAATAACTGTTGCCAGAAGGAGGCTTTCTGAAAGCTGGCCTGGGACCACACAGCTTGGTGCTCACACAGGTCTCTGTCCGCAAGTGAAGGATCCGTTTCCTGCATGTTTTGGACTCTAAATCAAGGGCAAGATACCACTTGTGCTGCTCCTCTTCTTGCTGCAGCAGACCCACTCTGCCAGCCTGCCTTGATACCCTCCTTCACAACCTACGTGGCCGTCAGTCTCCCTGTGCCCAATGGCTGGCATTCAGAAGCCTGCCTCTGAGTCCCTGTCTCCAAGAAAGAATTGCTTTAACCTTATCAAATGGAAGTGAAATTTAAAATGATTTAAAGTTTATTTGCTGACAGGCAGGAATGTTGTCTAAATTGACTGTCACAGCTCGAGCGCAGTGCTGTAAGACCAAATCATAACCTCTTGGTGGCCTTCAAGGAAACAATGTTAAGTTTGGGGAGTGGAGATATTATTTTGGCCTCCCCCTGGATGTACGGAAAGCATTCTCATTTTGAAGTTTTATACAATGAAGTTATATTTGATATTTGCATAATTCAAATAGATGAAATCCTCAAACAGGCACAGCAGACTTGATTTCATTAACTTGGGATGCAGCCATTCCCATCTCTCATGCAAATGGCAAATACCTTTCCTGTAAGTATACTTTAAAGATTCATTTCTTTCTCTAATCAAGTGGTGAAATCCTACCCATGGGAACCAGAATTGATTTCTTTTCCCTTCAGACTGAATAGCATAGACCTTATTTGGGTTAACTTCTGTCACAAAATGTAAGGTTAACCCTTCTGTGTGCTGCAAATCAGCTAAACGTCTTCCTGTTTGCTGCTCCAACACACTGAAAATGTACCTGGTGCAGTCGTCCTGCAAATGTAGCTGTCAGCTCAGGGAAGCTCTGCCGATTGTCAACAAGGATCTATTTCCACTGAAACCCTGACCTTGAAAGCTAGTTTTTAAATTTCCTTCTGGGCCTTGAACGCTGTAATTGATTATGGTTGTTTTGGGTTTAGTCTTTAACAATCAAGGTGAAGAATTGCTCCCAAATTTGTTAAGATGTCAGGAGGAAGGCAGCTTCCCCACACCCCGTGGACCTCGAGGAGCCACAATAGACTCTTGAAAGACTTCCACAAAGCACTGATGTTTCTGGTTGGAAACGGAAATTGGACAGAAATGTTCTTCTCTTGGAGCTGGCACCTGTGCCTTGCTCTCTAGGAGGCACCTCTTGGGTCATAAGAGAGCTCCACTGCATTTATGCAATTTAACAGGCGTCAGTGGAGAATTGAAGGTATCTGATGTAGTCAAGTAGTCTTTGGGATAGTCTCTCGTGCTATGTAGTCTGAGCCCCTGGATGGACTCCTGTCCACAGCAGTGCTTAGGTGAATTTCCCCCTCTCCTTACTACTGAATTGTCTGCATATCTATGTATGCTATTTTCTGGTTCACCTTCTTGTAATAGAGTTCTGCATTTATTTTCTGTCTTTCAGATGTATCACTTTTCACTTCAATTGCCTTATATTAGTTGAAACTGATAGCCTGACCCCTTGGCCACCGTGCTGCTCTGAAACATTTCCCAGTGCTTTCATCGAAAGCTGGATAATCTGGTACATTCTAATGAAGAGCTGCTGTGGGGAAAAAAAAAAAAGGGAGAAAAAAAGTATTTTTCTTGCTAATTTGGGATGCTTTTGGGATGCTTAGTTTTCTGGTTCTCTTTGTCTTAGAACACAAAGTAGTCATTGGGGAGGGTTTTTTTCTCTGCACGGAAAGTGAATTTATGGTGTGCTCTCTGCCTCTCCTGCGTACTAGCCAGCCCTATAGAAGAAAGAATAGGAGGTCAGCTGCATTGAACAGCTCAAGCAAAGATGTACTGGCTTTTCCTTTTTTATTAAAGGAAGATTTTACTCACTGGTACTAATTAGTAAACCCTCCCTTAAGTGTATACACATTGGGATATTTGACCTCTAAAATCCCTAGTGTGGGGATGCACACTGGGTAGCAAGCACTGAGCTTGCTCTGCTGTTTTGGTTCCTGCATCAGGTGTCAGCTGCCTTTCACAAATGAGTTTTAAAGTTCAGCACTGTGGTTCCCGAGAGCTTTTGATCAGTCTGGCTTTACCGCTTCATTTAGTTAAACCCTGCATCGCCTCTTCAAACCTCTGAGTTGCCTGCGCTGCTGGGGCATGCAAGGCCCAATACCTGGTACCAGCTCAAACAAAGGAAGCAGCAGACTGAGATGCCCCCTGTCCCTGCTTTTCTGGGGGTCTGAGAGACACCAAAAAATGTCAGTTTTCACACCAGGAAATGCTGATACGGTCTGTATACACACACAGGCATTTGTGTATGTGTATATACACATACATATATAAATATATTGACTCATAAGGAGTAGCTGTTCTCGCCAAACCATTTGTCGTATCTCAAGGCATGTTCCTAACGCTGAGCAGCTTCCTCACACTTTGGAGTTAAAGCAGCCCAGAGCCCTCTCGGTTGGCAACGTTGCATTTTACAAGAAAAGCAGCCTGAAATAACAGGGCCTGAAATGATCGCTTCATCTTCGTGTATTAGGAAATTTTAGAGGTTTCTTTTCAGTTTTGGGGTGGGTTTTTGGTTTGTTTGGCTTGTTTGTTTTAGTCTTTAAGCAGACTCAGGTCAGGGGGCCCCAGCTCCCATCCTGAGCAGCCACATTTTGGAAAAAGCCTCATTTAGCAAAAGCCCCAAGAGCCTAGAGGATGAGGCAAATGCCATGGTTGTCAGGGTGCACTGGAGATCGTTGCACTAAATTCAGTAGGAGCTAGAAGCTTTTCAGACTTTTGGTGGCAAAAAATTTGTTGACTGAATTCTACTTTCAAGTCATTTCAGGTCAGGAATAATTGCCATCTTTACATCACCATTTTCAGATTCTTTATCCTTTGAAACAACATTGAGAAAGTTAGTGTCCCTAAGGTTCAAATATTCTTTATTTAATTTTCCTACTATTTTAATATATCAATGGTTCTGATCATTTTTGGTCAATATGATTTTGAGGAGAAAATTCTGAGGCGTAAAATATCTGTTTAAAGTGAAACATCATGCTTTTGATCCAAGGACTGATGTTCTATAGGAGGAATAGAAACAAAAATCTCATGATAACCCCTCTGCTTTCCTAAAATAGAAAACCTGCCTAGTTAATGAATATAAATGAATGTACATTCACTTCCTTTTTTTGAGGTTACTAAAGCTGATTAACATTAGGTACCACAATTTATTTAAAGCAGTTGAGTAATTATTCTGCTTCCTATCCCATGAACATGCAACTTATTTATTACTGAGGGTTTGGTTTTTTTAAAAAAAGTGTATCCTTGAGATCACATTGGGGACATATCTTTGTCATCATCAGAGTTTTAAAATAAGTATTTCACTATAAGTAATTCTGGTATAGGAGCAAAAAAGAAAAATTGGGCAATGCTATAGAAATTCAATAAACTGTGATGCATTGTCTTACAGGAAAGGACCTGAAATCCTTAGGAGTGAAATAATGTATTGACAATTTGGGGTTACACAAGTAGAATTCAATATTCAGCATAATTAAATTAGAAATTGATAACTTCAGCAAAACAAAACAGTTTTTCATCTAAAATTTAAAATGAGTGAGGCTAAATTGCTTTATTGTGACACTGGGTGGATCAAGGTGCTTTGGCTGAGAGTTATTTTCCAGCAGATCATCATAAAGTGACTTGTATGTGTTGGCCTTTCCTGTTATGTTAGTCTAATGAGAATTTATTCTCTGCTTGCTCATAGAGGCTGCCATGGCTTCTGCCGTGTTGTTAGTTATGCCAAGCAGATTAAGTTACTCTGTCTAGGTCTATGTTTGCTAAAATTGCACCTTCCTTCTCCACAATCATCCATCCTCAGGACTGAGACAGAGAGAAGTGAGCAGATACTGGCTGCAGTTAGAGCTGGCCAGGAGCTGTTGTGGAGATTCTTCAGGCTTGCTCCTTGTTGTCCCTTCTGTTCACTTTAGTAAGCTGGCTGTGGAACAGAAAGCCCTTTAACCTGGCTAAAAGCTGTTCTCTAATTTTGCATAGTTTGAGATATTATCGGAGTCTTATTTGGGCTGGGAGCACTTTAATTCCTCATGCTCGGTAATTGACTGTAAGGACACATAAAATTCTGTGTAAAGGAAAAGAAACACTGAGATTCTTAAACACAATATTATTATTTAAATGTAGTAACACTGTTTAATATTAGCTATCAAATCAGTGTGAAAATTGTATTTCAGGATTAATGACTAAACCGTAGGCACCTCTAGCACAAAATAAATGAAACGGTTGACGTGAGCACCGAAACAGAGTAGGGAGTTTCAGTGTTAGGTCTGCCTTCCCACAGAAACACATGCATAGCTCTCATTAGTATTTGCAAGTTCTGTGTATGTACCCGTAGAGGAAGACACACAACTTAAAAGCTGGGGGAAAATCAAAAAGAATCCAGTCTGGAAGTTTCCTCACCAAAGCACTTGAATCTCATCTAAGGAGTGTTATGGAACAGAAAAAAGTTCTGCAGCTGGTAAACTTTATGGCAAAGTCGCATTTAATCTGCAGACCAGTTGTAAAAAGACAAGTTAAAATAGATCTCCCACATTCTGCAGATGTGCAGACAATTCATGAATAAAATGTAATTCTGTGAGCAACCTATTATGGCTATAATAACGAGTTAAAAAAATCTGAGCATCTGGATGCTGCTCATTTAGAATCACCAACTTATGAAAAAAATGATATCTGGTTGCCTATCCTGACTTAACAGAAGCAGTACTGATTTATGGAAATGTAGGTACTTCAGTGAAGTGTCTTGTAACTTATCTGAACATGGTAGTATTTTGGAGTCCAATCTGAGACCGATGGCCCATTGTATTATGCACTGTACAGACAAGAAGAAAGAATCTCTACGTCAAAACATACACAATTTACCTAGTTAGAACCAGAAAGAATGGTAAAAATTAAAGTCAATGTATAAAGTTGATATTCTCCAGTTTTTATTAACACAGCTGTTGCATATTAAGTGCATGTGTTAAATATTTTGAAACTAGATAAGAAATGTTTCTTTACTGAAGAAAAGCGGCCCAGCTACTTCTGAGAACTACAGGCTATGTGACAACTGCGTAGCACATTTTAGATAATTCAGTTTTGCGTGTCCTGAAAATGCACGTTAGAATCTTCATTGTAAAAATAATTATTTTTCTTTGAAGAGTTCACCATTACCAGAAGCTTCCACATTTTTTGCATTTTTAAAGATATTCATCAAGGGTAAGTAGATGAAAATGAACTGCAGTCAGCTGTCAAGGGGAGGTGGATTTGAATAGCAAGAAATGCTGCTTTAAGTCATTTTGACAATGACTTTCATTGTCAGCCACCTCTGATGCTGGTGTTGGAAGATGAAGAGGATTATTTGCACCAGCTTGTAGCTGCTCAGAGGAAAAATAACTTTTGTGTATTTGCAGATTAGGCTAGACATAGCCTTTGCGTCTCTGAAGAAAACTCCTCAGTATAACTTGCATTGAGGCTCTGAAATGCAGCCTGTTTGTATTCCTCCCTTGGCAGTGGTAGAACACCTCATCTCTCCCTGATCTGCATTTGAACAGTCTTCATTTTTATCTCTCTTAGATCAGGGACTTCTCTGCTTTAAGCACTTCCTCTCTTTCTCTCTCATTTGAGCATGGAGATGTTGGGAATTATTCTTCCATCTTGAGCCTATGCAATAGTCCAACTATTTGCTTTATAGTATCTCTGGATTGTCATTGATGGGGCCGTCGTATTTCCAAATGGACTGACTACAGCTCTCCTGGGTGAATCTGTTTTGTCTGATTGTGTCTTGGAGTAACACAGGGACAGCTGTAGGCTTGTTTGTTCATAGTCCTGCACATTCAGACACATTGGTGCATTAGGTGTCTGTGCTCTGTGCATTCAGGGTGGCAGGCTTCCTGTGACACGTAGAGTGTAGGCTTATAATTTCTAATAAATCTGCAGTTTCATGTGCAAAAGAATTATATGGAGTGTAGAAAAATTAAGAGAGCAATGAAACTGTACAGTTTAATTCAGGCACACATCACTCCACAGGAATATCCATTTGTATGAGTGATATGGGTGTTAGTTTAATGCTTGCTGCACAACCAAATATTTTGGACTTTTGAAAAGACCAGCATCTAATGGCAATAGTTGAGGTTTTCTGAGCCCATGATATCAAGATATGAAGAAATGAAGCTGAAACCTCTTGTTCCTTTCCCCTTCTCCCCTTACATCTTCTACCCATGTGCCGGTTCTAGGTCAATCAAAAATGAACAAATGTGCAGGATCTCTAAATAGGATAAATGCATGCAGTCTACTACTGGCACTTGATTTGAGACTAAATGTGAGTAATTAATAACTTTTTGGAGACTGATCTTCCTTTTTGCCCTAGCTGCAATCTCTTTCTCCTCAGCTGGCTGAACAGCAGTCTGTGAGTATGTACCTGCAGATAATACAAGAAATTGCTTTGAAGCCTACTCTCCATCAGTATCTTCCCTGACTTTAATTTAGCAGTTTATATGTGGAAAATATGATTATATAAGCTGTGATTTGACAGAGGGTGCTGTCCCCTTGAACGCCCATAAGACCAAAAGTGATTGTGAAGTGTCCACTGCTTTATGCTTCAAAGACAACTTCCTCTTTGTAGCTCATAAAATCCTATAAGCCAGCGATGTCTCATGTTCATAAAATCTATGGCTCCCTCTTGCATCCTAGCCATAATAGGTTTTTTTTATGGCTCTTGTGCTCTGCCTCAAGTGGGCAGGATGTTTTGCTTGAAAACAAGCACCGAATCTGTTGACCGGAGGTGTATGCATAGTCTGATTAAGAAAGAGGTAATATTGTCTGCGCTCTTGTTTTGGAGCCTGGCCTAATAGGACTTTTTAATTCTCTGGCTGGAGAGAGAGGTGGCAGCTTCATAAAGCCAAATTACTTGTTAAGTGTTACAGATGAAGATAATCTGAAACACAAGAACTATCAATAACAGAAAGCACTGGACAGAAGAAGACTTTCTATATGGGAAATTGCCCATCCACAGCATACTAAAGGTTTTATGCCTTCCATAAGTCAGGACTCTGACTTCACCCAAAGCTTTTATAACTTCCAATTTTTATCCTACTGTCCAGCTGCCTGTTCGTTTCTTTTGAAGAACCAGTTAATGGTTTTCTTTCTAAAACACCTTTTCCCTGTCCCATAACCATACACCAAAGTATATGCATATACTTTGCAGTCTGGCCAAGGTTATTTATTATTTAACTTACTTGCAACTGGGGTTCTAGAACTGAAACTAGTTTTACCCCTTCACACTTACAGAGCAAACTGCAATTTTTTCAGTACTCAGTAGCAGAAAACTCTCTCCCTCATTCTCCCCTTTTTCTCTCAAATCAATAGGATTTAATTTCATTCACTCAGCCCCTACCTTAAGTTGTTCTGTCTCAATGGCACCATCACTATGGTTTTACTTAACAAGTTTTGTTCTCTACACCTTTTGAAATAAACATGTTTACTAGCAATAACTTTGCTAAATTTGTAACCCTTGCTCTAAGGGACTGTGCCCTCAGGTCTTCTGTGGTTTTGCTATAGAAGGATTGGACAGAATTTCAAATGGTGTAGCTGGAAGAACAACCTTCTGAGTATGTTTTTCTTTTCTTTTAAAAAGCAGCAGAAATTATTTCAATGACACACACAAAGATTTGTGTTGCAGAACAGCAGGAAAGAGAGTTTCCCTCCATTTGTAGTCATGACAGCTTCTACATACCCAACTATCAAAACCTGTTATGAAGAGCTGTATTATAGTGCAGATAGATTTTTTATGCTTGTCATAATACAGATCTGTAGGTAAATTTGTCAATGATACACCCACTGTCATGTTGCCACATTTCTTATAGAAAATACTCTTAATAAGAACTACCAAGTTAAATACGCTTACTGTGTAAGTCTGAGTTTATTTGATTACTCAGTTTTAAGAAGAATGTTTTAAGTTATAGGGTTTTTTCAGTTTGGAGTAAATGTAGAAACACAATATTGAAACCAGAAGTCATTTACTGGGCTAGTTACTTTCTACATCCTGTTTTTTAATAAGGTATGCACGGTCCAACAAGCTTCTGTCTATGACTTCCAGTGCTAGCTTTTTCCTTCTTCTCATTTATACATGAGTTGTCCAGCCCATGTTAACAGCTTATTCTGGAATGAATTTTGAAAGGTGGATGAAAAATCCACGCTCCTTGATTCCCATTTTGAAGCTAGGGTTTGTTTGAGCTCTAGGGCTGTCTTTAATACCTAAAAAAAAATAAAAAAAAAATCCTCTATGTGCTTTTGTTAGAAAATCTCCAAAATGAAAAGCAGAACTTCTTACATTTCTTCAGTGTTTTAGTTCTTGTCCTGTCCTCCCTCCTCCCTCCTATCTTTCTTCATTCCCCGTTATTAGCTGAAATGGGGCTGAGGGTGGGGTGACCGTAGGGAGGGAACATGAGGGAAAGGAATCAGGAGCAGAGTAGGGACAAAAGGGTCACCCATTTGTTTCAGAAGTGAAGCTCAGAGGTTTTTTTTTTCTCATCAAACTGGAGATATTTAGAACAACACTTATGTTGTTTAAAAATCATTTTTTTTACTCAGAAAGATTAAAATAAAAGTTCTTGGTCTCTTTAGCTCAGCATTTAGAAATGCGAAGCCCCTAATATATCAAGAAGGTAAAGCCAAAAGGCATTGCTGTGATGGTTTGGTCTGCTCTGAAAAATCAACATTTGAGGTGTCCCCTGTTTCTCCCACCCCATAAATAGCAAACCCATCCAGGGCAGGGGAGAAGGAAGAACTGAGGACGTAGCCTGGTCTGGGGCTCGCCAGGTTGTGTCACATCCGTGGTGGCACTCCCTAACGCCCACTGACCTAATTTCTCACATGCACAAGCCCAGAGGTGTACACTAGTACAATACCAGAAATAACTGCTGTTATCCTTAAGCTCTGACTAATTTCTTTTCCAAACGTAAAAATGATATCAGCCATTGACTGAAAGACAAACTAGGTGACACCAAGAGGAAAAAGAAAAAAAGGTGCCCCTCCCCAAGGAAAATTCCGTGAGAATGCTGGGAGTGCCCAGTCACCGGTGCCCTGGGGAGGTGACAGAGCCCAGCCACACCAGGAAAACTCAGTATGTGCAAATGGGACAGCTCAGCCTGGCACAACTCAGTTATTGCATGTTGACTTGTCCCGTGGGCGGTTGGTGAGCAACCCAAAACATGTCTCCGTGAGGTGTGACACAAAGGACAACTGTTATTCCTCTCACACAGTGCTCTCCTGGAGTCAGGAGCCAAATGGTGTGACCTTCCTCTGCGGTGATTTGCAAGGCCTGGTTTTCAAATTGATACATGTTTGTCCACTTGAAACCAAAGCTTATGGATGGGCACTGCACATGGCACGTACTAACAGCCAGCTGAGGTACCTATGCAATGTGGTTTGGCAATGCTGGGTTGGATCTGCCCACAACTATAAGCCTGTTGCATGTGAGATTTCTGCTAGATCACTGCATATGTTTCTGGGTTCATTCTCCTCTCCCAATCGCTCCCTGTCTCTGCAGGCTCTGTCATAGCTTCTGGTTTGGGTTGTGACCACATGCAAAAATCTGCAAATTAACTAAATTCTGAGACACAATCCATAGTTTCCCTGCTGAAGGACGTGCTCTGAAGAAAAAGGTATGAATCTAGTCAGAGGAGCCTTTCTGATTCCATTGTACTGAGATTCTTATGAGTCTTTTTCCAAAATTGCCCTGCAGGTTAAACAACACATCCATGTTCCCTGTCATTCAGCCCCAAGTACAGTCCACGCTGTGGCAACAGTGTTCAAGTTTCTGAAGGAGAATAATGGTGAAGCCAAATTAGATCTGTGTCTGCAAGGGAGACGAAATAAAAAGAGCACACTAGTTTAATTACTTCCCATTCAAATGTAATTCAGTTGTATTGCACTAAGAAAAATAAATGCTACTTGGGTGTTATGAAACAATTAGTAAGAGAATGGAAAATATTTAATACCTTTCAAGTCTGTGAAAGAATCCTCTCCCCTCGTCTTCAGAGTAGTCTTGAAAGGGTTTTCTGAATTATGTTTTGAAGCAAGAATATCTTTTCCCTTTGGAAATATAATAAAATCCTGTCACAGTCCAAAGTGGTTATTTACAGTTTAGAAATCATACAGCTCAAAGAAATCACCTTGGTCCTGAGCCAGCCACAGGGCACAGATCCAGATGCTGTGAGAATGCTCCTCCTGTGGGAATGAGGAGTGATAGGGACACTTCCTCACCCGGCAGTTTTGATTGCACCCTGCATTTCCTAGCAGGCAGATCTAAATGCCTCCTTGGGCCTTTCACAGTAGCCATTCGAAATGTTTCATGAGTATCTCAGGCACTCAAATGTGTCACAAGTATCTTCCTCTATTATGTTCAAGATGGGGGACTTTTTCCTCTTCCACTGTGACAGCAAAGTTAGAACAGCTAATTTGTCGTAAACTTGTCAGTTTATCTTCTCAGCACCCATCAGCCATAAGTGCACTTGCCCCTTGGCTACAGGGTCTAAGACTCCAGCTCTGATCCCAGCTGCTCTATGGTCCTGCTGAGTGACCTTGTTCAAGCTGTACGGTCTCCCTGTGCCTTGGACACTTCTGCACTGTAGGGATAATGATTTCTGACTCCTTTGTAAGTGTGTTTTATTTGCTATAGTAGAGTCCAATTATCCTGGCTTTTGCCACTGCATGAATTACCAGCTACCAGCACCCGTGGGCAGGGTGAGTTTGAGCACGTGTGGGCATTAGCGCAGATTTCCTTACTTCTCTTGTTTTGAAGTTCTTCCCTTGGGGTAAGGAGTTTGGGGATTTTTTTTTTCTGTCTCTCAGCTGGGCAGCTCCCATTAAAAGTCAACCTCCCTGAGCAACTTGATTGAAAAAAAAATCCTGTTTAATGTGAGATTAGTTTAGGCTTTTGTACTTGGTTTCCTTGGGACTCTAATGGCAGTCTGAAAAAGAAAATCACCCCTGAGAACGTCTAGCACTTTGGGTTTCACATAAATGTAATCCAATTACCCCAGTCTAGGCCATGCAGAACTATTTGGTCTGAGGTATACATCAATCTAGGAGAAGTACAATATACTGAACTGAAAAGAAGGCAGATTGGGCATATTTCTTAATAGCATAACACAATGCAATTGCCAAAGGAAAGGCATATGCTTCTGTCCTGCATTACTCAGTGCCTGAACTGAGTAATTTGAGGGGGGAGAGGGAGTGAAGTCCTTGCAGGGAGGGATTTTAGAGGTATCTTCCCTGGAGGCCAGTTTTGTAAAGGCATACCATCTGGTGCATTCAGAATGCAGAAAGATTTGTTCTTCAGAAGTCTGAGCCAGGGATAAAAGTCCATCCCTGCCAGGGATGGCTTAGCTGTATCCAGAGAGAGGGATGAGTTTTATCACAAACAGTGAAATTCTCCTTTTCCTCCGCCCTTAACCTCTAATTCAAACATCAAATAGACTGATCTTACTATAGCTGCTGGTTTCTGTAATGAAAGTTTCTGATGTCCTTGCTTACTGTGAACTGAGCAATGAACTGTTTCATTACTATTTCTGCTTTGCTTCCAGGCACCTTCATTTTACACAAAGGTCAAAAAGGGGTTAAACACAAATGCTGACTTTATCCCAAGCAAAATCTATACTGGGACTCAAACTGTCTACTCCTCCCTCGCATGCCTTGAGCAGCAATCAGACAACTACTGTGGTGCAGAAGCTTATGGATGCTCTCAGCATCAGTCTTAGTATTGGCATCTCTCAGGCCTGAGCTATCATGATTGAGTCTCTTTACAGAATTAAGCATTTTTTGCCCCATGCCTTGCAGGGTAGATTTCAAAATGACTTTTAGAAAAACGGCTGGACGTATAGCTTGCCTTGGAGATACCTCTGGCTCTGGTGATGGAAGCTCTCACTGCATCACTGTCACAACCGAGGTTCTTTGCAGAGGCTGGAAGCCTAGAGGAAGCAGCCGCTGAGTCGTGCTTTCTCTAAGCACAAACTATTTGGGATTTACAGTGTGCTTAATGATCCTGTCAGATGGGGTCAGGCTTTTCACAAGCTGACCAAGTAGAAGCTGTCTAAGTAGAAGTTAAGAGTTTACATCAAAAGATGGTGTAATCACTGGTTAAAAAGACCAGACCTTATTGTGTCATGCCTGAATACTGAAGAATGTGATCACAGACCCATGGCTCCTGGAATAGCTCATGGCTGCAGGTTGAGTTTCCCTCTAGAAACTGGGTCTGAGAGCTGTAAAACAGGAATCTTGAAATAGAGAGAAATTATGCTAACCTCTAGCTGTTAGCTAGAGGTGTATCTGTGCCTGCACAAAAGCAGCAAGACAAGTGCTGTGGGCTGCATCTGCTGTAGCTCAGTGGAGCATGACGCTCCTGTGGGTCCCCGGGTCTCAGGTACGCTGTATGCAGAGTGATGTGGTCCCTGTGGACTACTCTCCCGTAGCCAGTGTCCTGGCAGCCCTGCTCTTCACTGTTCGTGTCTGCAGAGCTTCAATCTTGTCTTTATTTTGTTAACGTTAACTTCTCTTTATCATGCAGCAAATTGATGTGCTAGTGAGATCTGAGTGCTGTCAAACCTCTTGCAGATGCAGCTTTTTGGTCTAGGCAGATATAAAAGAAATGCTAACCTTAATCAATTACTTTATTTAAAAACATACCTTACAGTGGCTTTTCTCGTACTAGGAAAAAAAGTCCTGGCTGTCAAGTAGAAGAAACCTGTGCAACCTCACCTTCCACAGGTACTTCTGCAAGTGAGAAACTCAGAAAATAAGTTTCAGTCTATTCCTTTTAATTTCTTCTGTTCTTCCTCCAGATTTGTGGATAGACTTTCCCGTGTCTTTGAAGCTTGATAGCTTTAATCTCTTTCCAGACTTCCTTCAATTTGGGCACCTAATGCGTAATATCAGGGACCTCAGAGCATAGTAACTCACTGAAAAGTTATTGGACGTCTTCCTGATGCCCTGTAACTAATGGATGCATCAGCCTTGAGGAAGTAAGCTGGGTCCTAGTGGTGATGCTTTGCTTTGTGTTCCCTTTATTTGTTCCTTATTGATCTCTGAAATCCATTAGCTGCAATGTTATTGAGTTCTAACAACTCCCACGTAAAATCTGGTTTTTGTCACTAATTTTGTGATGCTTGCTTGGTTAAGCACTTACCTGGGTATAACTACACCTCTTAACATTGGCTACAGCTTCTGCCCTGCCCATCTTATTCCTGTCAACTGAAGGTGAAGAGACAGCACAAGAGCAAAATCTGTTTACTTATTATGATAACTTATCTGATCAGGCAAATTAATGCAAAATAATCTCCCTTGGGAGATAATCCTGCGGGGCAAAGGGATCCAGGAAGGCTGGACGCTCTTCAAGAAGGAAATCCTAAAGGCCCAGGAGCAGGCTGTCCCCATGAGGTGCAAAATTAAAGAGCAGGGAAAATGGCCAGCCTGGATGAACAAAGAGCTCTTGATGGGACTTAAGGAAAAAAGGAAATTTTACCACCTTTGGATGAGGGGACAGGCAACTCAGGAGTACAGAGAAAAAATTAGGGAGGCAAAAGCCCAGCTGGAACTCAACCTGGCCATTAATATAAGGGACAACAAAAAAAGTTTCTATAAATACGTCAACAAAAAGAGAGTCAGGGAGAATGTCCATCCCTTATTGGATGGGGGGAAACATTGCGACCAAGGACAAGGAGAAGGCTGAGATACTTAATACCTTCTTTGCCTCCGTCTTTAATTGTCAGACCAGCTACCCTCAGGGTATTCAGCCTCCTGGGCTGGAAGATAAGGATGATGAGCAGAACAACTCCCCTGTAATCCAGGAAGAAGTAGTTAATGATTTGCTTATGCACCTGGACAGGCATAAGTCTATGGGGCCGGATGGAATTCACCCAAGGGTACTCGGGGAGCTGGCGGGAGAGCTCACCAAGCCTCTCTCCATCATCTATCAACAATCCTGGTCAACAGGAGAGGTACCAGATCACTGGAGGGTGGCCAATGTGACGCCCGACTACAAAAAGGGCCTGCCCGTCTACAAAAAGGGCCAGAAGGAGGATCTGGGAAAGTGACAGGAGAGGTACCAGATCACTGGAGGGTGGTCAATGTGATGCCCGTCTACAAAAAGGGCCAGAAGGAGGATCTGGGAAAGTGTAGGCCTGTCAGCCTGACCTTCGTACCAGGAAAGATCATGGAGAGGATCATCTTGGGAGAGCTCTCACGGCAAGTGCAGGGCAGGCAAGGGATCAGGGCCACCCAGCATGGGTTTATGAAAGGGAGGTCCTGCTTAACCAACTTGATCTCTTTCTATGACCATGTGACCTGCTTTCTCGATGAGGGGAAGGCTGTGGACGTTGTCTACCTGGACTTTGGTAAGGCCTTTGACACTGTCCCCCCTGGCTTTCTCCTGGAGAAACTGGCGAATCATGGCATAGACAAGTGTACCCTTCACTGGATAATCAAAAACTGACTGGATGGCTGTGCCCAGCGAGTTGTAATTAATGGGGTGAAGTCCAGTTGGCGGCCAGTCACCAGTGGTGTCCATCAGGGCTCAGTTTTGGGGCCAGTCTTGTTTAATATCTTTATTGATGATCTAGATAAGGGGATTGAGTGCACCCTCAGTAAGTTCACAGATGACACCAAACTAGGTGGGAATGTTGATCTGCTTGAGGATCAGAAGGCTCTACAGAGGGATCTGGACAGACTGGATCAATGGACCAAGGCCAATGGGATGAGGTTTAATAAGGCCAAGTGCCGGGTCCTGCATTTTGGTCACAACAACCCCAGGCAACGCTACAGGCTTGGGGAAGAGTGGCTGGAAAGCTGCCCAGCAGAAAAAGGCCTAGGAGTGTTGGTGGACAGCTGGCTTAACATGAGGCAGCAGTGTGTCCAGGTGGCCAAGAAAGCCAATGACATCCTGGCCTGTATCAGGAATAGCGTGGCCAGCAGGAGTAGGGAAGTCATCGTGCCTGGGCACTGGTGAGGCCTCACCTTGACTACTGTGTTCGGTTCTGGGCTCCTCACTACAGGAAGGACATAGAGGTGCTGGAGTGTGTCCAGAGGAGAGCCACCAAGCTGGTGAGGGGTCTGGAGAACAAGTCCTATGAGGAGAGGCTGAGGGAACCGGGCATGTTTAGTTTGGAGAAGAGGAGGCTGAAGGGAGACCTCATTGCCCTCTACAACTACCTCAAAGGAGGTTGTAGAAAGGTGGGTGTTGGCCTCTTCTCCCAAGTGAATAATGACAGGACCAGAGGAAATGGTCTGAAGTTGTGGCAGGGGAGGTTTATATTATATATTAAGAAGAATTACTTTCCTGAGAGGGTGGTCAGGCACTGGAACAGCCTACCCAGGGAGGTAGTCTTCCTTTCCTACATTCTCTCTCTGTCCTTTATCTTGCTTGGGGGACCTTTGTGGACTTGGCAGACCTCGAGAGCTTATTCAAATGTAGCTTGTATGGTAGGGTTAAACACTGCTCTTTGCCTTCCCTGTTTATATATTCCCCTTCACACCTACCTCAGCTGATAGAGCACTGTGTCAGTGAGGCCAAAGGAGCATAGTCACTATCAGACTCGGGAGAATGTATTAAAGCCCTCTGAAAACCCATTAAAGGTCAAGTTAGAAGCAGTGTTATTCTTCACCCACCTATTCCTTTTAAACTCTTTTCTAACCGTCCCTGTTGTAAGTATCTCTGACCCAGAAGAGCGTTTCAGGTAGAAGCCAGAGCAAAACAAAAAAAGTGGCTTAATTTAAAAGTCGTCTTGGGAAAAAATGTGTTGACCATTACAGCAAAATGCCAAAGCATCATTAAGTGCTGTAAATATTCTATTAATAAAACACAGTTATTTAGAGTGGTTAGCCCTAATTTGCCATGCTGTGCAAAGGACTTGTGATTTAAAACCTTTTTTTTCCCCCCATCATCTTGAGTAAGGAGGAGCTTGTGAATTAATGGTGAGATGGTGAAGGGGAGAACTGGCTGTAGCTAAATTACCCTGAACTTCCCACTTTAAAAGTCAGTACTGCTGCTCTTCACCTTCCTTTTGTGGCACCCTTTTCTCCTTAGCACTAAGAAACCCTCCAGAGGCTCGTCGAGGGCTCAGCCAGAAGACTAAGCTGCTTTTTGCTCTTTATGTGGGCAGGCTCCATTTGTGTGATACGGGGTCTTAAGTCATTTCAGCTGTGAGGGTCAAACCTTCCCTCTGTCTCTGGGGGTGTAACACTTCTAAAAGTCACTGAACTGTTGTTGGCAATGAGCAGGAAAGGTGTATGATGTTGACGTGAGCAAATGCGAAGGCTGTAGTGAGACAGCTTTCCTTCTGTCTCGTTTCTCCCTGGAAATGCTCGAGACAGGCAGGACATTTCAAGTGTCTGTAATTGAAGGCATTAAGGTTTTACTCAGCTCTGCTTAAATTGGTGGTCTCAAGCATGTAGTCCACTGCAATTACATACTGCTCCGTGCTTGATTTTATGGTTCTGCTCACATAAACTTCTGCTGGAGCTTTTTCAGGCATAAGTAAATCTGAAATGTACAGATCATTAGAGGAAGTATTGAAGCATTTACTTGTAGAATAGACATAGATTAACTGGGAATGGATCAGTGCGCTTTTATCACACAGCATCTATAGTAACACTGAAAATTTCTTTGGAATAAAAAAAATAATGCAGTTAGGAGGAGATGAGCGCATGGCATGAGATGCATGGCAGCCTGCATCCTCTAAAGGGAAGTAAATATTTGTAAACAGACTTCAGTCCTAGTTTAAGTGAAATTTCAGAAGTGAAAAAACCCACTGAGGGGGGTACACAGGGAAAAGAGACTGGCACTGAGGCTTTTTCCCCTCACCTGCCTGGGTGCTGGTACTTTGCTTTCCGTCACCGAGGCTCTGGCCGCCGGCGTGGTGTGGGGAAGTGCTGCTCTCCCCTCCTTCCTCCGTGCTGCAATGGCCAAGGGGATCGATTCAGGGGGAGAGTCCTATGGCCCACGTTTATTGAGCGGGTCAGACTAGGAGATTATAGTGGTTCATTCTGCCTTTCTAATCTAATAACCTGCTTTTATCCAGTTACCCTCTGGACTTTAATTTGAGCTGCTATTCGATCAGAGCACAAACAAATGATAGAAACCCTCAATGACAGCATGCCAGAGGAAAAGCTACTAAAACAGAATTAATTGAAAATATATATTCCAAGAGTGAGATGTGGACCCTTTTTCTAACAGACTTAGACTTGGATATTATTACTGAAATACTGGCAAATTCACACATCAATGTAAATTGTCTTGCTGCATCTGTCAACAGGCACCTAAAGCAGTAATAAAGGCAGAATAGCTCCTCATAAATATCCAATATCCTAATTATCAGAGCTTGACTTAACCAATGGCAGGGTAATAAAAAATGAGATTTTTTTGATCTTTTGCCATGAAAAATGCATACTTTATTCTTTGAAGACTGACTGCAGTGTCACAACTTTTGTGGCAAATAGAGCATGAAGCATATTGTCAAAAATATGGTTAGGGAATATGAAGCCACTAAATATTTTATCTTCCTGGCAATGTACTAGGAGAAAAGTATAAACCTTAAATCTATCGGGTTCCTCCTCCCACCTCCCAAACTGTTTTAATAATATAGAAATTCAAGTTCCTGAGAGAAAAGCAACACATCCATTTTCCAGTGTGCTTTGATATAGTGAGTATCATGAATTATGTAGTGTTTGCATTGGGGTTTAAAATGTCATCAGTGTATATCTCGAAGAATTGTTTAGCAGTCGCATGTTATGAATGTCCTTTTTTTTCCTTTTTACTGATCAATCAATCAAGATGTGCTGGTTGGATGCAAACCTCTTCTGACTGGGTGTCCCAGGGGCGGTGGGAGACTGGGGGGACAGGAGGGACCCCAGGGAGGGACAGGTGGTCACATCTATTGACAGAAAGCATTGTCCCTCCTGGCGGGGTGAGGCCTCTGCATGCTGTTCTTTTCACACAGCTGCTGCCAGCCTCTTTGTCACTGAATCTTCTTTCTGAGAAGCTGGCAGGACGTCCTGCCTGCCTGGCTGTGGCATAGCCAGAGCTTGCCCAGTGGGACAGATGCCCCAGGTCCGCAGCACGCTGGCCTGCAGGTCAGGCAACCCTGTGGTATGACATTGGCTTGTGATGCTCCTCCTGGGTTTTTCACATGGTACTTGCCTGTGACTGAGTTGAATTTCAGCCATGAGATTAACTCTATGGCAAAGAACAAGCCCCGTTCTTCTCTCTAACTTATATCTCTCAAAGACTAAGTGTGGCTAAATGAGCATTTCCCCTTCCTCATCACTCTTACGAAAACCAAAGCTCTAAAATGCATTAGTCCTGTTGGCTTTGCAGCGTGGTGTGAGACTTTACTCCTAAGAGACCTTGTCTTCGATTGCCAGCATGGCCTTTGACTTCGCATGAGCAAGGAGGTGATCTGCTCTGCCTCTTTCCTCATTACTGACTCTCTCTTACCTTGCACTGACACCTGATTTTCTCGTTAATGAGTATTTGTCTCCAGGTGCTTTTAGGGAGAGGGTAGGAACTGTGACACTGGTGGAAGCAGTTATCCCCTGCATGTCAACTCCAGAAAAACAGCTGGATTAATAGAGTTATACTTGAAGGGAGATGGGTGGAGAGACTCCAGGAGTAACAGGATCCATCCCATTTTTTCCCTCCTGTGAGGGAAATTGCTATGTTTGGGAACACATGACTTAGTGAATTGGTGAAAATAGGTATTAAAACTATGAATCTATAATGAGCACCTGGATATATGCTGCAGTTCACAATTTATTAAAACAAAGCACCTTTGTATGGTGTAATCAGGATTCATATCCTTCATCTTTGTGGCAAGGATATGTAGGGCCTTTGACTGACTGCTGACATTCACCCAGTCCTTGTGAAAAAAGATGTGCTGATGAGAAAGTGTCTGGGTCATAAAACAGTTTTCTGCTGCTCATTACTGTATAAAGTAAAGGGTTTTCTGTTATACTGGTGATGTGGGGACAAATGATTTCAGGGTGAGAAGTCAATTCCTGCTTTATAAGTAGGAATCTCTAGACTTAAATGTTGCCTTTTCTCTCCTTGGATTCCTTGAAATAGTCAAATGGAGGTTTCTCAGAGCTGCTTCACACATGGCTGTGGTCACAGCCTCTATCAGCATGATGGGGAGGAGAGCTGGCCTTCTCCTGGGTAGGACATTTGGGGCTCACATTACTCTCTGTCTCAGTGAAAACTGGTGCTTGCTCAAAGTGTCTAAATCCTGTGCATCAAATTATCTCTTGAGGAGACCTGGAAACAGGAATATGTTACATATGGATCTTATTGGTGAACTCTGCTCTTCTGGTGTGGGGATTGAAGTGTTTTGTACAATGGTGCTGGCATAAAAATGCTGCATTCACTACACTCCACATAGTTTAAAATAAAACGGACTTCAAGCATGTAGTAATGTTTTGACAACAGTGCTTTTGGGGAGGCTTTATAACAGGGATTGTTGCTTTTTTGATGACAAAAGCTTACAAATGAATGTGCATAAAGCAGAGGCATCCAATTTTTCACAAGCTGGAAAAAAAAAAAAGCTCCTTTTTGTAACACATCGCTCATGCTCCAAGTGTGTTCACCTCTCTGTTTTAAAGCATGAGAATGCGTAACAGCCAGGACAGCTCAGAGAGTACCTCCTTTAGAAGGGATAGTCTATCATCTTGTCTCTGGCTTTATACTCTCTGTTGAACAAATCTGCCAACATGACACTGGATACTGATGAGCAATTTGTATGGTTATAAAAATATTGGCAGAACTCCATTGTTTAGCTATTTAATTCTTAATTTACATTTTCAATGTGCTGTGTCCTCATTCATATTACAGGTTTTACTCTTCTGTGTACATCTATAATAGAATGATTTTTTTTTTCTAAAAAATAATTATGAATACTAAAGAGCTGTTACAATTGCACTGTCTTTGAATTAAGTTCTGTGCCTGTCTTTTAAGATACGCTTCCTTAGGAAGGGAGCACATTTGCAAAGGACAGGGGAAAATAGAGTAGGTGTGTGGTATAGAATAGATATGTTTTTAAGTGTTCTGCCTGAGCTAGAGATTGCCTTCCAGTAATCAGACTGGCAAAAAATGTAATAAATGATGGGGACTGGAGACCCAACCTCTAAACGGCCTGTCTCAATGTATTTATTAGTCTTCCCTCCCTCCCTCCTCCTCCACCCCCAGTTTTTGATGAGAAGGGTGACATGTTTTTTGTCAACCCAAGGAAATAAGGGCTTAGCAGCAGTACCTTCACTCTCTGTATCCACGCCGCATTTTTAAATTGCTGCGTCCAGTAAAACTTTTTTACTGGACTATGATTTGCGCTAGAACTAAACTGCCGGTAATTGGTTTGGTTTTCACCTCCAGAACAACTCACCCACAGGAAGCATCCTAACAAGAGTGTATTTTTTTTGTGTGCTGCATTCACACAATGCTTGAGCTGCTTGGGGAGGCAGAGAAATGCCAGGCTGAGCAGTAGGAGGGAGCTGCAGCCACCCAGGTCCTGCCCTGTCCTGTCCTGCCTGCCCTGCGTGGGGAGCTGGGGGTGAGCAGCCCTGCCGGGGTCTCGCTGCAGCCGTGAGCAGCAACAGGTACCACCTCCTGCGGGGAGAAAACAGAGGCGTAAGCTGCCCTAGAGAGAAATGTCTGTGAGCATTTTATTCCATTAAACAATCCATCATTCCCGGTGATTAATGACTTGCGGAACAGCAGTACCGTGAAAACATTGACAGTAGGTTTAAAGTGTAGTTTAAGGAATCTGAACGCAGAGAAATAACAGAAAACAACTTTATGGCTTATGAACTTGCTGCTGTGAGAAAGTAGTGCAAAACACAAGAAGAGAAAATGGATGTATTCCCCAAAACACTGTAGGCACAGGACACCTCAGTGCTACCGTGCCAGTGCTGTGGTTTCTGTGTCCTGAAAATACACTGGGAAAGACTTGTGATTTACAATGCTTTTCTCCAGCAGAGAGCTTTGAAGTTTCCATGAAACCTGGCAACTTTAGGGTCTTTTTTATTAGTGCATGCTTTCCCTCAGCGAGGACCACGTGTGTGCCCATGCCGAGGGCAGGTGTCAGCCTGTGAGGTGTAGCATAAGCAGGTTTTGCTGTGTAGTCACAGAGGGACTTGCAGAAGACTTGGAGAGAGTAGACATTAGACTGGAAACAAGGTTTCCATTTAGTCCTGGTCGAGATAAAAGGGCTATGGGGAGTGGGAACCAAGTTGTTCAATGAAAGAAACAGGATATTGATTTGATTTGGGACATATAGTGAACACCTCTTTGGGAGGCGCTCCTGGGAGAGTTTTCTTGGAGTTTAAAGCATGGATTTTGTTCAGGGAACCTTGAAAATACAAAAATACTTTCAGTGAGGCTCCTCACTGTGCTGCTGAGGAGCTGGAGACCCACAGGGCACAAGTAGAAGAAGAGGAGAGGGTGAGCAGAGGGAGATATTAGGAGAGAGCCCGCAGCCCTGCTCAGTCTGGCTCAGCTCTCACTGAATCTCAGCATTACCTGTTCATCTGTATCCCTCTCCTCCATTAAAAATCTCTTAAAATCTCCGTGTGCAGATTACAGGGTCTGTGGGCCTGTGAGAAGGGTGGGTGCTGGGAGCACAACCCCTCCCTGGTGTGGGGGGAGCAGAAGCAAACCGGCTGTGGGGTGGATGTCACTCCCCCATGCCCCAGTGGGAGAAGGAGGACAAAAAGGGGTGCTTCGGGGCAGGAACGAAGGGGGATACAGGTGCCCAACCAGACCCGAGAGCTCTTGTTCTTGTTGCTGTCAAAGTGCAGCTCCCAGGGCACGCTGAGCACTTGCAAGTACTGGAGACAGAAATGCTCAATGAAGCTTGGACATCTTGGGAAATAAGACAAATCTGATCGACCCAGTCCCCTCGTTCGGCGCTTACACTCCAAAGTTAGATTAAGCCTTGCAGTGTAGGGGAGACGCAGACATGTGTGTTTAAAATGAAATAAAGGCATTCAGGAGAGCTCTGTTGTGAACATTGTGACTAATCTGTGCAGTCAACAAAGCACACCCGCACCCTGTACATTAACGTGTCTCACACTGAGCTTTCAAGGTAGAAAAATGTCTGCAGAGACTGGTTTAACCCCTGACTTATTCTGTATTAGAATGTAACATTTTATGGCCATGAAAATCTGCGACGAGCCAGTGTACTCTGTGAGCTTGTTCCCTGAGCCTTTTCCTCAAACATGCTCAAGTTTGGAAGAACGTGTTACTGTGTCATTCGGGCACATTTTGCTGCTAAAAGTGTGTGAGAATTGTTAAGTAAAGCTCTTGGTAAGTCTCCTGTTGTGAACAAATATTAAAAGCTGAAGTATGATATCGGAGCCCAGACAATGGGTTTCTTTTACTGCAAGATATCGATGCTGGGTGTTTGCAAACTGGAATAATGCTTGCTCTTGTGAGTAGTCCCACTGGTGGCGTAGCGGGAAGCTCTTTGTGGGTCGCTAAGCCTTCTCTAGGATGAGGAGCTTACCAAGCAGCTCTTTGAAATGAGACCACTGTCTTTAGATCTGTCTCTAAGATACCCACACTGTTCTTAAGCTGATGTGTTTACCTAAGAGACACGTGGAAAAATTAATTCATCTACTCTGTTTTGAATTCATAACACACTGTGCATCCTGGACAGTTTTGCTTGGATCACTGGAGATATGTGATGTTTATTTGGACTCTAAATGCTCATTGTGTGGATTTATATTCTTAACTAATCATTTAATACTTTATTTTCTTCTACAGTGAGTAGTCACAATATTCCTAAAAGTAAATGGGGGCGGAGGTTAGAGGTCCAGATTTGGATTTCTCTTGATTCTACCCGTCTTTCAAAGATATTGGTGGGGAAAGAATTGGGGCATCCTCTAACTCACAAGTAAGAGGAGTTTGCCATCTTGGTGGCACTCTGTTTTTTTTTTTCTTCTACATGTGTTAGATGTCTATGGAAAGAAAACCTATTATCCAAAGAAATTACACAGGCCCCAGTGAAAGTGTGTTCTCTCCTGTGTGATTTCATATACTCATACGTTCTTCACAAACACTAATAGAGTGCTTGGGAATTTTTGAAAACTGTCTCTTGCAATAATTTTCCTCTTAAAAGCAGGGTAAGAGCTCGTGGCAGCGCGTGTAAGAATTTCAGGTGAGATGCTGGAGGAGAAGAGCTCCCTGCAGACCTGCTGTTTTAGAGCACCCCCGGCTCTAGTGGGGGGGTCCTCGTCTGGGATGGGACATTTCCACTCCCGCCCTTCTTCCCAGCGTGAGGGTTTCTAAAACGCGGGGTTGGTAAGAAAGCAGAGAAAGCACAGCCCCTGCGAGGGACGCTGCCGTCTCAGCTCTGCCGGCGGAGGCCCTGGGGAGGGCACCGTGGCGCACGGAGGGACTCGGTACTCATCAAGCAGCCACCTGGAAGGCATCCAGGGCGGGAGGGAGATGCACTGGGAAGGATCTAGACCCGCTGCTTCTGCCTTCTCCAAGGAAATATATTGGAAATGCCACCCTCGGCTTCCTGGACAAACGCTTTTTTGCTTCCTCGGAGCTGCATAGGGTGTAATAAACTGTTACTGCAGGGAGTCCACCCAGCGCTTTAGTTTTAATTCAAAAGATGTCTTTAATCTTCCTGTTGCTTTGTGTAAGTTGTAAATTACACAACCCTGCAGAAAATTATATGTAAAGTAGGATTATGATCCTCATTTTTATTATGAAACTGGCTCTGCATGGTAAAAACCTGATTCTCGCAATCACTTAATTTTTCATTTACTCTTCGATTTACATCTCATATAATAAATTCCTTAAAATCTATGTGGATTATTGTAATTTGGATATTCTAAATTTATTTATAAACAAACTAGTTAAACAGATTCTGTAGACATCATCTGTAAATGACTATAAATATTTGGACCCGACACGTACATGTAGCAACCTCAGTGTGCCAGAGGCTGTTCCCATGCACAGAACAAGAGCTGCTGGGGCAGAGGCTGAGGTCAGAGATGGCCACAGAGGTGCACAGGGTGCTTGGGGGCTACAGCCATGGCATCCCCACAGCCATGGCATCCCCACAACACCCACTTACCAGCCCTTAGGGTGCAGGGATGGGGTTCAGGGAAGGTTAGAAGTCAGATTGTGAAGCAGCACTGCAGGCTTTTTATGGGAAGTGAAGAGGGTGCAGAAACAGAAGGAACATCTCAGAAACTTGAAATTGGCTGTAACGCCTGCTGGTGGTAGTGCTGGGGTAGGGCGGTGACTTGAGAACGTTTAGACTTTTACTGTGTTTTTACTGAGTTCTGTATTTCTCTTCATCCTCGGCATTTACTGCTTTGGGGTTCACAGTGGCTCTGACAGGGAAGGGAGGGTGAGGTAGGTGAGCTGAGGTGCAGAGGGCTTCCCTGAGGGGTGAACTTGAGGTGGGAGATGGAACAGAACATGCAAGGAAGGGGAAGGAAAATTAAAAATCCTGCTTAAAAATCTCTCTGTCCCTGATGCTCCAGATCCCTGCAGGCAGCGACGGGTGGTTTGGGTGGCACAGATGCTGCACTGGCCAGTAGACACTTCCCTCTTGGAAGTTCAGCTTCTCCCTGCTGTTGCTTTCCAGGTGGCACTAATTGGATCATTGGTTTAAAATGAGGGTAAAGAAACCACCTGCAGGTACTACGCAGTGCCATTTGCTTGCCAGCTTTGTGGGACTGCGAACTGGGTGCCGTAGTGCTGCAAGGGAAGAGGCTCAGTGAGGACATAGGGATAACTCCTGGCAGCAGAGCGGAGGGTGAGGGATACCCTTCCCCTGTGCGATGTCCTGGGTGAGACTTGGTGAGTACCCACATGTGGAGCCCACAGCTGCCTGCAGCACTGCCCTGTACCCAGCCCCTTGTTGTGGTGGGGATGGATAAGACTGGATTTACCTCAAGTGGCAGGGGGAGAGCTGGCTTGGATACCTGTGTCCCACAAATACATAGTCATATGAATAGCAAGGAGGAATGGAGGAGTTAAAGAGAAGTCAGGAGGCTCAGGAAGGCAGGAGAAGTGGGGGAAATGAAGAGGAAATAACTAAGTGCAAGAACAGGAGAAGATTTAATATAGCACGTTAGGCACTAGCTCAAGTAATGTGAAGATCCTCGATGACTTTCTGAGATTTTAATCCTAAAATAAAATAATATAAAAAGTAGTGTAATATTTCATTGCTAATATTGAGTGTTCAAATGTTTCCTAACTGTTAGGGATTTCATTTTTTCCCTTCATAGGTTGAAGTTTTTGTATTTAGCCTTTCCCTTCTTTTCTCTCCCTTTGTTCCTTCCTCACCCCTCCTTCCTTTCTCTCTCTCTCTTTCTAATTTAAGAAAAATTGGTTCAGCTGGTTTTGATTTATGCAAGCATGGGGAAAATATGTTTTCCCCATATCTTCAGAATAAAATATGTGCACACTCATAAGTCTAAGCTGGCTGGAACTAGCGATGTCAAATTAGCTTGTTTATAGCCCTCACTGGGGAGTTCCAAGTTTTGGAGAAAATTGGTTCCATGTATTTAAGTTCTGAATGCGCTGGAAGTCAGCATTTTCATGTACACACATTAGGCGGTATTTGTTTGGGTTTTTTTTTTTTCTCCTTCCCCTAATGCTTTTAACCTGAATCAGCTTTGAGCATTTAAGGATGCATTGCTGGGAGACTTACATTCAGTTCAAGTTGTCTTGCTAAAGCACTTTGGTCACACATGGGTGCAGAGAGTAGCACACTTTCCTTCCTTCTAAATAAACGTATATGAGAACCAAAATGCAGAGGGGAATCTTGAATAATGCAAGCCTAGTGTTTCTAATGCAATTTTAACCATGGGAGATACTTAGTTTTCAGAATGATTGGATTTGTTTCAAAGACCTCTGCCACAGCATTTACAGCAGCTGCTGACTGACATGCTCTGTAGCACACGGTATCAAACAGGTGTACAGTAATCTATAAGTGTTTTAAATGCACCAAATGTGCACCACCTTGTTGTGACTGTGTGCTCTTGGGGAAGCCCTGTGGGTACCAGCCTTGTACCTCTCTCTTGGGGTTGAATTTTTCCCTGTGATCCCAGCCATGGCCTCAGCAGCTCCAGCGGGAGTTCAGACCCTGGTACTTACTCTGCTTCAAGACTTGGGCTCGCTGTTAATACAGTTCCTGCTTTAGACAAGTATTGGCTGATGTTAACTCTGGGAATAGAGTGCTAAGAGCCAAGGGCTAAAAATAACAAGCAAATTAACCTAACCATAAAGTCCTTACCCAGCCTTTTAGCAATTCCTGGCCTACTTGCTCAGAAAGATCTTTGCTAGGTAAAGTCCTAACTTCCTCCTGTGGCCGTGCTACCCCCTCCCAGCCAGCACTGCCTCTCTCCAGCTGGGGTGCTCGGGCTTCACAACCTTTTGAATTTTAGCATTTCCTTATTTTTGTCTCTACATACTATTTTTTTTTCCTTTCCTGTTAAAGCTGATCCCTGGCTGCCTGAAAGTGCAAGCAGGCGGTACTACAAAATTTAACAGGGACCCTTATTTGCACAAAATAATTCACACCTCAGAGCTGTTCTCACTGGGGAGGGGGAAAGAAAAGGAATTGGAGGCTCTCTTCCTCTCCTCACCTCACTCTTCTCTAGCTGGTGAGTGGAGCTCCTGATGCCTTCCCCCCACCCCAGAGAGATGAGAAGAAAGTAGGGGGGATCACTGCTGGTACAGGGAAGGAAATACCAGGCTTGAGGCACTTGGTGAAAACCCCTGTAAAAGCAAAGACAAGTCCCAGGAAGGATGGTGTTCAGAATTTGAGGGGCACAGGGCACCCTGTGGATGCTGGGCAGCACAGCATGTCCCTGTCCACACACACTTCAGTGCCTGCTCCCAAGCCCTGGGGAAACACCTTTATGCTGCAGCATTTAACCCAAGTGGCTGCGTTTGCCTGTCTGGGAAAGTGATCCACTTTTGTGCTGTACTAATATACCACATCTCTAATGTAAAATCTGATGGTTAAACTGTGAAAGACAGTTCTTTAAGTCCTAGTGGATGTATTTGACTCTTATACATAACAGCGGTTATGGGTAGCCCTTCAGCATAACCCACTTCTGTGCAAATGTATCCAAAATCCCTCTCTATCATCGTTAACATTTATCATTGTTAATGAAATTACTTACTTAATCATCTTAACCTTGATGCTACCCTGGGTAAAAGACCTGTGATATATCTGTAAAGGAATAACTACACATTTGATACAGTTGAAAAGATAGCACTAATTTATTTTAGTCTGATTTATGGTTAGTACCACACAGCATGAAGCACTCTGTGCTGCTCTGTACATCACTTAGGGTCCATAGGGTAAATAATTGCTGTACTTGCCATCCCAGAAGCTGCATGTGTGTGGCACTGTGTGTGACATTGTGATCTTAGTTTCCAAAAAATATATGTGTGTTTGAGCAATTAAAAAGCAGCTACATTTGCAGCAACAGGCGTTTGTGTTATTGCCCCTCTGGTAGGTGTGTGCATATTGCCTGCCGTGGGTATGGGCCTGCTCCCACCCCGGGGAGATGCTCAGTCCAGATCAGTCTGAGAAGGTGTGCAGCAGGGTGGGAGAAGAGACCAAGGGGGTTCTGGAGTGCCAGAACAACAGAAAAGGCTTAATTGAGATTTTACACACTTCTTTTCTTTTAAGAGAAGTCACCTCCAAAGTCTTTTCCCTTTGGCTAACAGAATAACCGTTCAGGGCTCAGATTTCCCCAGTAAAGATGCCCAGATTTGAAAGCTGCCTTTGCAATTGTGCCGGGCAGTCTGACAGTGAAGCAAGATACGCAGTATTATTTTTGGTTCTTAATTTTAATTTAAGATGACTTTTTCAGCCATACCTTAATCACGTAGTGCATCTCCAATCTACAGAGAGGACTGGATCATTAGGATAATTAGAAGCCATTAAGAGTATAGGATAATATCACTATAAAGCTGTACAGATGTTCTGTATTCTTCAGGTCTCTGTCAAAGGAAGAAATTTAACATATGTCAAGTCCTATTCGGTGATGACTACTTTATTCCTGTAGCATATAGGAAGCTTGGAGGGATTTGTCATGGTAGAATCAGAATATTTTTTCCTTCCTTGTTTCCCAGTAAAAAAGTGTTTTCTTCTTAAAATCAATAAAGATACTTTTCTCTCGCTCCATTACCCCCTCCCAGTATTTGGACTCAGAGGTATAAAACCAGGAGCTCTTGCCAGTTGTTATTTCTCTCTGAATTACAACTTTCCTTTTTGTCTCTTGCATTTATTCAGCCTGTGATCATCAATTCTGCATTACATGAACCTGTCTAACCTGTCATATTTTACTCCAGTAAATGGAAGGGATGGCTCTGTGAAAGTGTTCCCATCTGTGATAGCTGTGGCACTGGGACTGGAACTTGTACACCCACACAGCCAGGCTGGGACAACTGTCCCCACAATATGGGCACACTTTGAATAAGACTTATACCTGGGGGACCCCTGATACTTCTGAGGATAAATCCATGTCTCGGTGGTTTTATACACCATTTTCAATGAATTTTTTTTTTTTTTTTAGAGAAATATGGTTGCTTTGTCATGTTACAATACATAATTTTAGACGGCACTGTTTAGATTTTGCCACCTTCTCTCAAACATATATTTAAAGGTTGTTGTCATTTTAGACAGCATCTCTGAAATAGATTTCCAGATGATTTGAATGGATACCAAAAGGTATTTTAAGTCTTAATGTTAGATTGGTTCATATCTTTCGCTCACTCTCTCTTGCTTGAAAGATGCTTTCAAAATGCAGAGCTCTGGTCCTATATCTGAATGATTGGCACAAAGATTTAATAATCTCTTTTGTCTTTATGGCAGTTCCATTTGTAGCAATTTAAGCATCAGTCTCCAGTGAGCCTGAGTCAAAAACTTTATTTAATATGAGCCAGCTAAATATAATTTCCTACTTCTTTGATCTCCCCTATTTTAATTTGCTTCTTATCAGGTACCTGTAGGGCTAATAGATACAGTTGATGGTTTGCTGCTTACGGAAAGATCTCATTTAAGCTGCATGGATTATTGTTGGTGAGATATTGCAGTATTCTTCTTATTACGGATGTGTTCGTATAGGTTGGAGATGTTGCTGCTAACAAACACCCTGCAGCTGTTTCTCCTTCCAGAAACTTCCGTAAAATATGGGGAAGGGATCTGATGAACAGCAGTTGAAGTAAGTGCCTGTTGGTTGACACCGGGGTTCGTACCTCAGTCACCTTAACGTGGCCGTGGAGGGGTGCTGAGTAACCAGAGGCATGCCAAGCTGTCCCGGTGATTAGGAAGATGTGAGCACAAGCAGACCATTTGCCTTTTGCCCTGCAGCAGCAGTTGGGATCACTGGGTCAGGATCAGCCTCTCAGGGTCCCACACCCCCTGCCTGGCCCATGGTGTTGGTGTGCTGCTCCTTGGTGCAGGCTGATGCTCCCAGTGTTATGCTCTGGGGATGTTTGTGGTTCGTAGTCTTAGCTGTGAAGTTGCAGAGAGAGCACCCCTTCTTGCATAGTGTCAAATTGGGGTGTAAGCAGGGCAAGGATGAATGAAATGCAAAGAAAAACTAAGTGTGGCCATTGGCCATCCCAGCTGCCTGCACTCACTTGCGTGTCTCCTCAGCCAGGGTCACTTTCTGCAAGCAGATTGCATCCTGAAATGCCTTTTGTGGAGGCAGCTGGGGAAGAGAGGAACATCCAAGCCCCCAATTTTCCTTTTGCTACATCACTTGTTACTGAGCAGCAAGAGGCAAATAGTGCCTCAAAATCCCTGGAGAAAAGCATCTCGGGAACAAGTGTGAGAGGCAGGAAGGATGAGCAGGGCTCGACTGATGTTTTGTGCTATCACCTGCACCCACTGGAGATTTAACCTGCCCTTTGCTTGTCCCTTTGCCTGAAGATGAGTGTTGAGAATTGGTTAGGGTAGCTCGGTCCCTGTGTCCTCCTCACCTGTGGAGACCACCTGAGCATGTATTTGTAAAAGAAAAAAGCAGCCAGTCTTTCATGTTGTGGATTTTGGTGTTTCTGTTCAGTAGTCTGGTAAGGACCTCAGTGCTTGTGAAGTAGAGATCAGGTGTGCGCATGCACGCACAAGTACATTATACTAATTAGAGGCAATTTAAAAACCAAACTCTTCTGCACTATTTAAAACACAATAAACAGCTTTGCTCCCTAAGTGTTAATCATCTCCCGCTGTTCAGTCTCTGAAGCTAAAACCCTCTACTCACTTCAAAACACTCTCTCAGTAACCAAGTGTGACATCGCAAAAAGGATTTTGAGAACTTCAGTCTGGGAAAAAGCAGATGTGTTTAGGAGAATAAAATCGCCAAGGTCTTTGGAGCTACAAAGAAACTCCAGGCAAGAGAAGGAAAAGAAATGAAAAAATCCTAGTCAGCGTTAGTGGAAGTGCTCTAAAATTAGTTTTCTCAAGTCTCCCTGGAAGATGGTGCAGGCGCCGTGTGGGTGCCCACACGCCCGGGAGGAGTGCAGCAGAGGAGGGAGAGGAGATGTTGGTCTGAGGATCTTTGAGGATCCCCAGCCGTGAGCCACATGCGCTCGGGGGAAGGACTCGGGGATGGAATGGCTGTCACTTTACCTGAAAGTCCCAAGGTGAGAGCTGGCCCACCATGCTCTAGGTCAACTGCATGAAATCTGTATCCTCCCAACATGTTTCATCGTGTGGAGGCAATCGATTATCCTCCATGGAGATGCACGTAACCATCTCCCTGCAGAGAGGACACATGCAGCTGGGGGTGTGGGGTACTGCTGGGGGCCTTGAGCCCGCTGTGGGATGAGGCTTGCAGGTGGGCTTCTGCCAGGCAGAGGGAGCCCGTCCCTCCCAGCCTGGCTCTGTCACCTCCTGTTTTCTCAGCCACTCTGAAGATCAAATCCTGCCACACCATCACCACTGTGAGATGGAGTGCGTTATTAAGCTGAACCTAGAAATAAAGGAAGGGTTGAGAAATTGCTACAATCACTGACCCATGCATTTATTATAATCGAGTCCATTAGCCTTAATTTTATAATTTCTAAATTAACTTTGCACATTTACAAATGGCCTTAATTGCTTGATGGAGGGAGTAAGGCTTTAACAAAGCTAAATGAATAAAAACTGTATCAGTTACATCAGTATCAGTGGGTTCATTTGTAATATAATGCTGCCAATTTAGATCAAGCAAATTGTTTAGAAAACACATTGTTAAAGCATCAAAGTTACTTTAAGTCATTCTAGCTAGTAAGAAAAAAAAACAAACCTCAACTGGATGTTTCCACATCCAGGTTCCTCCCTATGCTGAAGCCTTTGTGCATGTTAAGCACCTATTTTCAGCACAATTTTAGTGCTTTCAAAAGGTGTTAGCGTGCAGACATCAAACCTGAAATTACCTCTCCTGACTAACAGTAGCCTCTCTATATCAAAGTCCTCATCCAGAATTTAGGGTCATTCTCTGGAATTTTGATGCCAATCTGTGAAGAAAGTTCAGGCTTTTTATTATAATCTTCAATGTGGCTTTCTTTTGGACTTGTTGGAAGTACATTCCAGTTTCTGGTCCCATAGCCTGGTGAGGGAAGGACATCTAGACAGAAGTTATTTAATCTACAGGTGCGTATTAGAGGTTTTGGAAACCATGTTCTTAGGTGACAGTGCTGGAGAGCAACCAAATCCCTAATCTTTATTCATTTGTAGCAAATGAGGAAGGCTCCTCTAGTCCATTGAGAGATGTGATGAGTGGTTGGATTCTGCGTACTGGAGACAGTTGTAAGGAAGTAGATGATAAAAAATCAGTTGCCTTTCAACTTGTTGTGCTTTGGGTTGGTGTTTTTTTGAAATTCACATAAATGCAAAAAACTTCTACCCTTCTTAAAAACCTTACTTTCCTTTTGAGTATGATGGTGAGACTTGAATTCAGTCCAGCTGGCACATTACCCCAAATGGCTGTTGCTGGTGTCCATCTCCTGACGTGAATCTTTTCAGATTGTTTCACATCTCTCAATAATGAGGAAAACTGTAATGCTGAAATGCCTTTGTTGCCAGCGACTGCAAGGTGAATATTTTAATGTTTTACCCGAAACTTTCATGCTTGGCCTTCTTCACAGGTAGCGTTTCCTCAAAGCACTGTATGAAGCATCAGCTACTGCGGCCACAAAATTACTGCTGTGCTAAACTTTTTGGAGCAAGAGGTTAAAGCTGAAATTTTACTTTTGAATGCTTTTGTTCAAAGTTAGAAGGGATAGGAACTAGAAGTTGTAATTCTCTCATCTTTATCTAGAGGAAGTAAATTAGGCGGAGCAGAAAAACAAGGATTGGAAAGTAATGTATTCAAAAGAAAAGAGAATTTTATATATTAGGGGTTATTAATATGCAGCAGTGGCATCTGTGCTTGAGAAGAAAGTGAACATAGAGACTTCAGCAGACAGCTCCAGTACAACATATGACGTTACTGTAGTACTCTGTGACTGACATCAAATTGGGACAGGCAAGACCAATTTACATATGTTTTTATATGAAGATGGAAGATGTTTCTTTGCAGATGTGGATGCTTTGATTGAAGTTTAGAAAAGGAAGACTCAATAAAGTAGGCAGCAATAAGAGGTATAGCTGGATTAAACACTTTTTTCCCTTCCATCTTCCATTTCAAAATATCATTGCTTTTCTCGAAGACTCAATAAAGTAGGCAGCAATAAGAGGTATAGCTGGATTAAACACTTTTTTCCCTTCCATCTTCCATTTCGAAATATCATTGCTTTTCTCCTCTTCTGCACTAGGATCAACTTCCTCCACCTTTCCTTCCCTTTCTCCCTCAAAAGAAAACCTTCTGTACCAGTAATTTGAAGGTAAGCAGCAGAGCCAAGGCAAGTGAACTTCCACATTACTGGCTATTTTGAGGTTGGGTCTCTGTGGTTACGTCAAAATTTCCCCTGGATGATCTTTTCCTGGGGAAGGTTTTGTTTGAAACTGTACATATGATTCTATAAAGACTTAGGTTTTGTACATTTTTTTCCAAGGCCAGGAGTAGAGAAAACAAACCCCAGATAGAGAATCCTCTGGAGTTCTGGTCCCAGTGGGACCCAGGTTATTTTCAGAAAATATGGACCTCTTTAATGCAGTTCTTATTATTATACTTTAAACAACTTATTCTGTTGCTTACTCAGTTCGTTGTGAATCTGAAATACCTCTGAGAAAAGAGGGGAGAAAAAAAAACAACAAAAAAGTTATTTTCAGAAAATATGGACCTCTTTAATGCAGTTCTTATTATTATACTTTAAACAACTTATTCTGTTGCTTACTCAGTTCGTTGTGAATCTGAAATACCTCTGAGAAAAGAGGGGAAAAAAAACCCAACAAAAACCCTCAAAAACCTTGAAGAATCAGTGTATGTGGAAGAGGCAATATTTCAGATAGAGATGATTTTAAAGATGTCACCCATGAATTGTAGCATTCAGGTGCAGGTGAGCTCTGGTGCCCTTCACATTTATGGTGCCACATTACTAGTAACAGGAGTCAGAGAGGGAGTTGAGGAAATTTTTACAGAAGTAGCTCGCTTTGCTGTCACTGTACCAATTTCCACTGTCTAATCTTTCACCTCCACGGCCTCCACTAGATGCTGCAGTCCTCTTCAGTGCAGAATAGCAAATATTTCCCAGCGTGCAAGAATGTATCCCAAACCCATTAAATCTTTCAGCTCAATTCTTTTGTTGGAGTACCTGGCCTGGAGGTTATAGCATTAATTTTTTCTAAGGCTACTGAAGGCCTCTTCAGTTACAAGTACTGGAAAGAGTCTAAGAGTCCATTTAAACTGTGCATGACCCTTTTCTCTTGAGCACTGTCTGATTTCATTTGACTTGGGTTTTCCTTTATTTTTGTTAAAGATTGCAATGTTAAAGGCTACAAATATTAAAAGTTTAGCGAAAAGGGAAAGTGACAGGGCGCAAAGGGTCTTGTTGAGTATCTTTGAAATCCAGAATGGCAGGTTCTTCCTTTTTTTTGTATGCTCAGAGGTAAATGAGCAATAAGAGCTAAATTAGATGGACTTGAAGCTTTGTTGTACTCCTCCATTGAGTAAAAAGCATGTGAAGAGTTACAGGAATCTGGGCTCTCTGAACAAGACCTATGGAGAGCTGTCATGTGAAGATGGTGTAGAAACTAATATAGGTGGTGGTCATAACCCAAATGAGAACTGCCTTTTTGATTTGCAAGAGGTTGCAGTACAGATGATAATATCCAGATTGGAGGCTTTAATGGGATGATTTGTACTGCATCCTTTGATGTTTGAAAACAATCAACATCCTTTTATGTTTAATAATATAGAAATAGCAGCCACAAGCTCGGATTGAATTTTGGTGAGACCTGAGCCTTAGGGCTAAGCCCATCCTCCTTCTCCTCCTCCCTACAGCTTCCTACCCTACTGAATCTCATCTGCCTGATGCCTGGTTTGTGTAGAGGCTTGTTAGCTCAGAAGAGCCCATGGGTGTGTAAGTTTGCTCTCCCCATGACAGTGGTGTGAGCTGGAAACCCCACAATTAAATGAGGGAATTTTGCAGCCCAACCAGTCCTAGAACCAGTGCACTGCCATGCAGAGAAGAAATACTTTGCTTTTCAGTGAGGCTTGGAAATAGCTGGCACTATGTTTTGTGAGGCACCAGGGAGATGCTCTTTGGAATTCACCTTCTTAGGAGATTTTGAGGGAAAGGAAAAGCCCCTTCCTGCAAACCCAAGGGACTGAGTCCATGGATATAACCTCAGTTCATTTCAGATTAGGAATCAAGGTAACCCCATGGTGCCCCATGTGCTCCCATGACAGTGGCATCCCACAGTGGCCCACCGTGCTAGGGTTGGGCAACTGAGTTTGGAGGGGTTTTGCAGCTCTTGTGTGAGACCAGCATCAAGTGTTCCAGTCTTGAGAGGCATTCATAACTTTCACCTATCTTTTCAGATAAGAGTCTGCCAACCGTATTCTTTGAGATTTAAAATTCTGGATTTAAATAGAGCAGTTGGTTCTCATACTGAGAAAATGGAGGGGTCCATGACGAGTATGTCTGCTATAAGCTCATGACTTGTAGAGGGCAGAACTGCAGATGAGCTACCTACAGCTGCAGGGGTTTCCTTCAGGCTTCTTAGCAATGAGGCAAATGTGGTCCAAGATAAGCATTCCTGGGAAGCTGGGGTAATGGACACTTTTTGTGGCAATGGGGTTTCCTCTGGAATATGGTGGGGACTTTGGGGGCATTCAAGAAAGGGAGTCCAATAGAAATGATGTGAGGACGAACACGGGGATGGTGTGGTTTGGTTGTATGAGGGTATCAGAATAGCCTCCTTATTTATCCCAGCATAATGAAAGTGGAGAGGGGATGTGAATTGCTGTCTATAAATACATCGGAGAAGTAAACACCAGGGAGAGTACGGAGCTAGTTCACCTAGAGGACAGTGCTGGCACAAGAACAAATTGGTAATAAACTGGCCATGAATAAATTTCAGATGGAAATTAGAAGCAGCTTTTTAATCAGTAAAAAGGTGAAGCCCTGGAAAAGCCTTTCACTGGGATTTTGGGGGCAAAAACCTAACTAGTTTGCAGATGGATCTTAATCAGTTTATTAAGGGGATTGTGTGATGTGGTTGTCTCCATTATCAAGGGACTGGGCTCCTTGACCTATACATCCCTTTAGTGCTATGTTCCTACATATTATATTTAGTAATTCTCTGTGAGTTGCCAAAGTGCACTGAGGACAGAGAAATGCTGTATTCTTCTGATGCAATGTTATTTTTCAAACTGTATCAAACTGTAAATGCATGGGGATAAGGATAGTGCTGGGCACCTTTTTATTTAACCTACTTTAAAATGAAACCTAGAGACTAAATGGCTTTAGTCACTCAGAGGACATTGGCCATATCTCTCTCCACTTTATAACTAATTTCATTTCTGAAACTTGCGCTTCCGAAAAGTATTGGCTGCTTAGAATTGGAAGTGTTAGAGGATATATAATATTCAAGGTTACTGTATGATTAAGGACAGCAAGCTGCCATCACATACACGAGGTGTTAGCACAGCCTTGTCCACAAAAAGACCAGAAACTAATCATTACTGCTTGCTACTCCCATAGTGGTAGACACTTCAAGCAATAGAGAAAGCAATTTCTTACCTAGAAATTGTTTTACCCTTTTTCCTTTGAACATCTAGAACCATCACTCTCAGGTCCCTCCCATCTGATCGATTGATTGACAGTTGCAATGGAAAAAGCAGTTGACTGCTAAAAAAAGCCCAAAACCCTCTCTGCAATTTTGTACTTGGGAACGTGAGTTTTGAAATTAATCCTGTGAGACTAATTGAATGTGATTGGCATCTGCCACTGGTACAGTGAGGAGAGGAAAGACCTCTGTTCCAGACTGGGAAAAAACTGACACCTTGCACAAAGCTATTCTTTTTCTTTCATTCATCGTCTCTCAGAGTTCACAACAATAGCTAAATAACAGAAAACAAATTCTAGATCCTCCGTCTGCTTTTTGAAATGCTAAAAAGCAAATCAACAGCCCGGTTCTTCCTAGGCTAAGAGGTCTCAGAAATTAAGTCAAACTGTGATGAATGTACCACAATGCTGAAATTCCAGCAATGATTACTGTGTAAACATTATAAACAACTAGTCTGAGGGAATAATTTGTTTTGCATTGAACAGAGTGCTCTAGTTGTGGCTGTCAGCAGAATCTAATACTGGTCCCAAAACTCATTTTTATTTTAAAAAAGGTGTAATAAGCAGATCAAAGAATGTGAGAGAAGAAAGAAATCTAAATACAACCTCACATAAGCTCAGAAAATATCCTCTGCACGAAGGATGTGCAATCATAAAATGCAATTTGCTTATGTAGGTTTTAAGAGATTTTGTGCATCATATTGACTGTTGTGTGTAACAGAGCTTTTTGTATTTGAGCACTGGATTCTGCTTCTCACCCCATTGCTGGGGGAAGCACTGTGTGGTGCAGAGCCGCTCGTGTTGGCAGGAGTAAAAGTGGAGGGTCTTGTTTGTGCACGTCGGATCTACTTTGTGTCCCCAGTCAATCATTTCCTCGAATTTTGACAGAGCTCTGATATATCAGATTTCTGACATGTTTGCCAATAGCCTCTGCAACACACACAGTGCCACTGCTCTGCACAGGCGGAAAGGTTGCTGGTTTGGGCCTGTATCTGCAGTAGACCCTTGCTTAGAGCACTATGAATTAGCAGTTTGATCACTGGGAAGAAAAAGGTAATCCACTGCCAAAGTACATTGCATCAGTAGGTTAGCCCCAGATTTTCATATGTTCTTTAACCAAGTTATTATTTATTAATGATGGAGTCTGTTTTCCTTCTAGCCAACAGGAAAGTGTTAGGAGGGGAAACCCAGATTAAATGGTGTTTTGCAGGACTTGACATTCTGAGTGCTTTTCCATCTGAATCTCTTATTTTCTCTACTGGATGGCCAACTTCTCCTTCAAATTTAGTTTGTTGAGCATGATATGCAAATAAGGAATAAAATACTCAATTTTCTCAGGGGAAGAAAGGAAATTTGGCCCAAAGCATGCTTAGGACTCAAACTGGAAAGTAATCTCTCGAACCTTAAACTTTTTGTAAATGTAGGTACAACTTATTTCATCACCTACTAGACCAAATTAATGCATTTTGAGCATTTCTGTTTGGTGATGCTGGTAACGCTCTTGGGTCCTTTAGTATTTACTCTGTGCCCTTTGCAGCCTGAGCATGCAGCGACAGTAAACTGAGCTTGTGTAAGAGCCCAGCGGAGGGATTTTGACAGAAGATGTTATTTCTGAAAAACATGATGTTGGACTCATCTACCATGGACCAATCTCCTGCTGCAGTGGGTTTTCCCTGTCTCCTGGGAGAGGCTTGTTAGGAAAGAGTGAGTGGCTTTCAAAGTGTTGCTTTGAGAGCTCCATGGGAGAGGCTGTGCTGCAGGAAGGGATGGAGGGAGGTTATACAACAGGGACCACAGCTCCCACTTTGTGAGCTGCTCTGCCTCACATGTGTAAATTCCAGGAGTTCATCCTGGAAAATTGTCAATAATGGTTGAGGCTTTATGGGCCTGTTGATTTTCAGTGTGAGAAGGAGCAGAGGAGCCGAGATTTCACCTCTGCACAGGCCCCTGGAAATGAGTGGTCACAGATGGTCAGCAAAGGCTGTGAAGATCATTGCCCTTGGAGGCACTGTCCTCTGGGTGGTTGTTGTTAAATCCTACTTTCTTGAATTATATTTACTCTGTTTTCATTTCAATGGTAAAGAGTGGCAGTATTACACACATGCAGCACTGGAGCTCACAGCAGCCCTGGTCATGTAACCAGGTGCCAGGTTATAGGTACAACGAATTTTAAGAAGGAATGTAAGCAACCAAATACTGCAAACATTTCTATAAGGATTTGAAAGGTTTCTGGAGTAAGCAGAGTTCAGTTTTGCAGGTGTTCACAGTGTGAGGAGACATCTGGGACAGAGCACAAATTGCTAATTAAAACCAAGGAGAGTATAAGAAAGTCCAATGTTATGGGCAGAGGAAATGTGGACACTAATGTCTCATTTGCTACTAGGGAGTCAGTGTTGAGTAGGAACAGGCTGCAAATTATGCCCCTACTTGGCTTCCCTTCTTTTATTTGGGGTAAGGGAGAAGCAGGAGGGAGAGGGGTGAGGTGTCCATCTCAGCAGCCTGGGAAAAAGGTCTGTTGAGCACTTTGAAGTGCAAGCAAAGCACAGCAAGATTTGCTAAGGCTGATGAAGAAACGAGCACAGTGTGTGCTGTACACTGAGAGTTCAGGTCAGTCCCAGGCATTTGGTGAGGATGAAGCCCAGGTTGGCCAGCCCCTCTGGAGGCAGGACAGGAGGCTGAGCTGTGGGCCAGGGAGATGGGCAGTGAGGTGGCAGGGTCTGGAAAAGATCAGGAAAAGAGGTGGTGGTGAGAGGGGGACATCAGTTTTTGCTCTATCCAAACTGCTTGAGGGCTGACAGCTGGACATCCAGGGGTAGTCAGGGAGACAGGCTGAGCCTCTCGCTGGGGCACACGGAGACAGGTCTGTAATGGAGAGGCAGATCTGAGTTGTCAGCATGGAAATGGCAGCTGAATTTGTGCTGACAGCTGAGTGGGGGCCCAGCACTGATCTGTGCGATCCTACAGGAAGGAGAGTGAGGAATTAATTGTTCCAGTGATTAAATGAAGCAGGAAAAAAATCAAAGAGGCTGAGCTACTTGGGGGTGTGGAACATTTTCCATTTAGCAAAACTCCATGAGATTGAAAATACTAATTTTGCATTTTAAAAGGTATTTTGGGAAACGCATGCTCCAGATAACCAACGCCCTCACACTTGCTAGAAGGACACAGCATCCAAAAGGAGTGTCCTGAACTGAAAATCCACCCTGTGACCAAAATGCTCTTTCCCATCATCAACAAAACCAATATGGCATAGCTAGAAATGTTGTGGACAAAGCTTCAAAACAGAACCACAGAACACATGTTTTCATTATGAAGTTTTTTTGGGACCAGCTGTGGTGATTATTAGTCTTCAGATCACTTGTGTGAGGGCACCTGCAGCAAGCTGGGTGGGGTGTTTATGCCCTTGCAATAACAGAGATTTTCTTTTCCTATAGTAGGCACTAGAAAAGCGGAGAAAAGAAAAATAGCGTGGTTGGTAAATACCCAGCCGTCGCTCTATTGCAAGTACCGTAGTCAAACATCAAAGCCTATGGATGTATTAGCAGGGAGGCAAAGATCAAGGAGTACTGGCAGAGCAAATAGCATGGTGGCAGCTGTACGCCAGCAGTCAGGCTGCTGCTCTCAAAGCTGTAGTTTAAAACTGAAAGAAATGCCCCGGCATTGACAGGAGGTGTATTTGTCACCATTCAGTAGCGTGACGTGGCTTTTAGCAGTGGCATGTTGTGCTTGCAGCTCTTCAAAATCCCATGCCTCGTTTTGCCTTAGGTTCTCTCTCCTGCTTCTGCACATTCTGGCTGGGTGCTAAACCCCCCTCGACTTCCACGACTGTCAGAGTTGTGTGCTGTAGAGATCCACAGTGAGCCAACACATGCAGTAAGGAGAGGGAGTGCTCTGGTGTCTGTGGGAGGTCCTGCCAGTGCACCAAAATTCCCACATGAACAGGGCAAAAGGGTGGCCAGGTGCCCCAGGGCAAGGAGGGCTGTAGGCAGGATGCCTTGCGGAGCTGTAGCTTCCCAATGCTGGGAGGAAACTTGCCTCCTGTGTCTCTTCTTGTGCCACTTTGCTTTGCGTCTTTTTTAACTTTTTGAGAACCCTACAATAGCTGTGTAAATTATTAAAGCCAATTAATGCAGAGGGCTTGCTTGTGAGTAGGGTGCTTTGCTTTGGAAGATTCATGAATCTGGCAGTAGCTTTGGTGACCTCACTAGCCTCGGCCAGCAGGCAGTGTGTAGTGGCAGTGGCATAGTAAGGGACTAAATGGGTGCTGCTGCCTCCCTCATTTTGGCACCAAGAGCTGCCTTTGGCTTCAATATCTTGGTGTGAAGCAAACCACAGAGGAAGGGATGATGAGCTGAATGCAATCTGTCCCCGAAACCTGCTGGGTGGGAATCTCCATCAAAGGTACAGCAACAGAGACCAAGAGTGGCCAGAGACCGCAAATGAGTTTTAAGGCCAAATACTATGACTTAGGGAGCATCATTATCTTTTCAAAGCTATGTCTTAGAAGAAGGAATTCACGGAAACCCAGATGTTTGCGTGCAAATCAGTCTGTCAGAGGAAATCAACAGGAAATAAAAGACTTGTTTAGCATTTTCCCCTCTGACCTGGTTCTTCTGTCCTGGCATGATCACTTGGAAAGTCTGCAGAGTGCTTAGGTCTCCCTTGCCCCAAACCCCAGCACAGCTGCCATATAATCAAACAGAAGTGCTGCAAAAATGTTGCCAAACTACCTTGTGATCATTGGGTTTACTGGGGGGGGGGTGGGGGGGTGGAGCAGAGAAGAACCTGTGAGAAGCAGCCCCTTAAGCAGTGGCAAGAAAAGGGACAAAACTGTCATTATTAACCTAATGGTTGCATTGCTGGAGGGTTGCAGGGTTTTTTCTATAGCAATGCCAACTGCTGTTTTATTTACGCTTAATTTTTTTTATACCTCTTGTTAAAATTCTCTTTCATAAAGACACACATGAGGCTCCCAGCAGCATTAGCTCAGGGACTTTTTGAATTTCCCATGTGGAATTGCATACTGCTATGGAAAAAATCCCTGGTCCAAATGGAAGACCTTATTTTTTAAAAAAATATAACTTTCTCTTGGGTCCTCCGTTATTTTTATTTTTAAATATTTTGATGTGTGGGAGAAATTTTTATAAAGAGTACCAGCAATTTAATTTTAATTAAATTGCAGAAACAATATCTGCTACAGTACTAACAAACTATGTTATTAAAGTAATAAAAGTGAAAGAAACAATTTATTGAGGACAAAATAGAGGAAAGCGAGAGCAGGAAGATAGCTAATGAAAGGCAAGTAAGGGTTTGGCAGCCCTCTACAGGGCAGAGTGGAGCTGGCAAAAGTCCAGCTGGAATATGTTTCCTAATTAACTTTAATTCTCCGCTTTTAAATTCAGACTGGATTGCAATATTGTCATTTCTCTATCATGTGCGTTTCTCTCGCTGAATTCTTCTCCTGAGCAGAAATTTTACACTGAATGGTGAGCGAGTAAATAAATAAATAAAATCAATTGCCATGAACCATTTCAGTTTTCAAGACTACAGGATATGCTTTTAATACCCCTCTCGGAGCTCGGCGCTCAACTGCGGGAACTTCATTAACACGCTCATTAGTGCTATCTGATTCACTGCTGCAGCCTCTCACTGGGAGCTGCGAGCAGCAGCTGGGAGAGCGGATCAGCTTGAGCTAATGCATATGTTAATAACACTAATGTTGTAGCATTTGGTGTTGCTGGAAGAGAGAGACAGTAAAATATCTGTGCTGTCTCCTGCAACACTTAAAAAGAAAAAAAAAAAAGACCGATGCAACATAAAATAAAGCTATCTGCTAGGAATGTTTATAGTCAGTATTTATAGATTAGTGCAGTATGTTGGAAAATCAAGCACTACAATGCACACATGAAGACCCATTCAATGAATTATTCAGGAAGATCTATTGTAGAGTGCTCCACTGACAAGGAAAGCAAACTTATGTTTCAGAAAGTTGAACTGAATCCGCCACCGCTCACCTGCCAGCCTGGTGCCATCAACAGACCTGGCATCAGCTCTCTTCTCCATCTGCTCTCTGTGCCTTGCTGGGGGTGGCACGAAGGTGCCGCTGCCGCAGCTGCACCTTGGGGTTGCGCTGGAGGTCCTGAGAGGAGTCAGAGAAGTTAGCACCTTCTCCTCAGTCGGTGGGGAAAGGAGCCAGTTTGCTCCACTCCAAAACACACCTGCGCGGCTCCACTCCGTAGTTGTAGGTTTGAACAGTGTGTGGTGTAGCCCCGTGTGTTTGCTGCGCTGGGTGAAATGACCACAGTAGGCACAAAAAGCAACCTGTTCGTATTTCAGCAGCGTTGTTGGCTTTCCAGATTTGTGGATGTGTGTTGGCCTGTTTGAGTCCAGTTTGTTGTGAATTTCAGTGTCTCCACCATAAAAGGTGAAATTTGGATCCAAGGTTAAGGGATTTTTTGATTTACACCTCCTAGGGTTCTTGGCGTGTGTCCTTTTCCTGTGGCCTTAAATGGCTGACACGGGGGTCAATGAGCAGTGTCCGGTGTCAGGGGAATTTCTCTGCTCCTGTTTCCCGTTCACTAAAATCATGTCAATGTTGCATTAGCAAATTGTGCCCGTGGACACCATGGGAGAGCCCTGGTGGCAGTAAATGCTTATGAAGAGGACAGGATTAACTGTGATGAATGGTTTAAAAAGGTGGGTTGGCTTTTTAATAAAAGATCTTGTACATGCTGCCTTATAAATGTAGTTTAATTTTAGTATGAAAGGTGGTCTCAGTGCCTCCGGACTCTCACTGGGGCTAAGATACTGTGTAATGTGCACCTCAACTCATAAATAAGGGAAACATTAATTTTACATTAACTGCTTAAAGCCAAAATAGGTTTTCATCCCTCTTCAACTGATTGCAGTATTGTCACCTGGTTCCTCTTATTCACATGAGATAAATCTTCACTTCTGACCTTCAGTGTATGCTTGAACTTGTGGATTTCTCATGCTATTTACTGCAGGTTTGTTTTCCTGAACATGGTCTCTGTTAAATACTGATACATTTTCAATTATGTTTTTAATCTGATAAAGCTTTCAGCTAATTTTATTTGAGCTAATAAGCAATTCACCCTTCCAAACCATGTTTTCAGATCTTTTATCTGGAATCCTGATCTCCATTGCAAATGCTGCTTTCTGCTCACCCACTGAGGCTTTGCACACTGAGATGATGTACTGCACACTTGAGTGACTCCGTGATTGTAGACTTGAAAAGTATTTGGTCCAGCACTGGGTGGTTGTTTTTTTTTTTTCCCCACTCCATATCTTTATATTCTACATTTGAATGTATCGTAGTGCTGTATTGATATTACAGTGATACTGCCTTTGTACCCACAGTGTCTTTTATTGCTGTAAACAACAGATGCCCTTCAAGCTGCAGTGTGGTGACAAAATCTGAGATAGTCTGTAGAGCTGCAGTATGTGAGGAGGACTGGAGTGAGAGGGATGTGGAAAGCCTCAGCTCCTTCCTTCTAATAAATTCATTCCTGCTCTGGCCATCATTTTGGTTATAACCTGTCAGGGGCAGGCTTAGCCAGCGGCAGCTCTGGCTGAGTCAACAGCAAATTCCCCAGTGACCTGGTTACGCTTTTATTGGTACAGGGAGAATGAGTTATGTTTAATGAAAATTACAGGGGATTTCCTATTTATATTACAAAACTAAGTGCTCTCATCTTCCTCATCAGTCTTGCATGGACAACTTGCCTCATGCCCTAACTGTAAGCCCGGTTTGTGCACCGCACGGGTGGGATCTCTCTTTTACAAACAATTTTCTTGTCTGTGCTCTGTAATTAACAAGTTAAAATAAGGGCCAGGACTCCCTCTCTGCCCCTGGAGCAGTGACAATATTTATGGCACGAGGGTATATATTGTGTGCACTGACCTTTGCTGTCGAGAGGATGCGAACGGGAGGTCAGGGTTGTAAAGCCAGGTTCAGCTGCCACCATCCATCAGAAAATCACTGCGAGCCCTGCGTCCAGTCCACCCAGGGGTGTGTTCTCCGGGTTTTTTATAACACCCCATCCTATAGACACAGCTCTGCTATTAAAGCCAGCACGATTGTAGCGTGTTGTGAATTACCTACTCCTCCTGACACGTGTGGGGACCTTGCGTACAAAGTATCATCACGGAGCCAATTTTTACTGTTGAATCAAATCCCTTAGAAACTACTTTCTAATGGAAATTATAATGAAACTTTAATTATAACTGTGCTACTTGGTTCCCTGAGCGTACACATCCCATTAGATGGTTTCTGCTAGGATAGTGACATCTTTCAAGCTCATTTCCAAGCATATTAAAAAAAAAAAAAAAAAAAGGATGGTATTTTACCTGTGACATGTTACAACTGTTGTTATTTTTTTGGGGTTCATCAAAATCTCATTAGCATTAATCAGAGATGTGACCAGAGAATAATATAGCTCCTTGGGTTATAGACTGAATGGAAATATTTGCATGAGCCAGAAACATATTTTGTGATGAATTTTTAAATTTTTAATTTTTAAAGACATTTTCAGTGCAGCAGAAGGATTTGTACTGATAATTGTGTACAATACATAGAATCATAGAATGGTTAGAATTGGAAGGGACCGTAAAGATTGTCTAGTCTAACCTCCTCTGCCATGGGCAGGGACACCTTCCGCTAGACCAGGTTGTTCAAAGCCCCATCCAGCCTGGCCTTGAACACCTCCAGGGATGGGACATCCACAGTTTTTCTGGACAACCCATGCAGGAGTCTCACCACCCTCAGAGGAAAGAATTTCTTCCTAATATCTAATCTAAATCTCCCCTCTTTCAGTTTAAAACCATACCTCTCATCCTATCGATGCACTCCCTCACAAAGAGTCCCTCCCCATCTCCTCTGTAGCCCCCTTCGGGTACTGGAAGGGGCTATAAGGTCTCCCTGGAGCCTTCTCTTCTCCAGGCTGAACAACTCCAACTCTCTCAGCCTGTCTTCACAGGAGAGGTGCTCCAGCCCTCTGATTGTCTTCATGGCGTTCTTCTGGACCTGGTCCAACAGGTCCATGTCCTTCCTGTGCTGCCGACTCCAGAGCTGGACACAGTACTGCAGGTGGGGTCTCACCAGAGCAGAGGGGTAGAGTAACCTCCTTCAATGCTTCTTTTGATGCAGCCCAATACAGGTTTTATTCAGGCGATTAAGCATACTGTTCCCACTTGACTAGTAAAGGAAAAATATGGTGTAATCTTTCCTTTTTTTGCTTATATCTGTATCATCATCCTAGGCAATAATTTTGCAAAAAGGGATATTCAATTTATTTTTATCAAATGAGCCATTCCATTAGCTTCAGTTGCAGGACCTGTGTGTAGGACTAGCCATTACTGCAATTCAGAAACATGCAGCTGGAATGAGACTACATTAACCTGTCTATTAACGAGATTATTTGTAGAGAAGCTACAAAACCCCAGATCTTTTCTGCATGAGAAACACAGGGCAGTTTAATGGTTTGTGGATTAAATGCAGATTGCCATGCGTCTCTGGTAAGAAATAATCCAGGATTATTCCAGGTGTTGGAGTGTGTTGGAATCTGATCCCTCCTGGCACAAATGGGCAGGAGCCTTTCCTATGCATGGCTGGGTTGTCCCCTAAGGCCACCCTCTTCTTGGTGGCTTGGCATATTAAAGGGCTGTGTGCATGGAGGCAAGAGCTGGCAAAGACATAAACAGGGCTTGAAAGGGATTCGAGTCTTCAGCCTCAGCACTTTGGGCTGTAACCAACTCATGTAACATCCCCAGCAACGATAAACAGCTTGAAGACAGATGCCTCTGCGTACTGGTGCTGGATGCAAACAGGCAGGTTAGCCCAAGGCACTGTCTGCTCTCAGGTCCTACGTGACTCAGCTTGGCTGTCCAGGGTGGCAGATGGCAGAGTCCAGGTTTTAGAACCCAAGCCTTTGTCTTTTTCTATGTGGACTTGAAAAAGAAGTAAAAAGAAATAAAAGAGTGGTGCAATCTTTCTGATACTGCTGGCAAAGAGGGACGGGAAAGGGCTTTGCAGCATTACAACGCTGGAAAGTTAGGAGAGATTTTTCACTCTTGATTTTTGAAAAGGGGAAGAAAAAAGGCAGCCGCTCCAGTGCAGGAGAGTGTAAGAAAGGCCAATGTTCTTAGTTTAAAATAGCCCCAGAAAGCAATTACTTTTCTTGTGGGAAGTGCAAGATTCCTGGGTACTTCTTAAGCTTGTCCTGCAGGTACAAATGTGCCTTTTAAAGTTTAACCTGCTCTGTGAATCCTGCTGGGAACTCTGTTTTCTCTCCTTGGCTTTGTTGCTGTATCTCCAGCTTGTCTGTGTGAGCAATGCCAGATTGCAGCAAAGAAAAGTTGACATTAGAACTTGGAATAAAGCCTTCTTCCCTTTGCGACGCAAGGGGCTTGCTTTTTAGAGATAAGGTTAGCACCTTCGGCTCCAGCAGTACCCTCGAGTTAGTGATTATCATATCCCGAACGCAGAACTAGGGGAATGAGGATGGTGCTGGTAAGGAGAAAGCTACTGGAGGGATGGGCTGCCTTTGACGTGACAGCATTTATCAGCTGTGAGCTGAGGGCCCCATCTGTTATTTAGCGCCTACAGGAATCTGGGTGTTACTTTGAGTGCTTTCCCTCTGCCTTCATTTCAGCTTTGTATTTCAGCTATAAGTTTATATAAGATGCTGGGGTCAGGAGAAGCAAGGAAGGATAATTCAGCCCAAATACCTCACTATGGGGTCAGGCTTTGCTCCTTAGCAAAGTGACAGGGGAGTTAATGCAGGAGCTGTGGGACAAGGTGGGTGCAGTGTTCCCAGGTGTGTATTACCTGTCCCGTGTGTGCCAAACCCAGCCACTGAACAGTCTAATCTTTCTGGATTTGAAAAAAAAAAAAAAAAAAAAAAATACAATCACAGCAGCACTGAATACACAGTTCTCAAAGTAGAATGAAAATGGTAGAAGTAAAATAATAAAAATTAAAATATACAGAAAAGAAAACCTTCAGCCTTCAGTCATTCAGAGGGTTGCTTCCCAACTACCAT